>NC_059228.1:27344989-27671239 GCF_020615455.1 Coregonus clupeaformis | reverse complement strand
TTATAGAAAGCATAAAAGCTGCAGATCAGGAGTCTACAGTATGAGTGTGTTCTTAAAGCTTGAAGCGGGCAGATTAGTTTGCTGTCACTCGGTCAGAACGTGCTTCTGTTTTTTATCTGTTGTTGTTTAGTCTTTTTCATTAACTTTTCATTTATGTTTTGTCTGTATCCTTGCTTCCACAACACGCTGCCTGTCTCACTAACCCCCGCTTGTGGGGCCACAAGCCCACGAGCCTGTGAGGCCCCCCATCCACCTGGTCAGGGATCCAACCACCAGTCCACCCACTGACCCGCCCACCTGGCTGCTTCCCCTGTGATCAAACCACCATACTCAGGGATCCATCCATTCTCTATTCACTCCGATGTCCTACCGTGAGATCCCTCCACCTTTCCTCCTGGCTGTCACTGGACTCACTGTCACTCTTGCTCTACTGGACTCCATGTTTTACTGTTGTTATATTACATGTATTCCCCCCTCCCCCCATTTCTCTGTTGATGGTTTTATTTATTATAATTATGTTTTTCACTAAGCGTTTATTGTCTTGGCATTTCAGTATAAATATATACAGTTGAAGTCGGAAGTTTACATACACATAGGTTGGAGTCATTAAAACTTGTTTTCCAACCACTCCACAAATGTCTTGTTAACAAACTATAGTTTTGGCAAGTCGGTTAGGACATCTACAGTGGGGGAAAAAAGTATTTAGTCAGCCACCAATTGTGCAAGTTCTCCCACTTAAAAAGATGAGAGAGGCCTGTAATTTTCATCATAGGTACACGTCAACTATGACAGACAAAATGAGAAAAAAAATCCAGAAAATCACATTGTAGGATTTTTAATGAATTTATTTGCAAATTATGGTGGAAAATAAGTATTTGGTCACCTACAAACAAGCAAGATTTCTGGCTCTCACAGACCTGTAACTTCTTCTTTAAGAGGCTCCTCTGTCCTCCACTCGTTACCTGTATTAAATGGCAGCTGTTTGAACTTGTTATCAGCATAAAAGACACCTGTCCACAACCTCAAACAGTCTCACTCCAAACTCCACTATGGCCAAGACCAAAGAGCTGTCAAAGGACATCAGAAACAAAATTGTAGACCTGCACCAGGCTGGAAAGACTGAATCTGCAATAGGTAAGCAGCTTGGTTTGAAGAAATCAACTGTGGGAGCAATTATTAGGAAATGGAAGACATACAAGACCACTGATAATCTCCCTCGATCTGGGGCTCCACGCAAGATCTCACCCCGTGGGGTCAAAATGATCACAAGAACGGTGAGCAAAAATCCCAGAACCACTCGGGGGGACCTAGTGAATCACCTGCAGAGAGCTGGGACCAAAGTAACAAAGCCTACCATCAGTAACACACTACGCCGCCAGGGACTCAAATCCTGCAGTGCCAGACGTGTCCCCCTGCTTAAGCCAGTACATGTCCAGGCCCGTCTGAAGTTTGCTAGAGTGCATTTGGATGATCCAGAAGAGGATTGGGAGAATGTCATATGGTCAGATGAAACCAAAATTGAACTTTTTGGTAAAAACTCAACTCGTCGTGTTTGGAGGACAAAGAATGCTGAGTTGCATCCAAAGAACACCATACCTACTGTGAAGCATGGGGGTGGAAACATCATGCTTTGGGGCTGTTTTTCTGCAAAGGGACCAGGACAACTGATCCGTGTAAAGGAAAGAATGAATGGGGCCATGTATCGTGAGATTTTGAGTGAAAACCTCCTTCCATCAGCAAGGGCATTGAAGATGAAACGTGGCTGGGTCTTTCAGCATGACAATGATCCCAAACACACCGCCCGGGCAACGAAGGAGTGGCTTCGTAAGAAGCATTTCAAGGTCCTGGAATGGCCTAGCCAGTCTCCAGATCTCAACCCCATAGAAAATCTTTGGAGGGAGTTGAAAGTCCGTGTTGCCCAGCGACAGCCCCAAAACATCACTGCTCTAGAGGAGATCTGCATGGAGGTATGGGCCAAAATACCAGCAACAGTGTGTGAAAACCTTGTGAAGACTTACAGAAAACGTTTGACCTGTGTCATTGCCAACAAAGGGTATATAACAAAGTATTGAGAAACTTTTGTTATTGACCAAATACTAATTTTCCACCATTATTTGCAAATAAATTCATTAAAAATCCTACAATGTGATTTTCTGGAATTTTTTTCCTCATTTTGTCTGTCATAGTTGACGTGTACCTATGATGAAAATTACAGGCCTCTCTCATCTTTTTAAGTGGGAGAACTTGCACAATTGGTGGCTGACTAAATACTTTTTTTCCCCACTGTACTTTGTGCATGACACAAGTAATTTTTCCAACAATTGTTTACTGACAGATTATTTCACTTTTAATTCAATGTATCACAATTCCAGTGGGTCAGAAGTTTACATACACTAAGTTGACTGTGCCTTTAAACAGCTTGGAAAATTCCAGAAAATGATGTCATGGCTTTAGAAGCTTCTGATAGGCTAATTGACATCATTTGAGTCAATTGGAGGTGTAGCTGTGGATGTATTTCAAGGCCTACCTTCAAACTCAGTGCCTCTTTGCTTGACATCATGGGAAAATCAAAATAAATCAGCCAAGACCTCAGAAAGAAAATTGTAGATCTCCACAAGTCTGGTTCATCCTTGGGAGCAATTTCCAAACGCCTGAAGGTACCACGTTCATCTGTACAAACAAAAAACACCATGGGACCATGCAGCCGTCATACAGCTCAGGAAGGAGACGCGTTCTGTTTCCTAGAGATAAGCGTACTTTGGTGCGAAAAGTGCAAATCAATCCCAGAACAACAGCAAAGGACCTTGTGAAGATGCTGGAGGAAACAGGTACAAAAGTATCTATATCCACAGTAAAACGAGTCCTATATCGACATAACCTGAAAGGCCGCTCAGCAAGGAAGAAGCCACTGCTCCAAAACTGCCATAAAAAAGCCAGACTACGGTTTGCAACTGCACATGGGGACCAAGATCGTACTTTTTGGAGAAATGTTCTCTGGTCTGATTAAACAAAAATAGAACTGTTTGGCCATAATGACCATTGTTATGTTTGGAGGAAAAAGGGGGATTCTTGCAAGCCGTAGAACACCATCCCAACCGTGAAGCACGGGGTGGCAGCATCATGCTGTCGGGGTACTTTGCTGCAGGAGGGACTGGTGCACTTAACAAAATAGATTACATCATGAGGAAGGAAAATTATGTGGATATATTGAAGCAACATCTCAAGACATCAGTCAGGAAGTTAAAGCTTGGTCGCAAATGGGTCTTCCAAATGGACAATGACCCCAAGCATACTTCCAAAGTTGTGGCAAAATGGCTTAAGGACAACAAAGTCAAGGTATTGGAGTGGCTATCACAAAGCCCTGACCTCAATCCTATAGAAAATGTGTGGGCAGAACTGAAAAAGCGTGTGCGAGCAAGGAGGCCTACAAACCTGACTCAGTTACACCAGCTCTGTCAGGAGGTATGGGCCAAAATTCACCCAACTTATCGTGGGAAGCTTGTGGACGGCTACCGGAAACGTTTGACCCAAGTTAAACAATTTAAAGGCAATGCTACCAAATACTAATTGAGTGAATGTAAACTTCTGACCCACTGGGAATGTGATGAAAGAAATAAAAGCTTAAATAATAAATTCTCTCTACTATTATTCTGACATTTCACATTCTTAAAATAAAGTGGTAATCCTAACTGACCTAAGACAGGGAATTTTTACTAGGATTAAATGTCAGGAATTGTGAAAGACTGAGTTTAAATGTATTCAGCTAAGGTGTATGTAAACTTCCGACTGATATTTTTAAGTAATATTTTCTACAGAAATGCCAAGACAGGATTTTTAAATCAAGAAGTTCATCCTTCAAGAGTATGTCTACCTTCATGGGAAAAGTAAGCCCCACAATTAAAGGGGAGGCCATCATCCCCTTAGTTTTTCTGCCAGTCATAGACCAGTCCCCCTAGGCAGACGGGTTGCCTCCCATAATGTATCCAATGTTCCAGCATACACGTCTGCTGACAATACCAGCGTCGGTTGGACAGTAGGTGGAAATGACACTCGCACAGGAAATCAGTCCATAGCCTTTCAGTTCATGTCCTGCCGTAAACATTAGCCTACCATCGGACACAAAGTCAGCTGTCATGACGCAAGCAAACTACTTACTTGCTAACATTAGCGTTACAAGCTTAAAACATAATTTTTCAGAAGCACAATTCCCCTCCGCATTTTAAGCCCCGACCAATCAAACTCGTGATTTGTTTTGGTGAGTTGTCCGTCTGAAGAGCACCATCCTCGGAACAATTGTTTTCCCCTTTCGAAGCGTCCAAGAGAATCCGACATACTCTCCAGACCTTGTGCTGTTGCTCCAAGGTCAGGGATTTCCAAGTCTAGTCATAACCTAACCTTGAGACAGAACTCAACCAAAGCAGACAGACTCACAGCACAAAAGGAAATGCACACAGTTGGTGCTGTGTTTTTCCTTTATCACTGATATGTATATATTTTTTCATTGCTTTGGTTGAATACTGTCTCAGAATTCTACAACATTAAATCTATAAAATGGGCATTGCATACATTTTAGTAATTTAGCAGACGCTCTTATCCAGAGCGACTTACAGTTAGTGAGTGCATACATATTTTAAAAATGTTTTCATACTGGCCCCCCGTGGGAATCGAACCCACAACCCTGCCGTTGCAAGCGCCATGCTCTACCAACTGAGCTACACAGGGACCATACATGTTAAACATTTGCAAAACATTGTCTTTTGATTATACCTTGTGTTGACTGTACCATTATGTTATGAGCTTATTTGAAATTTTGAAGTAATTGTGACTGAACAAGTTAAATATTTCATGTAAAATGTTTAGGAAGAATAAGACAATGGGATAATCAACATGTTAGAGATGTGTTTGATAATGTGTGTTGGTGCTGTGTCCTTTCTTTATCATTGAGATGTAGAGTGCCTTCAGAAATTATTCACACCCCTTTACTTTTTCCACATTTTGTTGTGTTACAGCCTGAATTTAAAATGGATTGAATTTAGATTTTTTGGTCACTATAACCTTCACACAATACCCCATAATGTCAAAATGGAATACATTTTTCCGCTATTTTAACTAATGAATTAGCTGAAATGTCTTGAGTCAATAAGCTTTCATCAAGGCAAAGTGTGGCTACTTAGAAGAATATAAAATCTAAAATATATTTCGATTTGTTTAACACTTGTTTGGTTAATACATGATTCCATATGTGTTATTTCATAGTTTATGTCTTCACTATTATTCTACAATGTAGAAAATAGTAAAAATAAAGAAAAACCCTTGAATGAGTAGGTGTCCAAAACTTTGACTGGTACTGTGTATATATATATATATATATATATATACACAGTGAGGGGGAAAAAGTATTTGATCCCCTGCTGATTTTGTACGTTTGCCCACTGACAAAGAAATGATCAGTCTATCATTTTTATGGTAGGTTTATTTGAACAGTGAGAGACAAAATAACAACAAAAAAATCCAGAAAAACACATGTCAAAAATGTTATAAATTGATTTGCATTTTAATGAGGGAAATAAGTATTTGACCCCTCTGCAAAACATGACTTAGTACTTGGTGGCAAAACCCTTGTTGGCAATCACAGAGGTCAGACGTTTCTTGTAGTTGGCCACCAGGTTTGCACACATCTCAGGAGGGATTTTGTCCCACTCCTCTTTGCAGATCTTCTCCAAGTCATTAAGGTTTCGAGGCTGACGTTTGGCAACTCAAACCTTCAGCTCCCTCCACATATTTTCTATCGGATTAAGGTCTGGAGACTGGCTAGGCCACTCCAGGACCTTAATGTGCATAGTCTTGAGGCACTCCTTTGTTGCCTTGGCCGTGTGTTTTGGGTCATTGTCATGCTGGAATACCCATCCACGACCCATTTTCAATGCCCTGGCTGAGGGAAGGAGGATCTCACCCAAGATTTGACGGTACATGGCCTCGTCCATCGTTCCTTTGATGCGGTGAAGTTGTCCTGTCCCCTTAGCAGAAAAACACCCCCAAAGCATAATGTTTCCACCTCCATGTTTGACGGTGGGGATGGTGTTCTTGGGGTCATAGGCAGCATTCCTCCTCCTCCAAACACGCACCAACTGTTGTCACCTTCTCACCAAGCTGCTTGGCGATGGTCTTCTAGCCCATTCCAGCCTTGTGTAGGTCTATAGTCTTGTCCCTGACATCCTTGGAGAGCTCTTTGGTCTTGGCCATGGTGGAGAGTTTGGAATCTGATTGATTGATTGCTTCTGTGGACAGGTGTCTTTTATACAGGTAACAAGCTGAGATTAGGAGCACTCCCTTTAAGAGTGTGCTCCTAATCTCAGTTTGTTACCTGTATAAAAGACACCTGGGAGCCAGAAATCTTTCTGATTGAGATGTTCAAATTTTTTGTCCATTTAAAATAACATCAAATTGATCAGAAATACAGTGTAGACATTGTTAATGTTGTAAATGGCTATTGTAGCTGGAAAAAGCAGATTTTTAATGGAATATCTACATAGGCGTATAGAGGCCCATTATCAGCAACCATTAGTCCTGTGTTCCAATGGCACGTTGTGTTTGCTAATCCAAGTTTATCATTTTAAAAGGCTAATTGATCATTAGAAAACCCTTTTGCAATTATGTTAGTACAGCTGAAAACTGTTGTGCTGATTAAAGAAGCAATAAAACTGGCCTTCTTGAGACTAGTTGAGTATCTGGAGCATCAGCAAATGTGGGTTCGATTACAGGCTCAAAATGGCCAGAAACAAATAACTTTCTTCTGAAACTCGTCAGTCTATTCTTGTTCTGAGAAATGAAGGCTATTCCATGCGAGAAATTGCCAAGAAACTGAAGATCTCGTACAACGCTGTGTACTACTCCCTTCACAGAACAGTGCAAACTGGCTCTAACCAGAATAGAAAGAGGAGTGGGAGGCCCCGGTGCACAACTGAGCAAGAGCACAAATACATTAGAGTGTCTAGTTTGAGAAACAGACGCCTCACAGGTCCTCAACTGGCAGCTTCATTAAATAGTACCCGCAAAACACCAGTCTCAACGTCAACAGTGAAGAGGCGACTCCGGGATGCTGACCTTCTAGGCAGAGTTGCAAAGAAAAAGCCATATCTCAGACTGGCCAATAAAAAGAAAAGATGGGCAAAATAACACAGACACCGGACAGAGGAAGTTGGAAAAAAGACTAATCGAAGTTTGAGGTGTTCGGATCACAAAGAAGAACATTTGTGAGACGCAGACCAAATTAAAAGATGCTGGAGGCGTGCTTGATGTCAAGCATGGTGGAGGCAATGTAATGGTCTGGGGGTGCTTTGGTGGTGGTAAAGTGGGAGATTTGTACAGGATAAAAGGGATCTTGAAGAAGGAAGGCTATCACTCCATTTTGCAACGCCATGCAATACCCTGTGGACGGCGCTTGATTGGAGCCAATTTCCTCCTACAACAGGACAATGACCCAAAGCACAGCTCCAAACTATGCAATAACTATTTAGGGAAGAAGCAGTCAGCTGGTATTCTGTCTATAATGGAGTGGCCAGCACAGTCACTGGATCTCAACCCTATTGAGCTGTTGTGGGAGCAGCTTGACCGTATGGTACGTAAGAAGTGCCCATCAAGCCAATCCAACTTGTGGGAGGTGCTTCAGGAAGCATGGAGTGAAATCTCTTCAGATTACCTCAACTAATTGATAACTAGAATGTCAAAGGTCTGCAAGGCTGTAATTGCTGCAAATTGAGGATTCTTTGACGAAAGCAAAGTTTGAAGGACACAATTATTATTTCAATTAAAAATTGTTTTTTCTAACCTTGTCAATGACTACATTTCCTATGCATTTTGCTATATTTCCTATTCAAACTCAGTTAATGTATGTTTTCATGGAAAACAAAGACATTTCTAAGTGACCCCAAACTTTTGAATGGTAGTGTAAATACACTGCTCAAAAAAATAAAGGGAACACTTAAACAACACAATGTAACTCCAAGTCAATCACACTTCTGTGAAATCAAACTGTCCACTTAGGAAGCAACACTGATTGACAATAGATTTCACATGCTGTTGTGCAAATGGAATAGACAACAGGTGGAAATTATAGGCAATTAGCAAGACACCCCCAATAAAGGACTGGTTTTGCAGGTGGTGACCACAGACCACTTCTCAGTTCCTATGCTTCCTGGCTGATGTTTTGGTCACTTTTGAATGCTGGCGGTGCTTTCACTCTAATGGTAGCATGAAACAGAGTCTACAACCCACACAAGTGGCTCAGGTAGTGCAGCTCATCCAGGATGGCACATCAATGCGAGCTGTGGCAAGAAGGTTTGCTGTGTCTGTCAGCGTAGTGTCCAGAGCATGGAGGCGCTACCAGGAGACAGGCCAGTACATCAGGAGACGTGGAGGAGGCCGTAGGAGGGCAATAACCCAGCAGCAGGACTGCTACCTCCACCTTTGTGCAAGGAGGAGCAGGAGGAACACCGCCAGAGCCCTGAAAAATGACCTCCAGCAGGCCACAAATGTGCATGTGTCTGCTCAAACGGTCAGAAACAGACTCCATGAGGGTGGTATGAGGGCCCGACGTCCACAGGTGGGGGTTGTGCTTACAGCCCAACACCGTGCAGGACGTTTGGCATTTGCCAGAGAACACCAAGATTGGCAAATTCGCCACTGGTGCCCTGTGCTCTTCACAGATGAAAGCAGGTTCACACTGAGCACATGTGACAGACGTGACAGAGTCTGGAGACGCCGTGGAGAACGTTCTGCTGCCTGCAACATCCTCCATCATGACCGGTTTGGCGGTGGGTCAGTCATGGTGTGGGGTGGCATTTCTTTGGGGGGCCGCACAGCCCTCCATGTGCTCGCCAGAGGTAGCCTGACTGCCATTAGGTACCGAGATGAGATCCTCAGACCCCTTGTGAGACCATATGCTGGTGCGGTTGGCCCTGGGTTCCTCCTAATGCAAGACAATGCTAGACCACATGTGGCTGGAGTGTGTCAGCAGTTCCTGCAAGAGGAAGGCATTGATGCTATGGACTGGCCCGCCCGTTCCCCAGACCTGAATCCAATTGAGCACATCTGGGACATCATGTCTAGCTCCATCCCCCAACGCCACTTTGCACCACAGACTGTCCAGGAGTTGGCGGATGCTTTAGTCCAGGTCTGGGAGGAGATCCCTCAGGAGACCATCCGCCACCTCATCAGGAGCATGCCCAGGCGTTGTAGGGAGGTCATACAGGCACATGGAGGCCACACACACTACTGAGCCTCATTTTGACTTGTTTTAAGGACATTACATCAAAGTTGGATCAGCCTGTAGTGTGGTTTTCCACTTTAATTTTGAGGGTGACTCCAAATCCAGACCTCCATGGGTTGATAAATTTGATTTCCATTGATCATTTTTGTGTGATTTTGTTGTCAGCACATTCAACTATGTAAAGAAAAAAGTATTTAATAAGATTATTTCATTCATTCAGATCTAGGATGTGTTATTTTAGTGTTCCCTTTATTTTTTTAGCAGTGTGTATATATATATATATATATATATATATATATATATGCGGACCCATGCAGTACCTGAGTGAACACCCGGATGAATACCACTGTGCTACAGCATTAAATCTAAATGATGTACTCTATAAATAAAAACGGAAATAAAGCAACTATGTGGAACTGTTTGATAATTACTGTGTGTTGGAGTGTCAAAGCTTTTAGCCAAATGTGTCTCCCTCAAAAAGTCACATTCAGCCTCTTATCACTTGCCAAAGAGCTCACACACACAATTTTAAAGCAGATGGTGTTTCAATCAAAACACATATTTTGTCTAGTGGTGCGAGCTGTTGAATTTTGGCCACATTAGAAAAATTACAGTAGCGTTATACTATGCTATTTAATTTGGTTATGTTATGTAGAATACTATCATTATGTGATCTTGCAGACATTGTTTCAGCATTGATCTAACTTTCTTAGACGAGCGCCATTCTCTATTCATCACTGAAATTCAACAGAGTAGCTGAACGAGTAGACGCAAGATCTTAGGGTTTTTAGCTATGGGGAATAGCCCTCCCCCCCAGTTCTAAAGTTCTAATGACACTTCCAGCTATCAAAGCATCCCATGTAACACCCTAAAATCTCAGCTCCACACCCAACTCCCTGCACCCCTCTCTTCTCCCCACACCCCAACAACCCACACCACAAACTAATGTGAACAGACTGGTTTTCTTGCTTTGACAGCAACAGATTTCCTGCACTGGCACATCTACAGTAATAGTTGGGGCTAGCAGACAGATGGGTGAGGTGAATGACTACAGGTTTATGAGATGTGAGTGTTGTTATGGCTTGTTATGGTAGGCTTTAAACCAAACTCCTTATGACAGCATTTATGGCTACTATTTTCAGAGGTCGAAGCGTTCTTGCTCTCTCAGGGCTGAATCATAACTTGAGATTCAAGTGTGAAACTCCAACTTCTGACCGAGTCTCCTATAAAGTGTGTGTTTTGTAAAGTATATATCATAGGGTTTCTGTGGTTGGAGCCTCAAGTGATGACAAACACACTTCTCTATTTGTGATCTGCACGCAATCACAGCAGACTGCTGGGGGGAAAAAACTGCTAGACAAAGGAAAGAAAACTACAGCCAGTTACAACATGGTAATAAGGAGAAATACTGCCTTAGAGGCACACTCAGCCCCATATTACCCTCTATCAGGCTGAGTGTGCCTTTTTATGTGGCCTGTTTTGGGGAGCAGATAACCATTAATAACTGGTCCAGGGGCAGACATTTGTCAGAATGTTATAGGGCAACAGTGCTACAGTGACAGGAACAATGTGTAGAGACAGCTGGCTATGCCATGCAGTTGGGCAATTCCACAGTAACAGAATTACACTGAGACTCAAATGTTTCACTAGAATGCCATAAATGGCACATATTAAACATGCAATATACCTTGACAACCGTTACATGATCACATTGCATTAGATCATGCCACCATCATCATTCAATTACTAGGGAAATACAGCTTATTTATGTACATCTACAGACCAATTCTCTATTCCACATAGAATGTATTCTATGCATGCATTCCAATATTTCATACGTTGTGTAGTTTGCCTTGCCTTTGGCCAACTGAGGAAACCCAAGAGCACACACTTTGACTCCCACAATCTGCTCCTAAACTACACTGTAACCTTAACAACACATGATTTAAAACAAATTGCCCATGCAGGGAGCTTTGAACACAGGGAACCTGCTAGTCTCTAAAGGAGAGAGGGGAAAACAAACTATTTGCTAAGTCCTGAACTGCCAGTCTTAGCACACTTCTTAAATTCCTAACCTGTGACTAAAGTTCTACGAAACAACACCAGTCTGTTTTCCCCCCAAAGCTAAGCTTAAGCATATTAACAGATTTTAGAGCAGACTGGAAAACTGGCGCCTTGGCAAGTATGTAATTGGCAAAAAAAGGTCACTCTTTTGCAGAGAAAGTGAGAGGTTTGAGATGATCATGGCAAAATAATGAAAACAGGTTTTCAATCTAGTTTGGAAATCTATAGGGTGACAGCTACCAACTAAATATTTATTTATTTATCAGAAACTGGAATGGTTGAACACTAGAACAGAAGTAATCTCTGTAAAAGTTGAACCGCTCCTTAGATCACACACTCAACTGAAGGTTTATCTGTGACTGCCTCTTATGACTCACCCAGCTGAACAGAAAGCTAACTTCCCAGTACTGAGTCACAATGAGCTTTGTTGCACCTGTACAACTCCTTTGTATTCTCCATACTTTCTCTGAATTCACAGGGTGAAATAACACACCGCTGATCACTTAAGGGCAATTTAGAGGGTGATGAGAGCATAAATTGGGAGAAGTACACACAATTTCTATATTCTATTTATGTGATTAGTAAAAGTTCGTTATAGCTTTCTTAGGCCTATGTCTTCATATATCTTATCAGGCCCACTACAGTAGGCTAACTTCAATATTTCAATGTAGTTTACACTTGTTCATTGCAGCACACCTTGCTTTCCACCTTAAACAATATTCCCCTGTTGCCTTGCTTGGCAAGCATTTTGAACTTTGCTCAGGGCCTATACTATAGCACACAGTCATGACAGTCCGTACTCCTAGAGTGAATTGCACAGCATTGCAAACTTCTTCATATTGTATTGTGTTACAAAGTGTGATTCAAATAGATTTGATTGTCATTTTTTGTCAACAATCTACAGAAGATACTCTGTAATGTCAGAGTGGAAGAAAAAATCTAAGATTCATAAAACATATCTACAATATAGTAGTTGCATAAGTATTCAGCTCCTTGAGTCAATACATGTTAGAAACACCTTTGGTATCGATTACAGCTGTGAGTGTTCTTGGGTAAGTCTATAAGAGCTTGGCACACCTGGATTGTGTAATATTTGCCCATTACTCTTTAAAAAAAATGTCTAGCTCTGTCAAGATGTTGGGGAACATGGTTAGAAAACCATTTTCATGTCTTGCCATAGATTTTCAAGCAGATTTAAGTCAAAACTGTAACCTGGCCACTCAGGAACATTCACTGTCTTCTTGGTAAGCAACTCCAGTGTAGATTTGGATTTATGTTGTAAGTTATTGTCCCAGTCTCTGGTGTAAAGCTGATGCAGGTTTTCTTCTAGGATTGTGCCTGTGTTTAGCTCCATCCCGTTTCTTTTTATCCTGAAAAACTCTCCAGTATTTGTCGATCTCAAACATGCTTAAAAAAATAGGGAGGCAGTGATGTGTTGTGTTGGATTTGCCCCAAACATAAGGCTTTGCATTTAGGCCAAAACGTGTATTCATTTGCTGTGTTTGTTTGCAGTATTACTTTAGTGCCGTGGTGCATACAAGATGCATGTTTTGGATATATATATATATATATTTTTTTTTTTAATATATTTGTATTGTTCTTTTCACTCTGTCATTTAGGTCATTATTGTGGAGTCACTACAATTTTGTTGATCCATCACAGCCATTGAAATCACCAATGGCCTGATGGTAACATCCCTGAGCAGTTTCATTCCTGTCCTGCAGCTCAGTTCAGAAGGATGACTGTATCTTTGATGTGGCTGGGTGGTTTAATCCACATCCACAGCATAATTATTAACTTGACCATGCTTAAAGATATATTAAATGTCTGATTTGTTATTGTTACCCATCTACCAATCACTGCCCTTCTTTATGAGGCTTTCGACAAGCTCCCTGGTCTTTGTAGTCAAATCTGTGCTTGAAATTCAATACTTGACTGAGGGACCTTACAGATGTTGTATGTATGGGGGACAGAGGAAGGCTTAGTCATTAAAAAATAATGTCAACCATGTCAGTAATTATATATTTTTTAAATATAATTTTAAATAATTTTCCTTACACTTTTACATTTGAGTATTTTGTGTAGATTGTTGACAATTAAAACCATTTTAATTCCACTTTGTAACACAATAAAATGTGAAGAAATCCAAGGGGTCTGAATGCTTTTGCAAGGCACTGTAAGTGAGCAAATGAAGTTGGCCACTGTTCAATTTACACTTACAATATCTCTATCCCTGACTGAAGTGTCTCAGCCCTCTCTACATTGTATCTCTCTATCTAGGCTAACACAGCGGGCATTGTCTCTCTCCCCCCCACAGGATCTAGGGGCCCCAGCCCCAAGATAGCACCAGATAGCATATAAACTTGTCATAATCCATTGCAATATTGTTCCGAATTACAGGAAATTAGCTTTAAAATTGCAAAATTATATCTCAGCCTCATTGCAAAATGTGTAGAATAGCAGGAAATTAGTTTTTAAAATAGCATTAGTTATAAATTGGGGGGGGTGGCTCAGCTCGCGAAACTGCGCAACGCCGCTGCCTACAGCTTCCACAAACCATGTTTTATATGTAAAATATATAAACACACTTTCACGCCATTTCGCAAGTGTCTCGAGCGACAAGTGTAGCTTAGTACAGTGGCGGAGGCTATATTCAGTTTCCATTCACTCAGAGAGGAATAAGTGGGGGAGGATTTTCGGGGACAATACTTTTGTAGGTTAAAATAACTGGCAAACATAAATACAGTAGGTACAGTAGGGCCTATTACTTTCAAAACATGCACTTTTAGACTGACGGCCAGGCTTGCTAGCATGGAAATTGAGAAATAAGATGAGAAAATACGTTTTGTTAGCTGAACCCTATTTGTCAACACACTGAAAACTTACCTCTTTCATAGGTGCCCAGTCGGCAGAATGTAGCTCCTAAACCGACAACCCTGATGTATGTAGGCCTATATAATTGCCTATCATTATGAAGTAAAATTGTTTATATATTTCTGTGTCATTGAAATGACGGCGTAGTTAATCGTAGAAAGTTGGCCTCCGCTCCTTTCCCGAGTCGGCTCCGTCCAAGATTTGCACTAGTGCCTTTCCATTTTCTTTCCTTCCTCCACCGCGCATGCGACCTCTACAGGCAACACCGTCTGGAGAACAAAACAAAAGGTTATCGGAGTGGCTGGATAAGGAGCTTTTTGTATCCCAATTTGCAAAAGCTAAAAAAACTGACATTTCTGCGCATGTGCAGTTTTTTTTTTTACGTTGCTGCTGTGCTTAGTGCTCCGCTGCGGGTCCCTCCTACATGATTGCCTTTGTCTGAACACAAAACGTGATGTTGTACAAAGCTGTTCGAGCTATTGCATTCCCTCAGTAGGCTATTAAGCATAAGTGCGAATTCCTACAAACTTCATGTTGTACACAAAACTGTTTTTAGATATTGCATTCCATGTCTCAGTAAGCATAAGCACGATTTTACGTTATTTTTTCAGGACGGGAGTAAGCTATTTACATGTTTTACACAAAATACATAATCGACATGTTCGTTTAAACTTTGTGGTCAGTATTGTAAACATAAGAACGATACAAACAGACAGTCTATTGATTTCATGTTCTTAGCTGCTGTGTTACAGCTATTTACTCTCGCCATGATATCAGCGTATATGGCATAACTATGGCACGGGGGTACGATAACTACGATATGTCAACAACTATAAAGATTAGCCTAAATCTGACAAAACGCTGATTGTTTTTGCTCCGTCTAAGGACTGTGTTCTGCTTGTGCAACTGCAATATCCGTTACAACAAACAGACAGAGAAGGTTGTAACTTTAATAATATATTGAACAAAAATATAAACGCAACATGTAAAGTGTTGGTCCCGTGTTTCATGAGCTGAAATAAAAGATCCCAGAAATGTTCCATATGCACAAAAAGCTTATTTCTCAAAAATGTTGTGCACAAATTTGTTTACATCCATATTAGTGAGCATTTCTCCTTTGCCAAGATAGTCCATCCACCTGGCAGGTGTGGCATATCAAGAAGCGGATTATTACCCAGGTGCACCTTGTGCTGGGGACAGTAAAAGGCCACTCTAAAATGTAATAATAATAATAATTTAATGTTCATTTCTCTAGCATCCATCATTCCTTCAATTCTGACCAGCTTTCCAGTCCCTGCCGATGAAAAACATCCCCACAGCATGATGCTGCCACCACCATGCTTCACTGTGGGGATGATGTTCTCGGGGTGATGAGAGGTGTTGGATTTGCGCCAGACATAGCATTTTCCTTGATGGCCAAAAATATCAATTTTAGTCTCATCTGATCAGAATACTTTCTTCCAAATATTTGGGGAGTCTCCCACATGCATTTTGGTGAACACCAAACGTATTTGCTTACTTTTTTCTTTAAGAAATTGCTTTTTTCTGGCCATTCTTCCGTAAAGCCCAGCTCTGTGGAGTGTACGGCTTAAAGTGGTCCTATGGACAGATACTCCAATCTCCGCTGTGGAGCTTTGCAGCTCCTTCAGGGTTACCTTTGGTCTCTTTGTTGCCTCTCTGATTAATGCCCTCCTTGCCTGGTCCGTGAGTTTTGGTGGGCGGCCCTCTCTTGGCAGGTTTGTTGTGGTGCCATATTCTTTCCACTTTTTGTAATGGATGTAATGGTGCTCCGTGGGATGTTCAAAGTTTCTGATATTTTTTTATAACCCAAACCTGATCTGTACTTCTCCACAACTTTGTCCCTGACCTGTTTGGAGAGCTCCTTGGTCTTCATGGTGCCGCTTGCTTGGCGGTGCCCCTTGCTTAGTGGTGTTGCAGACTCTGGGGCCTTTCAGAACAGGTGTAAATATACTGAGATCATGTGACAGATCATGTGACACTTAGATTGCACACAGGTGGACTTTATTTAACTAATTATGTGACTTCTGAAGGTAATTGGTTGCACCAGATCTTATTTAGGGGCTTCATAGCAAAGGGGGTGAACACATAAATATCACAATATCTCAGATCCACCTCTACGCAGACGACACCATTTTGTATACATCTGGCCCTTCATTGGACACTGTGTTAACAAACCTCCAAACGAGCTTCAATTCCATACAACACTCCTTCAGTAGCCTCCAACTGCTCTTAAACACTAGTAAAACTAAATGCATGCTCTTCAACCGAACGCTGCTCGCACCCGCCCACCCGACTAGAATCACTACTCTCGACGGGTCTGACCTAGAGTATGTGGACAACTACAAATATCTAGGTGTCTGGTTAGACTGTAAACTCTCCTTCCAGACTCACATTAAGAATCTCCAATCCAAAGTTAAATCTAGAATCGGTTTCCTATTTCGCAACAAAGCCTCCTTCACTCATGCTGCCAAACATGCCCTCGTAAAACGGACTATCCTACCGATCCTTGACTTCGGCGATGTCATTTACAAAATAGCCTCCAACACTCTACTCAGCAAATTGGATGTAGTCTATCACAGTGCCATCCGTTTTGTCTCCAAAGCCCCATATAATACCCACCACTGTGACCTGTACGCTCTTGTTGGCTGGTCCTCACTACATATTCGTCGCCAAACCCACTGGCTCCAGGCCATCTATAAATCACTGCTAGGCAAATCCCCGCCTTATCTTAGCTCATTGGTCACCATAGCAACACCCACCCGTAGTCTGCGCTCCAGCGGGTATATCTCACTGGTCATCCCCAAAGCCAACACCTCCTTTGGCCGCAATTCCTTCCAGTTCTCTGCTGCCAATGACTGGAACAAATTGCAAAAATCTCTGAAGCTGGAGACACTTATCTCCCTCACTAACTTTAAGCATCAGTTGTCAGAGCACCTTACCGATCACTGCACCTGTACACAGCCCATCTGAAATTAGCCCGCCCAACTACCTCATCCCTATATTGTTATTTATTTTGCTCATTTGTACCCCAGTATCTCTATTTGCACATCATCTCTTGCACATCTATCATTCCAGTGTTAATACTAATTGTAATTATTTTGCACTATAGCCTATTTTATTGCCTTACCTCCATAACTTGCTAAATTTGCACACACTGTATATTATATGTATTTCTGTTGTATTTTTGACTTTGTTTTGTTTTACCCCATATGTAACTCTGTGTTGTTGTTTTTATCGCACTGCTTTGCTTTATCTTGGCCAGGTCGCAGTTGTAAATGAGAACTTGTTCTCAACTGGTTTACCTGGTTAAATAAAGGTGAAATAAATAAAAATAAAAATAAATATGCACGCACCACTTTTCCGTTATTAATTTTTTCGAATTTTTGAAACACGTTTTTATTTTATTTTTTCACTTCAGCAATTTGGACTATTTTGTGTATATCCATTACATCAAATCCAAATAAAAATAAAAATCAATTTGAATTACAGATTGTAATGCAACAAAATAGGAAAAACGCCAAGGGGATGAATACTTTTGCAAGGCACTGTATAAGTGACAACGAACACAATTGCATTTTATCGCTGGCAATTTGAATGTACAGAAATACTGTGACGAGATTCTGAGGCCCATTGTGAGACCCATTTTTTTAAATGTATCTGTGATCAACAGATGCATATCTATATTCCCAGTCATGTGAAAACTCCATATCGTAGCATACCTCAGTTATCCATAACATACCTCAGTGAACCGTCGGCATGGCCAAAGTTTAATCCCTTTTGCCTTTAACGTCACGTGTCTTCGTCTGGAATTGCGGTTTTGACTAGATGGAATACATACCGTTTTTGTCAGATTATTTTACTTTTCGTAGCATGTTAGGATAATTCGGTTAAGGTTAGCTAAAATGCACAAAAAAAGCAAACATTTGACTTTAATTTGACAAAAGCTGTATCTATTCTAGCCATGACCTGGAATTACTTAGGCAGGGGTACTTCATATTTTATACCTCAATCTCACAGAGATGAAGAAGAAGAGAGAGGCCCAACTCAGCGGAAAATTGCTTTTTTGTTGTTGTTTCGCCCACCAAGCAAGGCGTTTTTGTATGGAAGTCAATGAGAGAATGTCGAATATGGTCAGCAAAAAAAATTGATGCCTTATTTGCTACGTGAGGTTTATTTCATCGAATAGAAGTTTCGCAATGCTTAAGTTGTTACAAGTGTGCTGAAATAAGTAGGGCACGTGACATCCCTTTAAATGTTAAATGTAAATCCCTGCAACTTTGAGAAAAAACACTATATCGAAGCTGTCTCAAGAGGTTTATGCATATTCATGGCATGAGGCTAGTAGCATAGCATCTCTCTCCATTGAATACAGGCTGTTGACATCAACAACCCTTATCGAATATTCAAAAACAAATTAGATGTATCAGGGAGGTGGGAGGTGACCAAGAACCCGATGGTCACTCTGACAGAGCACCAGAGTTCCTCTGTGGAGATGGGAGAACCTTCCAGAAGGACAACCATCTCTGCAGCACTCCACCAATCAGGCCTTTATGGTAGAGTGGCCAGACGGAAGCCAATCCTCAGAAAAAGTAACATGACAGCTAGCTTGGAGTTTGCCAAAAGGCACCTTAAGGACTCTCAGACCATGAGAAACAAGATTCTCTGGTCTGATGAAACCAAGATGTAACTATTTGGCCTGAATGCCAAGCATCACGTCTGGAGGAAACCTGGCACCATCCCTACGGTGAAGCATGGTGGTGGCAGCATCATGCTGTGGGGATGTTTTTCAGCGGCAGGGACTGGGAGACTAGTCAGGATCGAGGGAAAGATGAATGGAGCAAGGTACAGAGAGATCCTTGATGAAAACCTGCTCCAGAGCGCTCAGGACCTCAGACTGGGGCAAAAGTTCACCTTCCAACAGGACAGCAACCCTAAGCACACAGCCAAGACAACGCAGGAGTGGCTTCGGGGACAAGTCTCTGAATGTCCTTGAGTGGTCCACCCAGAGCCCAGACTTGAACCCGATCGAACATCTCTGGAGAGACCTGAAAATAGCTGTGCAACGACTCTCCACATCCAACCTGACAGAGCTTGAAAGGATCTGCAGAGAAGAATGGGAGAAACTCCCCAAATAGAGGTGTGCCAAGCTTGTAGAATCATACCCAAGAAGACTCAACAAAGTACTGAGTAAAGGGTCTGAATACTTCTGTAATTGTGATATTTATTTACGTTTTTTTTTTTTTTTTTTTAATCTCAAAAGCTGTTTTTGCTTTTTTATGCGGTATTGTGTGTAGATTGGTAAGGGCAAAACAAACTATTTAATCAATTTTAGAATAAGGCTGAAACGTAACACAATGTCAAGGAGTCTGAATACTTTCGAATGCACTGTATGTTCACTACATGACTAAAAGTATGTGGACAGCTGCTCGTCGGACATCTCATTTCAAAATCATGGGCATTAATATGGAGTTGGTCCCCCCTTTGCTGCTATAACAGCTTCCACTCTTCTGGGAAGGCTTTCCACTAGATGTTGGAACATTGTTGCAGTGACTTGCTTCCATTCAGCCACAAGAGCATTGGTGAGGTCGGGCACTGATGTTGGGCGGTTAGGCCTGGCTCGCAGTCGGCGTTCCAATTCATCCGAAAGGTGTTCGATGGGGTTGATGTCAGGGCTCTGTGCAGGCCAGTCAAGTTCTTCCACACAGATCTCAACAAATAATTTCTGTATGGACCTCGCTTTGTGCACGGGGGCATTGTCATGCTGAAACAGATTAGTCCGTTGGACTGCCAGATGGTGAAGTGTGATTCATCACTCTAGGGAATGCGTTTGCCCTGCTCCAGAGTCCAATCTTGGCGAGCTTTACACTACTCCAGCCGATGCTTGGCGTTGCGCATGGTGATCTTAGGCTTGTGTGAGGCTGCTGTCATGGAAACCCCTTTCATGAAGCTCCCAACGAACAGTTATTGTGCTGACATTGCTTCCAGAGGCAGATTGAACGTCTGTAGTGAGTGTTGCAACCGAGAACAGATGATTTATATACGCTACGTGCTTCAGCACTCAGCAGTCCCGTTTTCTGAGCTTGTGTGGCTACCACTTCATGGCTGAGCCGTTGTTGCTCCTTTCCACTTCACAATAACAGCACTTAGGGTTGACTGGGGCAGCTCTAGAAGGGCAGAAATTTGATGAACTGACTTGTTGGAAAGGTGGTATCCTATGACGGTGCCATGTTGAAAGTCACTGAGCTCTTCAGTAAGGCCATTCTACTGTCAATGTTTGTCTATGGAGATTGCATGGCTGTGTGCTCGATTTTATACACCTGTCAGCAACTGCTGTGGCTGAACTAGCCGAATCCACTAATTTGAAGGGGTGTCCACATATTTCTGTGTATTACTTCTGTGTATATAGTGTATCTTTCCATTTTCCCTGAAAAACTGAATATCCGGTCACAGAGTTTTAAACCCAGAGGCACAACATCCCGAGAACACTTGCGAAACAGTCCAAGCAGACCAGACCAGGTTTGCGGTTTGAGAAATCAATTAAAGAAGAAGATTCTTCCTTAGTAGCTAATTTTCTCGAAATCTAAAGGCACAACTTAGATTCGAGACAGTATCTTAAGTAGTTGAACTTGTTATTACTCCAACCTCATGAAAATGACAAACTGACACGTTTTCATTTTCTTCAAAAATATCTTCATAAAGGAGTGCCTTTGATTTGATGGCCTGCACATGCGCAGTTCGGAGCGAGACGACCGTTAGACCCGATGACGTGTGTCTGTGCATGAGCTTAGCTAGCCGAGGGTCGCCATGACATCGCCTACAAGTGTGATCGGGGATTTGTATTGGAGAAGCAGTTTCTGCCTATCATCGAGAGCATCCTGACTGGATGCATCACTGCCTGGTATGGCAACTGTTCGGCCTCCGACCGCAAGGCACTCTGTAGTGAGGGTAGTGCGTACGGCCCAGTACATCACTGGTGCCAAGCTTCCTTCCATCCAGGACCTCTATACCAGGCGGTGTCAGAGGAAGGCCCTAAAAATTGTTAAAGACTCCAGCCACCCTAGTCATAGACTGTTCTTTCTGCTACTGCACAGCAAGCAGTACCGGAGCGCCAAGTCTAGGTTCAAAAAGCTTCTTAACAGCTTCTACCCCCAAGCCATAAGACTCCTGAACAGCTAATCAAATGGCTACCCAGACTATTTGCATTGTCCCCCCCCACTCTCTGTTTATTATCTATGCATAGTCACTTTAACTATACCTACATGTACATATTACCTCAATTACCTCGACTAATCGGTGCCCCCGCACATTGACTCTGTATCGGTACCCCCTGTATATAGCCTTCCTACTGTTATTTTTACTGTTATTTTACTGCTTTTATTTTTTACTTATCTATTGTTTACTTAACACTTATTTTTCTTAGAACTGTATTGTTGGTTAAGGGCTTGTAAGCATTTCACTGTAAGGTGAATGTTGTATTCGGCGCATGTGACAAATAAAATGTGATTTGATTTGATTTGATCATACTTTATTGTCTTTGATCTGGTTGTTGGGGACTCGGCAGAGGCTATAAAGGAGGCTAAGTCCGCCATGGCTCATTGGCGAAAGCCTATGGGGAAATTAGGGTTTTTGGATAAATGCCGAAAATAAGGTCAGAGGTAAACACAGGCTTAGGAGATCTTATATGTTTTGTTCTATGAGATCATCTTCATCAGCTAACATCACATTTTGTGAATTGTGAAGCATTTCTGTAATCAAAAAAAGCACCTAAAGCACTTAAAGGCTTTATAATTCATAAAGGCCATGTTAACTGACTGATATTATCTCATAGAATAAAATGTATAAGATCTCCTGAGCCTGTGTTAACCAGACCTTATTTTTTGGCGTTTATCCCAAAACCCCATTCTTTCCCCATTAATTTCCCCCATAGGAATGGCTGAACAAACCAAAGATTTCCATTTTGTTTTTTAGGACTACAAACTGGCGAGCTCTATTGGGGTACGATGGGGGGAGGTACCCCGCTTTGTTGTTGTTGTTGTTGTTGTTGTTCTTCTTCTTCTTCTTCTTTGAGGTTTTATGGCAAACTACACCTATTAGCTGTATTGCCGCCACCTACTGGATGGGATGAAAACAGAAACTCTAACACAGAAATAATAGTGGAAAGGGGAAGGGTGAAAAACATACTCCTTATATTCCAAAAGTAAGTCGGATTCAAATGTTTACTCAGATCCCTACACATGCTCAGGAGCCTGGGAGGGGGAACCTCTTCATTCAGTATTCCCTGCAACATTACGGCCCTGAAGTCTTGGGCACAGTTTTTCAAAACATTTAGTCTGGATCAGAATGATCAGGGCCATGTTTTTCTAAAGTTATCTATCTAGACTTCGCCTATCGGATAGGATTAAATGCTTAGAAATAGAATGCATAGAACGGACAAATCATTGACTTGAATGGAGACTCCCGTTCTATTCATTCTATTTTTATGCAATTAATCCTATCCTATCAGCGAAATCCAGATAACTTTAAAAAAAAAACTGGGCCCTATTATCCTCTTTTTTGCAATCCAGGATCAGATCGACTTTGCTGTTTTTGAGATGGTTTTTCAGAAAATAATCATTCTTATCCAGATACCACAACATCAAGATCACATAATCCGGATTTCCAGTGCTTTGAACAGGCCTACTTCTTGCCATCTACTGGACAGGTTATGGTACTACTTCTACACTGTCATTGGGAAACAGAGATGAGTAAACTACATTAATAAATGTACTTAGATTACAAACAATAGAGCCTGCATATCACTTATAAGTAAGTACATGCATTTATTTGACACTTATCAATATAACAACTGACCACAGACCTATACTACGTCAATTTATTGTAACAAACCTTTGGTTTTCAGATGTAAGAATGTTTTTCACCTTTCTAAATCCACCCTGAATGCACCTTCCAGTGGGATCAAGATAATAGAGATTTTCGGTATCAAAACCAGAGTTCAAGTTATACCGGGACCTCCTATGTGTTACAAAACACCAAAAAGTGTAATGACATTCTGGGATTGTCATTGCGTCTACACTCTTGTAGCCTGAATGAATTGATGCGTCTTGCTGACAAAAGGACCTTGTTGGTAGAAAGAAACGCTGGGACACCAGAAAAGGGGCTGAGATACGGAACTGTCCTGGGATGACATGTGCAGCCACATGGATATAAAACATTGTTTAAACCATGACACAGAGGTGGGGGTGTTATTTTAATTTGGAATAAGCTTTTATTTTAATATTTACCACTGTAGCAGTGTAAAAATAGCATAAAAAAAAAATAGGAGAATAGTTAAATTAGCATTATTTAGAGACCCAAGTTTGACTTTGTTACATTTAGGGGGACTCAAGTCTCGTTCAGGGTGTCTGAAACCCCCCCTGGCCCCCCGTAATTCACACTCTGATCAAAACTATCCTAATCCCCTTTTAAAAACACAAAATCAACATTAAATCGTGGTTAAAGGTCAGATTGAACCCAATTCTAACATTTAATCCTATCCAATCAGCTAACTTTTGAAAAACTTGGCCTTGGAGACACAAAGATATTTTTGCCGCCTTCACAATGATGTCTAGTTTCTTAGATGTACAATAGTCCTATAAATCTACCCTAATCGTCACTAATCATGGAACTGTATGACAACGGTCCAGTCATTGTGAACCGTGCGCCAGGCTCAAGGTTTAAACAGCTACACTATATATACAAAAGTATGTTGACACCCCTTCAAATTAGTGGATTTGGCTATTTCAGCCACACCCGTATAAAATCAGGCACACAGCCATGCAATCTCCATAGACAAACATTGGCAGTAGAATGGCCTTACTGAAGAGCTCAGTGACTTTAACGTGGCACTGTCATAGGATGCCACATTTCCAACAAGCCAGTACGTCAAATTTCTGCCCTGCTAGAGCTGCCCTGGTCAACTGTAAGTGCTGCTATTTTGAAGTGGAAACGTCTAGGAGCAACAACGGCTTAGCCGCTAAGTGGTAGGCCGCACATGCTCACAGAATGGGACCGCCGACTGCTGAAGCGCGTAAAAATTGTCTGTCCTCGGTTGCAACACTCACTACCGAGTTCCAAACTGCAAAAACGGTTTATTGGGAGCTTATTGGGTTTCCCTGGCCGAGCAGCTGCACACAAGCCTAAGATCATCACGCGCAATGCCAAGCGTCGGCTGGAGTGGTGTAAAGCTCACCACCATTGGACTCTGGAGCAGTGGAAACGCGTTCTCTGGAATGATGAATCACGCTTCACCATCTGGCAGTCCAACAGACAAATCTGTTTCAGCCTAATATGATCCACTAATGCTAGCTAACATAGTGTGTTATCAGGAACAAAATTAGTTACCACTTTATGTAATAGGCTTTAGCCTATGTATAGTAATAATAACCATCCTGACAGACATTTGATTCTGACAGACAGTTTATTCATAACTGTTTGTGTGATTTAGCCATTCAATCACAATACATATTTTTAGCATAGGGACAGGTAATCTACTTATCAGAATCCTATGTGTTAGGTGTATTCTTTCTAATGGACAATAACTGTCTTGACAATCATTTTCAAGTCATGTAGCTGTATGTCTCCCCCACATTTACAACAGGAGTGCCAAAGGTGATTGGCAACACTTTTCATCCACAGACTTAGAACTTCCTTGCCCTTTTTTTTGACTGTGCCAGAAGTTTTTTTTCAAGCCTATTAGAGGAAAAATTAACATTTTACCTAAACATAAAAAAACGGAAACATATGACATTGAATGACAACTCTGTTGGTGGAATAGTTAGGAGCGGGGAATATGCCTGGAGTCATTGAGCGGGTCCGGGAGCATTCCAACATGTTAGCCAGCTTGGGCGAAGCGATGGATTGGGTTCTCCAGGTCGTCCAGCACCTGGAGAGGAGAGGACCCGACCCTGCGGATCCAGCTGAGCGACCGGATCCAGCCACCCACACACCAGCACCCAGAGGTATTCACCTGTCTAGACCGAGGGAATACGATGGGACAGCGGCCCACTGCCAGGGTTTCCTCCTGAAGCTGGACCTCTATTTCACCACCATCAGCCTGGCTCCATCGCATCGGGAGAAGGTGTCCGCCCTCGTCTCCTGCCTCTCGGGGAAAGCCCTGGAGTGGGCCAATGCGAGGAGACGTGTTGGACAATTATGGAGAGTTTGCTCTCCTCTTCCGGGCAGTCTTCGATCATCCCCCCGAAGGAAGAGAGGTGGGCGAGCATCTGGTCCATCTGAGGCAGGGGACGAGGACCGCGAAAGACTTTGCCCTGGAGTTTAGAACTCTAGCGGCTGGGTCCGGGTGGAACGAGCGGGCCCTCATCGACCACTTCCGATGCAGCCTGTGTTAGGACGTCCGAAGAGAGCTAGCCTGCCGGGATACCACGTTGACTTTCAACCAACTGGTGGACATGGCCATCCGGTTGGACAACCTGCTGGCTTTGAGAGGACGTCCTGGAAGGGGCCTGCCCGTTTCACCCCCCTTCAACCCGGATCACGTTCCGATGGAGCTGGGTGGTGCAGCGATCCGGGAGAATGGAGGATGACAGATCCAGTGTCACTCTTGTGGCAAGAGAGGACATTCTGCTGCACGATGTCGTCAGCGTTCTTCTGGTTCTGGAGGCGGCAGGCAGGGCACTCTCGCGTCACCTCAGGTAGCGCTAACCACACTCATTCAGAGCCCTCTGCTGCGCATTTCACCATCCGCGTCAACTTCCCTGATTACACGGTAGTTCCCCAGTGTAAGGCGCTGGTAGAGTCAGACGCAGCTGGGAACTTTATGGATAGGTCTTTAGCTCTTAGTTTACGTATTACATTGGTTCCCCTGTCCATTCCATTGCCCATCAAAGCACTTGACAGTCGACCATTAGGGTCAGGTTTTGATTGGGAGGTTACAGCACCAGTCACTATGATTACGCAGGAGACCCATAGGGAGCAAATCACCTTCCATATTATTGAGTCACCTGATTTCCCTGTTGTGTTGGGCCTTCCCTGGCTAGCACTACACAACCCCACCTTTTCATGGCCGCAGAGGGTTCTCACGGGGTGGTCGCGAGAGTGTCAGGGTAGGTGTCTAGCTTTTTCCGTTGGTGCGACCACTGTGGAAAGTCCAGACACTACCTCCACCGTGCGCATTCCCCCAGAATACCTCGACTTGGCGCACGCGTTTTCCAAAATGCAGGCGACCAAATTACCACCCCATCGGGCGTGGGATTGCACGATAAACCTCCTGTTAGACGCTGTGCCTCCCAGGAGTCATGTATATCCCCTGTCGCAGGCTGAAACGGAGGCAATGGAGACATATGTCCCAGAGTCCCTGCGTCAGGGGTTCATACGTCCCTCCACTTCACCCGCCTCCTAAAGTTTATTTTTCGTAAAGAAGAAAGACGGGGGTCTACGCCCTTGCATTGATTGCCGTGCACTTAATCAAACTACCATTCGCTATAGTTACCCTCTACCCCTCATCTCCTCTGTTATCGAATCAATGCATGGGACACGCTTCTTTACGAAATTAGATCTCAGGAGTGCGTACAACCTGGTGCGTGTCCGGGAAGGGGACGAGTGGAAGACAGCATTTAGCACAACCACAGGGTATTATCAATACCTAGTGATGCCGTATGGGTTGATGAATGCTCCATCAGTCTTCCAGTCCTTTGTGAACGAGGTGTTTCGGGACATGCTTGGTGGCTGTGTGGTGGTCTACATCGATGATATCCTAGTGTATTCTGCTACGCACGCCGAGCATGTGTCCCTGGTTCGCAGAGTGCTGGGCCGACTGTTGGAGCATGACCTGTATGCCAAGGCAGAAAAGTGTCTGTTATTCCAACAATCCGTCTCCTTCCTCGGATACCACATCACCACCTCAGGTGTGGAGATGGAGGGAGATAGCATTTCAGCCGTGCGTAATTGGCTGACTCCAACCACGGTAAAGGAGGTGCAGCACTTCATTGGCTTTGTCAATTACTATCAGAGGTTTATCCGGGGCTTTGGCAAGGTCGCAGCTCCCATCACCTCTCTGTTGAAGGGTGGGCCGTCCCGGCTCCGCTGGTCTGCTGAGGCTGACAGGGCTTTCAGTAACCTGAGGGCTCTGTTCACCTCAGCCCCTCTACTGGCCCATCCCAATCCATCATTGCCGTACGTAGTGGAGGTGGATGCGTCCGAGGTAGGGGTAGGCGCAGTCCTATTCCAACGGGCGGGCACGCCACCCAAGCTCCGCCCCTGTGCCTTCTTCTCTAAGAAGCTCAGCCCGGCGGGGCAGAACTATGACATTGGTGATCGGGAGCTGTTGGCTGTTGTCAGAGCCCTGACAGCGTGGAGGCACTGGCTCGAGGGGGCGAAACACCCTTTCCTCGTCTGGTCTGACCACCGTAACCTGGAGTACATCCAGGCAGCGAGGAGGCTGAACCCTCACCAGGCCAGGTGGGCCTTGTTCTTCACCCGGTTTGATTTCACGCTGTCCTATATTCCAGGCACAAAGAATGTGAAGGCAGACGCACTGTCACGGCTGTATGACACAGAGGAGAGGCCCATAGACAACACCCCCATACTCCCGGCCTCCTGCATTGTGGCGCTGGTGGTGTGGGCGGTGGACGCGGACATAGAGCGGGCGTTACGCACAGAGCCATCTCCACCTCAGTGCCCAGCTGGGCTGCGGTACGTGCCGTCTAGTGTCCATGATCATCTTATCTATTGGGCACACACGTCCCCCTCCTCTGGTCACCCAGGCATCAGCCGTACAGTTCGCTGCCTGACTGGGAAGTACTGGTGGCCTACCTTGGCTAAGGACGTGAGGGTGTATGTCTCCTCCTGCTCGGTGTGCGCCCAGAGTAAGGCACCTAGGCACCTTCCAGCGGGTAAGTTACATCCCTTACCAGTTCCACAACGGCCATGGTCCCACTTATCGATTGACTTTCTTACTGATCTTCCCCTCTCTCAGGGTAACACCACCATCCTGGTCGCTGTGGAACGCTTCTCTAAAGCCTGCCACCTCCTTCCTCTGCCCGGTCTCCCCACTGCCCTGCAAACTGCGGAAGCCCTGTTTACTCACGTCTTCCGGCACTACGGGGTGCCAGAGGACATAGTGTCTGACCGGGGTCCCCAGTTTACGTCTAGGGTCTGGAAGGCGTTCATGGAACGTCTGGGGGTCTCGGTCAGCCTGACCTCTGGGTTTCACCCTGAATCTAATGGGCAGTTGGAACGGGTGAATCAGGATGTGGGTAGTTTCCTGTGGTCCTACTGCCAGGAGTGGCTGGGGGAGTGGTCGCTGTTCTTGCCATGGGCAGAATATGCCCAGAACTCTCTCCGCCACTCCTCCACTAACCTATCACCATTTCAATGTGTTTTAGGGTATCAGCCGTTCCTGGCTCCGTGGCATCAGAGCCAGACCGAAGCTCCTGCGGTGGACGACTGGTTTCGCCGCCCACGTCCAGAGCGCCGTGCGTTGCCAGAAAGCCAACGCTGACCGCCACCGCAGTGAGGCCCCGGTCTTTGTACCGGGTGATCGGATCTGGCTCTCGACCTGGAACCTGCCCCTCCGCCTGCCCTGCCGGAAGCTGAGCCCGCGGTTTGTGGGGCCGTTCAAAGTCCTGAGGAGAGTTAACGAGGTTACGTATAGGTTGCTGCTCCCTCCTGATTACCGTATTAACCCCTTGTTTCACGTATCTCTCCTCAGGCCGGTGGTGGCTGGTCCACTCCAGGAGTCTGAGGTGCGGGCGGTCCCTCCACCCCCTCTGGACATTGAAGGGGCCCCGGCGTACTCCGTCCGTTCCATCCTGGATTCGAGGCGTCGGGTGGGGGGCCTTCAGTACCTCGTGGAGTGGGAAGGGGTACCGTCCGGAGGAGCGGTGCTAGGTCCCGGTGAAGGATGTGCTCGATCCCCGTGTGTTTTGTTTCCCCAGTGCGCATTGAAGTCGCACTGTGTTTGGTTTTCGCATTGCTGCGAACTGCTGTATTTGGACGAATAAACCATATTCTGTGATTCACACCTCCTGTGCCTGACTCCATCCTCATCACCCACTACAATTGGTTAGATCGGCCATAGCCAGGTGCACCGCGGGTCAGCTTAATGTTTACATAGCTGGTTAAGATAACTAACATAGCAGGTTAGGAGAATGAACATAACACAATTTAAGTATGCTCCCTCTAATTCTCTCTCTCTCCCTCTCTCCCTCCCATCCCGGAGGACCTGAGCCCTAGGACCATGCCTCAGGACCAGTGATGCCAACTTAGCAATTTTCAAACTACCCTGGCAACTTTTTTTTCAAACAGCACCTAGCAACAAATGTAGCTACTTTAAAAAAGTGACTCAAACGCTAAAATGCACACATTTTCCCACTAAATGACACAAAAACGATTTTCTCGGTCACACACTCAGTCACAACACACGTGCCTGGCTGCAAAAGTGCATTGTGAGTGACGTCAGCAGCAGGCGCTCAGCTCGTGCACAGGCAGCAGCAGGCCAGTCAAGCAGCACAACAACCTGGAGAGAGATGCCTAGCGCACACATCATTATTTGAGTTAAGTTGCTTGTTCAATGAGATAGCATATATACCTTGTTATTAGCTTGTACCTATAATTGTTGATCAGTTAGGTAGCATGTTAACTAACTACCAATACACTGCTTAAAACTATAATTGTTCAGAATGTGTAGGTTTACTAGTTAATAAGAAAATAAATAAAATGTAATTGTTCAATAATGTGTAATGTGTAATTGTTCAATAATTCAATGTGTTGTGTTTAAAAATAAAAATATCTGATCACATAAAATGTGTTGCGTTTATATTACTTTTACAAATAAAAATATGTGATAATAAACAAACAAATCTAAACTAACAAATGTCAAATCATATTTGTCGCCGAGATGGCCAGTCAATTTGAGTAACGTTATTGTGTATTCTACGTAATGACGCAGTTTTACGTTATTACGTAATGACGTCATCACACAATGACTTCACAACGTCATTTAGCAACTTTTAGTAACAAATCGACCTGCCTCTAGCAACTTCCCCTGAAAATTAGTTGGCAACACTGCTCAGGACTACCTGGCCTGATGACTCCTTGCTGTCCCCAGTCCACCTGGTCGTGCTGCTGCTCCAGTTTCCACTCTTCTGCCTGCGGCTATGGAACCCTGACCTGTTCACCGGACGTGCTACCTTGTCCCAGACCTGCTGTTTTCAACTCTCTCTCTCTACTGCACCTGCTATTTCAACCTCTAAATGCCCGGCTATGAAAAGCCAAGTGACATTTACTCCTGATGTACTGACCAGTTGCAACCTCTACAACCACTGTGATTATTATTTGACCCTGCTGGTCATCTACGTACGTTTGAACATCTTGGAGAAAAATCTGGCCTTAATGGCCATGTACTGTTATAATCTCCACCCGGCACACCCCTCAGAGCCTGGTTCCTCTCTAGGTTTCTTCCTAGGTTTCTGCCTTTCTAGTTTTTCCTAGCCACTGTGCTTCTACATCTGCATTGCTTGCTGTTTGGGGTTTTAGGCTGTGTTTCTGCTGATGTAAAAAGGGCTTTATAAATAACATTTGATTGATTGATTCGGATAATTAATGTGGCAGGTTAGGAGAATGAGGTTAAGGTTAGGAAAAGGTTTAGGGTTAGGCTTAGCTAAAATGTGTACTAGGTTAGAATAATTATCGTGGCAGGTTAGGAGAATGAGGTTAAGGTTGCAAAAAGGGTTAGGCTTAGTTAAAATGCTACAGTAGTCAACAATCAATTCGTCATGCAGCCCAAACAGCCACGTCAAATCTGCCCAATTAGCTGATTCGCTTTCCATACACCTACTTCTGTTGATCCTCCCACTTCTGTTGACATGCCCACTTTCAGACACGCTCCATGTATGCAGTTACCCATGATGACACTTCAAAAACCCCACCTCAAACTTGTATCTCAAACAGACCATTTAAAAAATGCTTGCTATTTCCTCATAGAGGATGATGTCATCCTCCTGAGGAGGATGAGCTGGCCAATCAGCATTCTACTCGCATTAATATTTTTATTGACCGTTGTATGCCCACACCTTTTTGTTGTTGGGGTATGCCCACACTAGGGATTCATATTTTCCCCAAAATCTACCAAGTTTCAATACCAGGAATACTTCATATTTATCCCGAGACTCCTGGGAAATGCCCATTTAAAGCATTTAAAACCAAGATATGGTCACTATGCCTGGGTTCTCCCAAAATAAGATTGTTGCTGCTCCACATTGCCGGCTTGGCTGCGCCACTATGTAAAGATTTCACAGCAAGTGAAACTGATATTTTGTAATGATAGAGAAACTTTGATCGCCAACGACATTATTGTGAATTGCGAAACAGGCCGTTGATCAATTCTGAGCTTTTTCATGTTCCTCAATTAATTCAGCGCATTTCAGCAGTAAACCTAGGCTATCTCATACACAGAGTGTGCTCAGGACACACAGAGTAGGCTATAGCATTGTCGAATCATACAAACTTTGTAATGGCTGTCAAACAAAAGCCAAATGACCAAAATTGCTAATCTTATAAGATAACATCCAATGAATGACAGAATATCTCCTATTTGGCAAAAATCGAGTTGATGAATATACAGATAGCTGATAAACTCATGAATAACGGGGAGATGAAGAGAGGAAATTGTTTAAATATCAAGGTATCTTAATGGAGACCAACTCTGCTTAAAATATCCATATCTACTCTCACACCGTTTGTTGATCACACATTCTCTACCGAAGCTCTCATATGGGCAGCAATACCAGACAGCTCAGAGAAGCAGGGAAATGTTAAAGCGGTATTTTGACATAGGCCAGACGTGATTTGATAATGCAACCTATGGATTATAGAATAAAATTAGGAATTTTCATGCGAGACAGGAGTCAGGATTTTGGGTTTCAGTGGGATTGAGACGATAGGAAAATAGCCTAGGCTCTATATGAGGCTGTATAAGGCTACTACGTGAGTCAATAGATAAATAATAGGACTACACTTGATTTAGGCTACATTATTGCATGCCAAATGTTTCTCATCAATGATAAATGAGCAAGTGAATAAATGAGCTACCACTTCCACTTGTCCAGCCAGAGATCAATTAACCAAATATACAGACAGAGATTCAGTGAAACAAAATCACATTGATTTTAGATGTGGTTGAGTCTGACTCAGACTCCAGACTAGCTCGTGGATGTTGGGGCCGTATGTAGTCAGAGCCCTGATCCTCGTCATCATCAGGGGAGCTAAAGCTGGTGTCCAGCTGGGAAGGTGGAGACCGTGGATGTTGTGCAGGAAGAGGTGAAGGAGACTGCTGTTGCTGAGATGTATTTCCCTGATCCTCCTTATAAAGACAATACACACAATTACCTTAGTGTTCTAAAATGATAACAGCACATACTGAATAACACTTTGCTATATGGAATCATATAAAATATTTACATTGTCCTGGGATACTTACCGAAGACTCAGGGATCCTTTCTGGTGAATCTGGAGGTCTGGACACAGTTGCAAAGCCCAGGGAATCAAGTTGCTGAGAGGAGATTGACCGCATTATTAAACATTTAAAACAGCTTTACTCTCACCCATTTAAATCAAACAATCAATGTGAAATCATTACATCTAAATGCTGAATGAACTCTCAAAGTATGCTTTCATTATGCAATGCCAAATTCCAATTACAGAACTAATTACCTCCTGCCTGGTCTTCTTAGTGGTTGGGGACACATGGGTAGAAGGTCCAGAGCTTTCAGAGACAGGGGTCGGGGACCTGGATGCCTGAAGACATCAGGGCCAGGCTTGGTCCGGACATTTGACTTGTTGCAGCAGTCTTTCATAAAACACAGTAATGCAACATTAGCATTCTGTCAGTTTATACACTGAGTGTACAAACATTATGAACACCTGCTCTTTCCATGGCATAGACTGACCAGGTGAATCCAGGTGAAAGCTATGATCCCTTATTGATGTCACTTGTTATATCCACTTCAATCAGTGTAGACAGGTTAAAGAATGATTTTTTTTTGCAACTCAATATTAGGAAGGTGTTCTTAATGGTTTGTACACTCAGTGTCTGTCTACATGATATATGGTGCAATGGCGATAACACAAGAATGCCTCGAACTTCAAAGATCAGGTTACATACCTCCGCATGTTGACTTTGCTGCTTTCGCTTCTCAAACACACCTCAGCATTTTGCTACTGCGCCAGAAATACAGTAGGAACAGCTCTGTGACAAAAATAGCTAATTCGGCCGTACGCTTTCAATAAAAAAACGGATTTGTCCACATTTGGCGGATTTGTTAATCATGAATTCACTCGCAATGGAGCAGAGCGAGGCCTGCATCCAGCAAAGTCACGAGTCACGTGACCCGGTTTTGCAGCTGTTTCAGTACATCACTACAGGAAGAGAGAGGGGGAGAGGGCAAACTCCACTGAACTAGTTTCAATGTATGGAATCACTTGGGAGTTTCTGGATTTTGGGTAAACTTCTCCTTTAAGTTCAAGATCAGAATATGGGTAGAGAGAAAAGTACATAAAAAAGGGAATTACATTTCATTAGTGTGCCTAACTTGGGTCGGAATTCCCCCTTAGTGAGTTGACAAATGTGTGCAGCAATGGGAAGATCTCAATTGCAAACTCCTCGTGTCCTCTCTCCTCATCTCCCTCTCAAAGCCCATTGGATGAGAAAGCCAGAGGTCCCGCCCTTCTGACCTTCTCCTCCAATGGGTATTGAGAAGGAGATAAGGAGAGGAGTGAAGACGTAAGGAGTATGCAATTGACATCCTCCCAAGGACTTGAGGACTGTCTGGAGGATTATGGAACGTCTTATTGTAGCCAATAAATATCCCTGTATAATGACCCATTTTATGAAATTTAGATTTTAAAATGCAGTATTTTTTACATATCAGACCCTTTCAAGGTCAAGTTATAACTTTTTGTCCTACAAGGCAATTGATTTTGCCATAGAGGAGAACATGAGACATAAAAAACATATCCACAAAGACAATTATACTGATTAACAATGGACTATTATATCAGTCATGGGCTGACAGCCATCAATGTAAATATGTACAACACTAACGATCAACATTAGCAGCAGCACAAAAGTATGGTGATACTACAAAGTTACATAAAGCGCACATACTTGAATCATCACGTCAATATCATCGTAAAAAATATGCTGACCAAAATCATCAGCTTCGTCATCATCACCATCAACCTCACATCATCATCCCCATGTTATGACAACCAAGGACAATTATACCAGTTCGGACAGACTAGCCTTCCACCTCCTCTTCCCTGTATTCAAAGGGCAATGGCTGTTAGGGGTAAAGGAGTGTTTGTACCAGTTGGGCTTGACAGTGGGGAATCCATCCTGTCTGAATGTGCTCACCATTTACTAAGTTTATTGGTCGCGTACATAGATTAGATGTTATCGCAGGTGCAGTGAAATGCTTGTGTTTCTAGCTCCATCAGTGCAGTAATACCCCCCCCCCACAAAAAAAGTTTTAAACTACACACATACAGTGGGGAAAAAAAGTATTTAGTCAGCCACCAATTGTGCAAGTTCTCCCACTTAAAAAGATGAGAGAGGCCTGTAATTTTCATCATAGGTACAAGTCAACCAGGACAGACAAAATGAGGAAAAAAAATCCAGAAAATCACATTGTAGGATTTTTAATGAATTTATTTGCAAATTATGGTGGAAAATAAGTATTTGGTCAATAACAAAAGTTTCTCAATACTTTGTTATATACCCTTTGTTGGCAATGACACAGGTCAAACGTTTTCTGTAAGTCTTCACAAGGTTGTCACACACTGTTGCTGGTATTTTGGCCCATTCCTCCATGCAGATCTCCTATAGAGCAGTAATGTTTTGGGGCTGTCGCTGGGCAACACAGACTTTCAACTCCCTCCAAAGATTTTCTATGGGGTTGAGATCTGGAGACTGGCTAGGCCACTCCAGGACCTTGAAATGCTTCGTACGAAGCCACTCCTTCGTTGCCCGGGTGGTGTGTTTGGGATCATTGTCATGCTGAAAGACCCAGCCACGTTTCATCTTCAATGCCCTTGCTGACGGAAGGAGGTTTTCACTCAAAATCTCACGATACATGGCCCCATTCATTCTTTCCTTTACACGGATCAGTCGTCCTGGTCCCTTTGTAGAAAAACAGCCCCAAAGCATGGTGTTTCCACCCCCATGCTTCACAGTAGGTATGGTGTTCTTTGGATGCAACTCAGCATTCTTTGTCCTCCAAACACGACGAGTTGAGTTTTTACCAAAAAGTTATATTTTGGTTTCATATGACATTCTCCCAATCCTCTTCTGGATCATCCAAATGCACTCTAGCAAACTTCAGACGGGCCTGGACATGTACTGGCTTAAGCAGGGGGACACGTCTTGCACTGCAGGATTTGAGTCCCTGGCGGCGTAGTGTGTTACTGATGGTAGGCTTTGTTACTTTGGTCCCAGCTCTCTGCAGGTCATTCACTAGGTCCCCCCGTGTGGTTCTGGGATTTTTGCTCACCGTTCTTGTGATCATTTTGACCCCACGGGTGAGATCTTGCGTGGAGCCCCAGATCGAGGGGAGATTATCAGTGGTCTTGTATGTCTTCCATTTCCTAATAATTGCTCCCACAGTTGATTTCTTCAAACCAAGCTGCTTACCTATTGCAGATTCAGTCTTCCCAGCCTGGTGCAGGTCTACAATTTTGTTTCTGGTGTCCTTTGACAGCTCTTTGGTCTTCGCCATAGTGGAGTTTGGAGTGTGACTGTTTGTGGTTGTGAACAGGTGTCTTTTATACTGATAACAAGTTCAAACAGGTGCCATTAATACAGGTAACAAGTGGAGGACAGAGGAGCCTCTTAAAGAAGAAGTTACAGGTCTGTGAGAGCCAGACATCTTGCTTGTTTGTAGGTGACCAAATACTTATTTTCCACCATAATTTGCAAATAAATTCATAAAAAATCCTACAATGTGATTTTCTGGAATTTTTTTTCTCAATTTGTCTGTCATAGTTGACGTGTACCTATGATGAAAATTACAGGCCTCTCTCATCTTTTTAAGTGGGAGAACTTGCACAATTGGTGGCTGACTAAATACTTTTTTTCCCCACTGTAATCCAACAAAATTCTGAAATATCAGAACGAGCAATGTCAGAGACCTGAATATAAATATACAGTGCATTCGGAAATCATTCAGACCTCTTGACTTTTTCCACATTTTGTTAGGTTACAGCCTTATTTTAACATGTAATAAATAGTTGTTTCCCCTCATCAATCTACACACAATACCTCATAATGACAAAGCAAAAACAGGATTTTAGAAATGTTTGCAAATTTATTAAAAATAAAAACCTGAAATGTCACATTTACATAAGTATTCAGACCCTTTACTCAGTACTTTGTTGAAGCACATTTGGCAGTGTTTACAGCCTTGAGTCTTCTTGGGTATGACGCTACAAGCTTGGCACACCTGTATTTGGGGAGTTTCTCCCATTCTTCAATGCAGATCCTCTCAAGCTCTGTCAGGTTGGATGGGGAGCGTTGCTGCACAGCTATTTTCAGGTCTCTCCAGAGATGTTCGATCGGGTTCAAGTCCGGGCTCTGGCTGGGCCACTAAAGGACATTCAGAGACTTGTCCCAAAGCCACTCCTGCGTTGTCTTGGCTGTGTGCTTAGGGTTGTTGTCCTGTTGGAAGGTGAACCATTGCCCCAGTCTGAGGTCCTGAGCGCTCTGGAGCAGGTTTTCATCAAGGATCTCTCTGTACTTTTCTCTGTTAATCTTTGCCTCAATCCTGACTAGTCTCCCAGTCCCTGCCGCTGAAAAACATACCCACAGCATGATGCTGCCACCACCATGCTTCACCGTAGGTATGGTGCCAGGTTTCCTCTAGAAGTGACGCTTGGCATTCAGGCCAAAGAGTTACATCTTGGTTTCATCAGACCGGAGAATCTTGTTTCTCATGGTCTGACAGTCTTTAGGTGCCTTTTGGCAAACTCCAAGCGGGCTGTCATGTGCCTTTTACTGAGGAGTGGCTTCAGTCTGGCCACTCTACCATAAAGGCCTGATTGGTGGAGTGCTGCAGAGATGGTTGTCCTTCTGGAAGGTTCTCCCATCTCAACAGAGGAATTCTGGAGCACTGTCAGAGTGACCATCGGGTTCTTGGTCACCTCCCTGACCAAGGCCCTTCTCCCCCAATTGCTCAGTTTGGCCGGGTGGCCAGCTCTTGGTGGTTCCAAACTTCTTCCATTTAAGAATGATGGAGGCCACTGTGTTATTGGGGACCTTCAATGCTGCAGAAATGTTTTGGTACCCTTCCCCAGATCTTTGCCTCGACACAATCCTGTCTTAGAGCTCTACGGACAATTCCTTCGACCTCATCTTGGTTTTTGCTCTGACATGCACTGTCAACTGTGGGACCTTATATAGACAGGTGTGTGCCTTTCCATATCATGTGCAATCAATTGAATTTTCCACAGGTGGACTCCAATCAAGTTGTAGAAACATCTCAAGGATGATCAATGGAAACAGGATGCACCTGAGCTCAATTTCGAGTCTCATAGCAAAGGGTCTGAATACTTATGTAAATAAGGTATTTCTGTTTTTTATGTTTAATACATTTGAATGCATTTCTAAAAACCTGTTTTTGCTTTGTCATTATGGGGCATTGTGTGTAGATTGCTGAGGATTTTTTTAAAAATATCCATTTTAGAAGGGATGCTGGCCGATGTTGACTCCAATGCTTCCCATGGTTGTGTCAAGTTGGCTGGATGTCCTTTGGGAGGTGGACCATTCTTGATACACACACAAAACTATTGAGCGTGAAAAACCCAGCAGCATTGCAGTTCTTGACACACTCAAACCGGTGCGTCTTGCACCTACTACCATACCCTGTTCAAAGGCACTTCAATATTTTGTCTTGCCCATTCACCCTCTGAATGGCACACATTCACAATCCATGTCTCAATTGTCTCCAGGCTTACAAATCCCTCTTTAACCTGTCTCCTCCCCTTCATCTACACGGATGGACGTGGATTTAACAGGTGACATCAATAAGAGATCATAGCTTTCACCTGGATTCACCTGGTCAGTCTATGTCTCCCCGACGGTAGATGGCGCTGACGAGCGCCACTGAACCATATGCGCTGCACCCCGAAGTTAGCGACAGAAGAAGAGATACTATTGCCGCTAAAGACAACAGGAGAAGAAACGGTCACTACCTCAAGAAGTCTGATAAGAAGCTGAGCTGAGACTAGGGATGTAACAATGAAATGTCGTCCAATTGAGTACTCACTCTCTTAAACTTTAAATCTTGAAATAAATTATTTGTTTGTGCGTGCGTGTGAACATGATTTAGTGTGGTGAATGTAAACTCAGCTGATTTCGAACAGGTAAGATGTATTCCAAAGAATTTAACATAAATACAGGAAATGTGTGCAATAAAAGTAGACTTGTGCAGACATTCACTGACCCCATGACAGAAGTGTACCTGCTGTTCTTCCAAGCCACCGTACCATCTTTCACTTCTTTCAACTTGCTGCTTCAGAGAGAGCAGTCATCAATATTTTTGTTACATGATGAGGTGGGATTGGATTTTGCAGTTTTTTTTCCATTCTGTGTTTCTTGCTGATATCTGCAGGGATCCTCTAAAACAGGTTTCACCTACTATTTTTGTAAATGTCTGTTATAGATGGTGAAATTCGTACGCAAGCTATGTTCCAAGTTTATGGTTCCAGCAGCTCTGCAGTGCCATGAGGAGCCTTTTGAAATTGCCTTTAAAGAAAAGGCAAACCATTTACCAGGTTAGTATTTGACTATTATTATGATCAAACACTGTGATATGTGATATTTAGCCTTGTACCTTATACCGATATGCTGTATCTGTGACAGGAAGAAAGTTGAACATTAGGTTCACAACCAGGGCTAAATTGAACAGATTACTCGATGAGGGTGACATCACACCACAGCAGGTGGATTCCTGACAAGTGCTGTGGACTATGCACTTAAGAAGCTGCCACTGGAAGAGCCACTGATCAAGCACGCACAATTTGTAGATGTACGGCAAAGGGCTGAAAGTGACATCGAAGATGTCCTGTACTTTGTTGAAAGGTTAGTTTTTTTTCTCTATTTATTGTCTGTTATCTTAGCTAAAATACCCTGTGTTTTATGATGAGGTGTGTTCACTCCTAAACTGCACATTAGATATTCTTATGTGGCTTCTCCTCAAAGATGTGTATGAACTGCTGCTGGTTGATGACTATATACCTAAAACGTAACAACTTGTAACTCTACTTTCATAAATAGGTTTCCCCATCTCCTCCCATACCATGGGCCAGAGGAGCATGACCTTCTGGGTGAGGAGTTTCTAAATTATCAGACCATGCCAATGATATCCCTGCAGGACGAAACTGAAATGGAAAGCTTCTGGGCTGAAATGGCAACCCGGAAGCATAAGGTAAACATTTTTTGTCTTTCCTTTTGGCAGGTGTGGCTTGGCTACATCTGTTGCTTAAAATTGTTGCATGCATATGTGTCATGCATGTTGCAAATTATGCATGTTTTTATCTGAACTTTGTTAATGGATCAACCTACAGTATACTTATAGTATTAATCAATCAAAAATCAAGGTATGTTTTTCCATTGTGTTTTGGAGCCAAAGAATTCGAGAGGCTTGCTGCCGTCGCCAAGCTTGTCCTGGTGTTGCCCCATGCAAACGCAGATGCTGAGAGGGTGTTTTCAGTTGTGGGACTGAACAAAACCAAGAGAAGAAACAGCCTAGCATTGGATGGCACCCTGTCCTCAATAATGACCATAAAGATGGCCAATCTGGAGCCCTGCTTCAAATGGGAGCCCCCCTCCGATATCATCAAGGCCTCCAAGAAGGCCACAGGCCAGTATAACCATGCCGACAGATCATAGACAAGAGGCTCATTTGAGATGAGCCAGGTCTGCGCAGAATCGATCACCGGCGATCACCGCCCAATGCATGCTGGTTAGATTTGTGTCCGACTTGATCCCGACTTTCTCTGACGTCATGCACACGTGGGCAACGATAACCTCATGAGATCAAGGCGGCCGCAGTTCTGAGACGCAGGCAGTGCAATTGCTTTTTACCGACTGCAGGACCCAGGCGAAAATCTTTTTGAAAAGGTTTTTTGAAAAGTTGGCAGGTAAGTATTTTGTACACTCAGTGTAAAGACAGTATGGACCACAGGAGGTTGGTGGCACCTTAATTGGGGAGAACGGGCTAGTGGTAATAATTGGAGCGGAATGTAAACAAATATATCAAACACATGGTTTCCAGGTGTTCGATGCCAATCCATTTGCTCCGTTCCAGACATTATTGTGACCCGTTCTGCACTCAGCAGCCTCCTGTGGTATGGACAGTATATGAATAGAAAAGGTGTACAGCAGTAGCTAAATAGGATGAGCCATGACTAGAATACAGTATACTGTATACATATAAAGTGGGTAAAACAGTATGTAAACATTATTATAGTGACCAGTGTTCAATGACTCTATGCACTTAGGGCAGGGCAGAGTACCAGGTGGTAGCCGTCTAGAACAATGAGTAAGGTTCAGGGCAGGGTACTGGGCGGAGTACGGCTAGTGGTGACTGTTTAACAGTCTGATGGCCTGGAAGTAGAAGCTGTTTTTCCAGTCTCTCGGTCCCAGCTTTGATGCACCTGTACTGTCTCCGCCTTCTAGATGGTAGTGGGGTGAACAGGCTGTGGCTCGCTGAGGTCCTTGATTATCTTTTTGGCCTTCCTGTGACTTTGGGTGCTGTAGATGTCCTGGAGGGCAGGCAGTGTGCCCCTGGTGATGCGTTGGGCTGACCGCACCACCCTCTGGAGAGCCCTGCGGTTGCGGGCCGTGTAATTGTCCTACCAGGCGGTGATACTGCCCGACAGGATGCTGTTAATGGTCCATCTGTAGAAGTTCGTGAGTGTCTTTAATGAGCAAAACATCTCTTCAAGTTATATGCTGAACCACACTACTGACATTTTACCATATTCTTTAGGTCAGCATTTCTAAAACTCAAATCTAGAGACCACAAGGGTTGCACATTTTGTTTTTTACTTAATTACACAGCTGATTCAAATAATCAAAGCTTGATAATGAGTTGATTATTTTAATCAGTTGTGTAGTCGTGCTTAGGCAAAACCCCAAAATGTACACCCTTTGGGGTCCCAAGGACCGAGTTTGGGAAACACTGCTATAGGTCCTTGGACGAGTCAGCAGTCAGATCATACTTGACACAAAGATTATCCCAATAAATGGAGAGAGCCAACACATCTGATGCCACATTTGTGGATTGTAATATGTCGACAGGCACAGAATACAGATCCACAAGCACTTTTTGAATGCGCAAATGCACGTTCCACAGTTGTAAATGTTAGGGATTTCTGAACAGTTGCTCACAAATCATTCTACATTTGTTGAAATTGTAGTTTTATTTGTACATTATGTTGAATCGTGAATTTTGTTGAATATACACACAGATCCTGGTAGACATACTTACAGAATAAATAAACAAATCTCACTCTATACAGGTCAGACAAAAAAACATCCTTTCTGATGAACCGCACTCCAACAATAAACTGATGTTCATTTCAAACTTTTAGCACCATTATTCTTTATCACCGTCGTCCACTCATTCTTATCAACAGAATAAAAAAACATTGCTGATGCCATTGCCCCGGCTTGGGTCGTTCACCCCGCTTTGTTGGGATTGTATTGTTTTCTAGCAAAAGACCCACGTTTTCATTACAAAAACAAGGAAACAGGAATGAGAAATATGTATTTTCAAAAATGTATTTATGGACATGTACAATGTATTATGTTACAAGAAAGCTTATATGGACATTTATTTGACTTTAACATATAGTAAGTTGCTTTCACGTCTCTGACATTCAATCATAAAACTGAGTGAGCTATATAGGAAAGACAATGTGCAGAAAGAGGTGATCTGAATAACCAGGAAGCCTGGGTTTTCATGAGGATGAAAACATATGCCTACTACAAACTAACATCCATGGCATATTATGAGCCATGCAGGCCATTTGGGTTAACTATATATATTTACCCATACTCTCATAACTGGAATTAGACAAAATCTTCAGGAAAGCTTACTAGTCAGTACCTTCAAAGCATTAAATGCAATACAACTTTTATCAACAGGTTTTGCAGCAGTATTTGGTTTGAATTAATTACACAGGTATTAACAGGGATAGTGCCACACCATAGCAGACAGATCTGTGATGGTGAGGAGCTTCATGGGGTGTGTCTATTGGAGACTGTGCATTGTGGGCAGAATCTTGAGAACGGTGTGAGAAACTGGATTTTGAGTACAAATCCTCAATTTATATCAATGCATGATTCATGCAGGGGTTACTTGAGTTACTTGAGCAGATCACAGGTTTGGCCCTGTATGAAGTAACATGGGCCAACCTGCAAATATTCATATTGAAATATAATGTCTTCTTATTTTACGAAATGTAACAAACTTAGAAAAAATACATACATTTTAAACACTGGAATATATTTAAATACCGTAAAACTTCAATTAAACACTGAGTCTCAAATAGTCACCTGTCCCTTTTAATAGCAGGGCAATGGCACATATTTCAGCAAATAAAAGCCTGTTTCAAATAAACGCTGGGTTTAAATTGAATTGTTTGAGGTTACCATGAATTACCATTAATTATTTACGAGGTTTAATGTTGGATTTGTTACATTACATAATTCTGTAATGTCTTAAAAAAATGGTAATCATCTATTTTTATCGCGGGTAAGAAACTGCTAGTCATTGGCTGCTAACAGCTGAGAACTGCTAGCTAACTGACAAGCTGAGAACTGCTAGCTAACTGACAAGCTGAGAACTGCTAGCTAACTGGCAAGCACAAAAACAGTCAACAACTTCAGGAGTATAGACCCCCAGAAATTGTTTGATTGCCCTCTAGTGGCGAAAGTAAGATCTGCCAAAAATGCACAGTCAAAGAGGAGAATATTTATTCTGTCAAGGAAAAGTTTTTCACACCCAAATAGAGGCATACTAAGACAACAAAAAACGTGACAGTGTGTAAATGATAACACAGTGCAGGAAATTAAAAAACTGATTAAAATGATGGAAGTGAATGCTGTAATTAAACAATAACTATGCAAATGAGTAAAAGCTGTATTAGCTGCATTAAGGAAATAGATGCCGGTCTCTAATAAAGCACCTGTTGTGTTCAGTGATTTAAGCAAATAAACGCCCGGGCTATTAATTGAAGTTTTCGGTAAGCTGGTTGAGAGTTACTGTGGATGTGTAGGCAGACCTACACATTCATTTGGACACAGGAACTCAACAGGTGGTTTGTAAAGCCGTCGACCACTCCCTCCCTGTCTGAACGGGGTGTACCGCAGCCATTTCTTCACCACGTCTGCAAACTGGTGATGTGTGGCCTCTTTGCCCACTGGGGTTCTTTTCAGAGCACCTATAGTAATAGAGAAGTAGTGAGGTCAGTGCTGCATCCAAATGTCTCTTTTTGTCTATATGGAGACTGATCAGATTCCTTCGCATTATCCATCCATCCATCTATCTATCCATGCATCCCCCCCTCCCGGTATGTGTAAGGTATGATAGTAGGGCCCTATAAAATTTGCATTGTGGAGAATATGGACGGAATCCAGACACAAAATTCAACAATATTTAAAAAATGTATTGAACTTTGTAGGAAATCAACAAAATGTATTGAATTTATTAGAACATTCATTAATTTCACCAATATTATCATAAGACATTAATAAAATGATTCAGTGATTCGTATTTTTTCTACTTTCTGACGAGGCAACGGCACAAGAATGCCCCCGTCTGTGTGTGCGCATTTGTCTATCACTTTGTGTAGCCGTTAGTGATCATGCTAATGTAATGACTACCGTCTTCTGATAGATGCAAAGGCTTTCCCAAAAATGTTCTCAATTAAAATGTTAACTACAAAGTAGCCTATGCATATCTGGCAGAATGATATAATGACTATTTGCAACAATCCAGTTGCCATTTGTTTTGCAACTCTGCAATCACGAGCGCTACAGAAATGTAGCTAACCAAACAACGGTCTCTTGCTGGCGCTCACTTGCATTAAAAGGGTAACTACACCCAAAAATCTAAATTTCATCAATTTTTCCCAGACCTCAAAAGTGGTCTCCTGATGTGGTTTAAGCATTGTTGTGGACTGAGAACATCCAATTGTTTAAAAAAAAAAAAAATATATATATATCTCTCAATTGTGATTTTGAGAGTGAAAACCTGAAAAAAATTCTAACAACTGAAACCTGAAAAAACAGAGAAGTGCATTTGTGAAAAAACTAAAACGGAATCAGGCAAAATATATATACATTTTATAGAGCCCTAGGTATGGTACCGACACTTACGGAAGAGAACCCCTTGGAGGCGGGTGTTTCTGAAGCTCCTTTTCTGGCCGCGGCCCACCCAGTTGAGCTCAGAGCCCACAGCGAAAGTTAGCACTGCCTGCAAGAGCCTTCGCACTGCATCATCCACCGTGGCCCCGCCCATCCGTGACAGGTGAGACACCTGTCATAGATACACACCATTAATAACACAATCACTTACCATTATGTAACACTATTATACCACAGTAGGTAGTGTGCTTGTCGCTGGTTTAAGCCCTATTGGGTCACTGTCCACCTACCATTCTCTTCTGTGCTCCGGCATCCTCCAGGTGCCTCTCTGTGTCATCTAGCTGCTCCAAGGTCCTCAGAGGGATGTCAATGTCTAGAGCCTCCACCTCCTCCTCTACCTCTGGAAAGCTCTGGCCCTGAACCCTGGCCTGCAGCTCCCTCAACACTGCCCACTGTCTCTGCTGCTCCTCCTTGATCTCCACCAGCAAGGAGATGATCTTACGCTGGGCAGCCGTCTCTGAGGAAAAGTGGATAGGAACGGATTTGGGATGACACCAGGGTCAAGGTAGGGGCCCAAAAAAGTTTTGTTGGTCAGTTTGTTGATTTGTCATATTGTGTCACATTTTAGAACAGTAACAGGCCTGGTGTAGTTAGTCATTTCCCCCCATCATTCTAAAACAGAGTAAGTGTCATTGGCTACTGTAACTAACTCTTCAGCCAAATTTTTGTTGTTGCTACGACTAGACGCTGGGAAATGCTAGATGTGCAGCATTTAATGGCGAGGAACCTCTTTGCGCGGTTCAAAACATGGATTTACTATCTTTCAGAGTTCTCAGGCGTTTGTAGAACCAATTGCAACTGGACACAGACATTTATAAGACTAATGTTTTCCAGAATCAAAAACTAAGAGAGTATCGCCAATACCAGATTAGTTGAAAACTCTATGGCGACGTTTTGTATAGGCAAACTTGTAACGTCCAGTCCTCGACACCAAACATATTTGGTTATATCACATTCTGGCGTACAAACTGTAGCAATTAAAACATTTAGCCTGAGAGCGATTTTACTACTCCTGCGAATCTGATTGGTCACACAGCTGAATAATTCATGTTATTCTTAGTTTTTTTCACTGCTTGTTACTTCCAAGTAGGCTAGATACAAAACAAAGTGAGGAATTCACTAATATTAGAACCACAGTTAATCAGGGTAAAACGTTACCTGCTGATGATGAGGTGGCTGGCATCAACAACTTTTCCCCAACACCACCCGTGCTAAACGTCGCACTCAGCGACTCAACGTCAAAGCTGACATCAGGTCGTCTTGAAATATCATCTTTGGGAATATCCTCCGAGCGTCTCGAGACATGTTCCGCAAGATTGTTCATTTCGTCGGACACAGCTGAAAGTCTCTGCTGGAGTGTTTCTAGAGCTATGTCTGCCATGTGTTTGTTGACCAATCCTTCCATTCGTCGCTGCATCGCCCAGCTAGAAGTATCTCCATTATTATGCTCCATAAAATTCCTCAAGCAGTCGACCTCCTAAACGTTAGTTTAAACCAACAAAAACCTTTCTACAATGTCTTCCTATCTTTCAAGGTATACGCAAATGGGGACTAGTGAGGGAAAAAAGCGGAAGTGGTTATCAAACAGTCCATAGCAAGCGCACGATATCACGTTGCAACAACGTCACAGTAATGTTGCGAGAACATTGAGGGGGTTCGATTAATCTCGCCCGGGCTTCCGTTTAGGCGTGTTTTGCAGCGATTGAAAGTTGATTGCATTCGATTTGGAACCGGGTGGCAAGGTGCCCCAGTCGGATCATGTAATTAAGCTCGTGTAGTAATGAGTAGGATTCTGTGTTTTCCTATTCAAAAGTGATTGCTTTAATAAAAACGCTTTATAAGCATTCCCAATGAAAACTAGTTTGAAAATTCAAACATCTATTTAATAATTATAATAATACTTGTATGTTTCTGGACAATGCACCATGCTGCCTTGTTGACAACATGACCAAGCTCGGCAGATTACTGTTCAATTTGAGAAGGCCTGATGATGTGACGGGCCATAGCTTGTTTTGATTTGAAAAAATAAAATAAAAAATAAAGTTGGTGTACCCCGGGCCAGATTAATCGAACCCCCTCGGTGGGAAGGACAGAAGAACTACATTTCCCAGTAGCACCAACAATACAGTCGTTTCCTACGCGTTGACTGCATATTTTGCCCCGTTCACAACAACTGAGAACTGGGAACTTGGAAATCTCCGACTTCCGACTTCAGTGCGTTCAAGACAACTGGGAACTCTGAAAAAAATGAGCTCCTACTGGGAAAAGTTGTCTTGAACGGTCATCCAACTCGGAATTTCAAGTCGGGAAATCGGGCCTCTTTCTAGAGCTCCGCCTTTCCGACCTGAAAATCACTGACGTCATGACCTTTTTTTTTTCTCCAGATTTCCCAGTTGTCTTGAAATCACCATTATCCCCACAGAAGCCTTTTTCCAATATGGCCGCCAAACAACTCAACAACTTATTGGATTTATTTTGCATGACCATACCTTTATGAAATATAATTGTAGTATTCCCAATAATATCTTAAAATATTCATAGTGATGTAGAATACACAACTAAATAAGCCAGGTGTGCCAGATATAAAGATGTGGTCCTCTGTAGCTCAATTGGTAGAGCATGGCGCTTGTAACGCCAGGGTAGTGGGTTTGATCCCCGGGACCACCCGTACGTAAAAATGTAGGCGCACATGACTGTAAGTCGCTTTGGATAAAAGCTTATGCTAAATGGCATATTATATTATATTATTATTCAATTATTCACAGAATTGTGGTAAGAATGTGTCCAAAATGCTGTCTATATCTCTGATTTCTGAAGATGTCATGATCAATAATTGCAATATTCCATCTTCAAACATGTGAAATGGATATGTACAAGTGAATAGTCATGGATGTGAGCTGATAAAAATGATATACAATGTTATCCTATTAACTGTTTTCATAAAACAGAGGACTAGAAACTTGTAAAATTCCAGAAGAATGCCAATAAGTTTTAACCTAATATCTTAATGATGAGAGCAGCAAACCATTACACATAGTTAGTCTTATTTAAGATCTATTTTTACTATGGGGCCAGTTACTAGAATACTAAAAGTAGTATAATTGGCCTCAACAGTCCCAACATTGGATTTTACTACATTGTAATGGAATGTACGGGGCAGGTTTATAGTCAACATGATGAAAACAGTTAAAGGATAACATTGCTTATCATTTTAATCAGCCCACATCCATGACTATTTAAATGTATAAATGCATTTAACATGTTTTGTGTGAATAATCATTTTTACATATCTGGCACACCTGGCTCATTTGGTTGTGTATTCTACATCACTATGAACATTTTAAGATATCATTGAGTATACTACGATTATATTTCATACAGGTATGGTCATGCGAAATTGATCCAATAAGACGCCATTGAGTTGTTTGGTGGCAATATTGGAAAAAGGCTTCTGTGGGGTTAATATGTGTATCCTGTGATGGCCCTGTATCTACAAATCTTTTTAAAATCCTGTTCTAGCAGTGTGTGAAATGTGGTGCCTCGATCACCAAAGTTACAATCCAAAAACATAGCTGCCCCACTACATGGAATTCTATGGTTAAGTTACACTACATGACCAAAAGTATGTGGACATCTGCTCGTTGAAAATCTCATTCCAAAATCATGGGCATTAATATGGAGTTGGTTCCCCTTTTGCTGCTATAACAGCCTCCACTCTTCTGGGAAGGCTTTCCACTAGATGTTGGAACATTGCTGTGGGACTTGCTTCCATTTAGCCACAAGAGCATTAGTGAGGTCGGGCACTGATGTTGGGTGATTAGGCCTGGCTCGCAGTCGGCATTCCAATTCATCCCAAAGGAGTTCAATGGGGTTAAGGTCAGGGCTCTGTGCAGACCAGTCAAGTTCTTCCACACTGATCTTGACAAACCATTTCTGTATGGACCTCGCTTTGTGCACAGGGGCATTGTCATGCTGAAACAGGACAGGGCCTTCCCCAAACTGTTGCCACAAAGTTGGAAGCACAGAATCGTCTAGAATGTAATTGTATGCTGTAGCGTTAAGATTTCCCTTCACTGGAACTAAGGTGTCCACGTACTTTTGTATATATAGTGTACCAACATTCTATTGTCAATGGCACAATTTGCTATTTTTAAACAATAGTTGTAGTTGGTTATATTATATATAATTTGAAAGGTAATTTCCTGACCTTTCAGAACCACTTGTCAAACAGAGGTTAAAATGTATCAGGGTTTCCTTTTTTAAACGATTTATATAGGTAATTCTGAGATGTACTCTAGAGGTCAAATTCCAGAAATGTATCTGATTGATAGCTGTGAATCTAAGCTTTCCAATGATATATCAATAAAGGGTATACGTGAGCAATAACTTGTATATTGACATTGTTTGTCATAGGTAAAATCCCTATGGGAAAAATGATGGGACTATCACACATTTTCCAACTCTAGGGACATAGACCTTCAAGAAAATCACTATGAGATATCGTCGGCCCAAGTGAGCCCGACTGACCCCCCTGGCTTGGACTAGTTGATGCAACGTTCTATAATGTTTTCACATAGCTCTGATGGAATGTAAAAAAGAAAATAATATGCCAGCTGTGAGTGATTATTTGGGGGAACAACATCTACTTGAGTGTGGGAATAGCCTGCAACATACTTTTCTGCATTTTGAGAGTGATAGCATTTTTGCAGACCAGAGTGATGGTCACTACTTTGTGCTAATTTGTCCAGTGTGTGCTCCAAAAGTTGTGAATGTCCCAGATGATGCCCCAAAAACACTGTACACAATATAGAGGCAGTATGTATTGTGAAATTATAAACCGGGTGATTCGAGCCCTGAAGGCTGATTGTCTGACAGCCAAGGTATATCAGACCATATACCATGGGTATGACAAAAAAATAATATGTACTGGTCTAATTACGTTGGTAACCAGTTTATAATAGCAATAAGGCACCTTGGGGGTTTGTGGTATATGGCCAATATACCATCGGGGGTTTGTGGTATATGGCCAATATACCACAGCTACGAGCTATATCCAGGCACTCTGCGTTGTGCCTAAGAACAGCCCTTAGCCGTGGCATTTTGGCCATATACCACACCTCCTCAGGCCTTATTGCTTAATTAGACATCAGATAATTGACTCATGAAAATACCGTTTTAGTGAGTTTCTCTCTGTCCCTTTCTCTGTCACATCTAAAAGGTACTTAATGGATTTAGTTAAAGAACAGATTTTCTGTGGATACAAAAGCAACACAAGGGTACATGCATTACCTTAAGCAAATATTACTTTATTTATGCTCAAGTAGCAACATTATTCTAAACATCTGAAACATTAGAACACAAAGTAAACCATTCTGTCTAGATCTCCCTGTTCAGGAGGCATAACTCGGGCGATTTGGTTAACATTACGTCATCAAACTCAGCAATCCTATCAGCAACAATGCAGTCATCTAGGAAGTCCAGTTTAACAGCTGCGTCTAGTGCCATCTTTGATATATATATATATATATAAAACTATGATTCAATTACATTATAATTACCATAAATAATGTATTATATTAAAATATATCCATGCGAGTTAACAAAGGACACAGTGATATCAATAAAATCTAAAACACAACAAAACAAGGACTAAGGAGGGTACCAAGGGGGACATAGGATCACATCTATGAAAATATATTCAACAGATATACAGATGAAGACTAAATATATAAATACATTTACATGTATGTATATCTATGTACATCAGCAATATATCACCATGTTTATATCACAAATTATTAAAATATTCCTTTCTTCAAGACAGCTCATCTGCAGATAAGAGTCTTGGCAATAGTTTGGTTAATTTCAAGCACATGATCGTATAGTACCTGTTTTTAGAACATAATCCTCATCAAATGTACTGTAGAAGCTGTACTACAGGGACACATTAACACATGACATCTGACCATATTGTCCATGCTATTATGCCCAATGATGAATATGTCACTGGTTAATATTTCAGTTACAATAGATGTGCCACTGAAAGTTTTCCCAACATAAATACCTGTATATTGAATGCTGCATGGGGACATTTGTATGATATTTGCCAAAAAAGAGAGTTGGGAGCCTTTGACTTATAGGCTGGTAGATATTAAGAGAAGTCCCATTTTCAGAACAAGCTTCCAGTGCAGATTTCTGTAAACCATTTAGCCTTAGCCTGTCCTAAAATATAGATTTTCCTCTATTGACAGAAGGATGTACTACTGTGTACGTACTATCTAGAAAACTGCCATATGTGCCTTCAATCAAACAAAAAGAAACACCATATTTACATTGTAAAGCTCATAATTATTGCATTATAAATAATTTGACATTTTAACGATAAACCCTGTTTTCCTTTGACATTACAGAGTTTTGCTCTGTCTATACTAATCTCCCAAGACAAATAAATATGATATGAACAAAAACAAACAAACATCCTTTAAAAATAAATGCAACCCTAAGACTTTGTACATTCTGAGACTTTTTTCATTATAATTTATGCATTTGAGATGTTGTGCTATTGGTCCATGAAATTAGTATTCACAAGATAAGTAATTCAGAGTTATTTGCATTCATGAAATAAACCCATCAGGTGAAACATCTCAATGTTTTAACAGTGTTTTAACAGTGTTCCCCCTCCTTTCAGGAGAGGATAGAGAGATAAATATAATACTTTCTGAGGGGCCAATGTAATTATGGTGCTTTGCTGGTTGGCTTGACTTGAGCAACAGTGTCTCAGAATCCCCTGCTGGTCGACAGATGATGTCTGATATGTTCCCTTTAAACTAAAGGCGTAAAGGTCATATGTATTGATTTAAATGTAGCACAACCTACCACTTGGAGGAATCTAAACATTGTGCATTACAAAACACAAATTACCGCAGCCCAACCAACATCAGGTCAGGTCAAATTTCAGATGCTTTATTTAAAGTGCATCTCTACCATAGAGATAGATCGAGGACTCATCTTTGTATCTGTGCTATTATAGCGTCTGTGACAGCATGGGCAACGCCATTGAGGGTATGTCCATTTTGAAGTAGTACATTTTCTTCTTCACGATTGGCTGATCCCTCCTGATGACCCGGTTGGACATGATGCCAACAGGGTCACCAGGAGGCATCAGCCAATGAAGTTGGAAGTCCCACCCAGTTGACTATATTAAAATGGTGGAAGCCATCAATGGCGCTCCCCATGCCAATACAGCCTTTTGGTCACTAGAGGCCTCTATCATTCTCTATGATCTCTACCCCTATGAATAATGTCACTGGGAGTGATTAGTACAGATATGTCTAATTTCCTCTGTGTGCCAGCAGAACAGAAAATCCATCCTTTAAACAAGAAGTCCTTCCAGGCAATGTACATTTGGTAAAAGTTACTTTGAATAAGAGATAGTCCGTAGGAATCCAATATTGTGATATAGTTCATAGTTGTGCCCCTAGGTGGCAGCACAGCTCATTCTCTTGAGCTACATGAGTGGAAAAAAGGAGTTCACTGTTTTTCACAAACGCTTGCTTCATTTTACCAGGAGATTGTCCTAACAATCAGCAAGTAGGGACAATCATGGTCATTGAAACAGAGACCGTCTCCCACTTTGGATAGGTACCACATATAATATACCTCAGTGCAAATACAGTCTCACAGAAGAGGTTTGACTTTGCTAAGGAAAAATACATTTTCTTCCATAAATTGTTATCATCTCAATCAAGTCCATCATAAAGTAAATGTTCAGAATAACTTAAGTAGAAATTACTCTCTTGCAAGAGTCAAAAGAGTGTTGAAAGGATGTTTTTCCTAAAAGTGACTTTAGACTGGAGTCTCACAACATACCAGGGAGTATTGGTGTCGCTATACTCTGCAGACAGTATCTCCTAAATTAACTAATCTTTGAGACCAATGTGGATTGGGTTGGATTTAAAATGCACCCTCCCCCCCATAAATAATGTTCAATAAATAAATTAATAAAATATCTGTCTGGGTGTATTTACAAAGGGAAAACATTTACAAAACCCCTAAATCAACACATTTCATTACCCTCTTATCCTTTAGAGATACCTTTCACTTTCCACATTACAGCATATCTGACCTCATATTGCTGTTGCCTATTCCAACCAAATGTACTCAATTTATCCTGTCCCCTCCTGAAATGGACTCAAAAGGGCCAGATTCAATAAAAGCTGCTTTAGCAATGTTTATAAAGTATCTTTGTGTACATACTGCTGCTCAACAACAGTGTGTGTATGTGTGTGTGTGTGTGTGTGTATATAGAGGGGGTTGGGGGGGTAATGCCCGCAGATCATGATGAGAAGTCTGGGTTGTCATTCAGCAATATGTCCTCCGTCAACTATTTACATCAAGTCACCTGGTGCTTTCACCTTAAATGATTTCCATTGTCATGATCAACCGTAAGAATCATTGCTAATATTGTTCAAAGAACAACACTATTCCAGTAGACTATCAATATTCTTCAGACTGGCTTTCCTCTAAGCCAGTTAGCAGCTATTAAACACATTACATTATAAAATATAATCAAGATCACACTGTAGAATAACGCAGTTTCAATCACCTTTACAAACAATTCAAAACAAAAACAATCTTCATATCAAAGCAGGCAGTAGTCGACAAAAATAGCTTTGTTCACGAGCCCTCGTGAGAGAGCTTTTTACAAGTCAGTTTGTGCTCCTGCATGTGTGTGCCCAATCATCTCCTCTCCTGTTAAAACACACACACACACACACACCAGGGCTGCTCCATATTGCACTGACCATGAAGAAAATAATGAAATTCAAAAACGGATGCTTTGAATAAGACAAAATGATCTGAGGCGCAGACAGACAGGGGACGACAGGGAGGAGAAAGAGCCTCAGCGGTCTCTGCAGGTGGGCAGGTTGACGAAGGTGAAGATGTTGTACTCTATGAGGATGGAGAAGCAGAGAAAGATGGAGTACATGAACAGACACACCAGGCCCAGACGACGGTCCAGTTTCCACCCATTCAGATGTACCCCCAGGACCTGAGAGCGAGAGGTGGGAAGAGATGAAGAAATTATATCTATAGCTGCTCTATTCAAACTCAATTGTGCATAGACTGTGTAAAAATACAAAACACAAGTATATTTTATTATTTAAAAAAGTTCTAAAGAGTCACTCACTGTGAGGAACACAGACCCCAACAGAAGTCCCACAGAGAAGATGAGCCCTTTGCTGTTCAATTGAATCTAATAGAAGAAAGGGTTCAACAGGAGAAGAAGTTAAACCATGGGGTTGGGAACTGATTTACAACACTTTCGCACCAGTGTAAAGTGTACACCTGCTATTTCCAGAAGAGCATAATAGTTTCAAAAACACCACCAAACTGATGCATTACAAGCCTGCCATCTCTTTTGAATTCGGGCCCATTTGAAATGAATACAGTATATCAGCTGTACTCTGTGTATCTTATTCTACACCCTCGATACACAGCTCAATTCTCTAACGCACAGTCAAAGCCTTCATTGAGAATAATCATGTTACACTCCACACTCCAAAAGCAGCAAAGCTTGTCTGTGTGCTCCTGGGAACAGATGTATGTAGGCATTCCTTCACAGCCACAGCACCCCCACATGTGTGTTTGATCTAGTGGGGTTATGGCACACTGGGCTACAGGTGCACTCAGCGCTATATTTCGCTTGGACTGCTGACAGCTACTTTTCTTCTCCCTCTTTCAGCTGTTAGGACCATCTCTCTCTCATGTCAAGCTGGAAGATATGTTTATCTACAGAGATCACAAATAACACACGCTCCAATGGCTATGTTAGCATGGCATGACTAATATTGTACATAAACATACATAACATTGGTACCATTTGACATGAGCAGAGAGGGCTCTGGACAGAAGATCAATTGTGTCATCTCTCACATGATAAAGCAACATCAATATTACCTTCTCGGAATAGGCCTAGCATGTATACGTGTCAAAGAGGTTGCTCATGTCAGTTTTTATTGTGTATTGCTTATAGATGTTTACTAAAAGACCTTACACAGTCAGGGTTAGGAGAAACTGTGTTTGTTACTTACGTAGGAGCCGTAGTTGATGGCCAGGGTCTGCAGGGCCCAGGGTAGGCCGAGTCCAATAAGGATATCAAACACATTACTGCCTATAGAGTTAGACACAGCCATGTCCCCAAGACCTGAGAGAGAGAGAGAGAGACAGGGAGAACGAAAAAGGGAGAAGAGGCAGAGGCAGAGAAAGAGAGAAAGAGAAATCAAAAGGCAGAAGGAGGGAGGGAGAGGGAGAGGGAGACAAAGAGATAGAGAGAGGAGGGAGGGAGGCAGAGCGAGAGAGAGGAGGGAGGGAGGGAGGCAGAGAGAGAGAGGGAGGCAGAGAGAGAGAGATAGGGAGGCAGAGAGAGAGAGAGATGTTGGTCAACATCTGTAACATCAATAAAAAATTCAGACTTGCTGAGGTATTCAGGTCGCCACAAACAACAAACACAACAACAACAAACAGACTGTCAGGGAATGTGTTTCCCATTTCCCCCTCTCAGACAGACTCTGATGAATATTTGATAGGGGGAGTGAGAATAAACACAGATCAAAAAAATGGAGGAAGGAACCACACTGTGTTCTCTTCCATCACTCCCACACGACTCAGTCACAGAGGGTGGGTGGGGGGGGGTGACAGCCCGACAGATGACAAGCTTTGCCTCCTCCCTTCTCTCCACCCTCTCTCTGTTGACCATGTACACAGACAGTATGGAGCTCTTTGATTCCTGGGTGTCGGTTCATGGGGCAGGTCAGCAGCAATGCAAACAGCCCTGGTAGTGTGTGTCCTCACCTTGACGTGCCACTATAAGACTGGCCATGCAGTCAGGTACACTGGTGCCAGCTGCCAGGAAGGTGATGCCCATGATAACATCAGGGATACCCAGAGTAAACCCGATCACTGTCACCTGAAGGGAAGAGACACACATCAGTGAGTGTCTGTCTGTGTGTGTCTGTGTGTGTGTCTGTGTGTCTGTGTGTGTATGTGCACGTGTGTGTGTCCTCACCATCCAGACCATGACATAGGAAAAGCCAGCAATCCAGAGGGTGGAAGTGACGAAGGAGACCATGAACCATCTCTCCCAGCGAGGGTTGGCACAGTTAGGCACCGTGAAGAACAACAGCAGGCACAGAGGCCAGGCTAATAGCCACTTGATCTTATTACAGCACCCAGCTAGAGAGAGAGAAAGAGAGAAAGAGAAAGAGAGGAAGAAGAGATGTATGGTTTCAATTTGTGTTCATTGCTGGGCTTACATTAAGTGATGCTTTTATTGAGGAAATCTAAAAATACCTTTAGGTGAGTGTGAATGTGGTTGACCAACACAATAAAGAGAGCTCAGAGAGACTGAGAATTGTTTGAAACCCTGTAATGATATTTAAAAAATTATACCTGGGGCGTGAAAGGGCACGAAAGGTCCCTCCCCTTCCTCCTCCCCTTCCTCCTCCTCCTCTTCCTCATCATTCTCATTGTTTTCCGTCTCGTTGCCAGACTCCACCCCTCCCCTGTCGTCCTCTCCATGGTGACCACGGCGGCCATTGACACCCCTTTCTGGCCCGCCCAGTCCATTCTCCAGGCCCCGCCTACCGCCGACTTTCACCGTGACCTCCGAGTCTCCGTTAGTGAACGGCCGGGTGCTAATCAGACGCTGCCTCTGCACAAATGCATACACACGTCATAGCTAGGGCCCTGTGTTTTGGTTAATCATGTCACATGACCTGGATTTTAAACTTTATTTAAAGCTTTTTCATCAAACTGTCCCCTCTTCTTTTTATGTCAGATAGATGCTTTCATTTTTGGTCTAATTCTAATTTCTGGAAAAGGCTTAAAATAAAGTTTAAAATCCATGTCATATGACATGACTAACCAAAACACAGGCCTATAGTCATAGCCTATCCAATACAAACACATGCCATATGTTGTACAAACATCAGAATAAGTATGCTGTAAGAATATAATTTATTCATACCCACACAGCAAACAGAAACACCCACGTGTGCAGAAGGCTATGGCAAAGCGTGGGTGTGTTTGTGTCTGTGTGGTCCTACCTCAGTGATGAGCATGCGTGAGGCCATGGAGAGGCGTGTGTGTGTTTGTGTCTGTGTGGTCCTACCTCAGTAATGAGCATGCGTGAGGCCATGGTGAGGCGTGTGTGTGTTTGTGTCTGTGTGGTCCTACCTCAGTAATGAGCATGCGTGAGGCCATGGTGAGGCGTGTGTGTGTTTGTGTCTGTGTGGTCCTACCTCAGTAATGAGCACGCGTGAGGCCATGGTGAGGCGTGTGCGAGGGGAGAAGTGGCTGGTAATCATGATCCTCATGCTGGCATCAGAGAAGGACAGCTGGTGGGGGTAGGCTGACAGCAACTCATCTACCATCAACACTGACTGCTTTCTGTGGAAGTTAGCTACGAGAGAGCGTGAGAGAAAGAGAGAGAGGGAGAGAGACATGAGGCAAACACACACACACAGACACACATATACAGTGGGGAAAAAAAGTATTTAGTCAGCCACCAATTGTGCAAGTTCTCCCACTTAAAAAGATGAGAGAGGCCTGTAATTTTCATCATAGGTACACGTCAACTATGACAGACAAAATTAGAAAAAAAAATCCAGAAAACCACGTTGTAGGATTTTTTATGAATTTATTTGCAAATTATGGTGGAAAATAAGTATTTGGTCAATAACAAAAGTTTCTCAATACTTTGTTATATACCCTTTGTTGGCAATGACACAGGTCAAACGTTTTCTGTAAGTCTTCACAAGGTTTTCACACACTGTTGCTGGTATTTTGGCCCATTCCTCCATGCAGATCTCCTCTAGAGCAGTGATGTTTTGGGGCTGTCGCTGGGCAACACGGACTTTCAACTCCCTCCAAAGATTTTCTATGGGGTTGAGATCTGGAGACTGGCTAGGCCACTCCAGGACCTTGAAATGCTTCTTACGAAGCCACTCCTTCATTGCCCGGGCGGTGTGTTTGGGATCATTGTCCTGCTGAAAGACCCAGCCACGTTTCATCTTCAATGCCCTTGCTGATGGAAGGAGGTTTTCACTCAAAATCTCACGATACATGGCCCCATTCATTCTTTCCTTTACACGGATCAGTCGTCCTGGTCCCTTTGCAGAAAAACAGCCCCAAAGCATGATGTTTCCACCCCCATGCTTCACAGTAGGTATGGTGTTCTTTGGATGCAACTCAGCATTCTTTGTCCTCCAAACACGACAAGTTGAGTTTTTACCAAAAAGTTATATTTTGGTTTCATCTGACCATATGACATTCTCCCAATCCTCTTCTGGATCATCCAAATGCACTCTAGCAAATTTCAGACGGGCCTGGACATGTACTGGCTTAAGCAGGGGGACACGTCTGGCACTGCAGGATTTGAGTCCCTGGCGGCGTAGTGTTACTGATGGTAGGCTTTGTTACTTTGGTCCCAGCTCTCTGCAGGTCATTCACTAGGTCCCCCCGTGTGGTTCTGGGATTTTTGCTCACCGTTCTTGTGATCATTTTGACCCCACGGGGTGAGATCTTGCGTGGAGCCCCAGATCGAGGGAGATTATCAGTGGTCTTGTATGTCTTCCATTTCCTAATAATTGCTCCCACAGTTGATTTCTTCAAACCAAGCTGCTTACCTATTGCAGATTCAGTCTTCCCAGCCTGGTGCAGGTCTACAATTTTGTTTCTGGTGTCCTTTGACAGCTCTTTGGTCTTGGCCATAGTGGAGTTTGGAGTGTGACTGTTTGAGGTTGTGGACAGGTGTCTTTTATACTGATAACAAGTTCAAACAGGTGCCATTAATACAGGTAATGAGTGGAGGACAGAGGAGCCTCTTAAAGAAGAAGTTACAGGTCTGTGAGAGCCAGAAATCTTGCTTGTTTGTAGGTGACCAAATACTTATTTTCCACCATAATTTGCAAATAAATTCATTAAAAATCCTACAATGTGATTTTCTGGATTTTTTTCCCTCAATTTGTCTGTCATAGTTGACGTGTACCTATGATGAAAATTACAGGCCTCTCTCATCTTTTTAAGTGGGAGAACTTGCACAATTGGTGGCTGACTAAATACTTTTTTCCCCCACTGTAGCAGAACAGTCAGACCGTACCTTTCTTCAGCAGGACAGCGGTGGCGTCACAATTGTCATCCAGATCAGCGTTACTGGCTGTGCCGTTCCCCAGGCTGGACGAGTTCTTCTTCCGCCTCTCCAGGAAACGCACAATGTTCGAGTTAAACCTATGCACAGAAACAAACAATGTGACAGTTATACCTAGACAAAGAGGGACAGAACAAGGATGTGGATACAACTTCATACCTCTAATTGTTTTGAAGTGTGTGTATTGATGGTGTCAGACACAGACTTACTTCATTATCAAAATGTAGCCGAAATACATCAGAACCAGTGTCAGAGACTCCCACCTGGAACAAACATCGAGAGGGATTCAATTGAAACTGATTTTTAACAGCTATACAATACAACACATAACGTATGTACTGTATACACAAGAAAGTGAAAGCCATATTTACCATGAAACCTTTTCATCATATATGAACTGTAAGGAGAAAAAGAAGAATGATACTGAACACTTGGAAGAATGACTGGAAGTACAGTAAAAACCATGGTGGTTCACCATTCTCTGATGTTAACAGTGTATGGCTCCACTGTAGTTGCACCATCTGATCAACAGGATGCAACACACTAAAATTGCGATCCGGAGGCTCCATATGGAGGGTCTGACGCAATTGCGGAGCCTCCGGAGGCCAAATTAAGCTCCGTACCGCATCGCCTTGCGCCTCCCAAATGTAACAATGCAGAGGGCTCCGTATAGCTCTGTTTAGCTCCGCATTGACATGATTGGTTGACGGTAGGTGGGGGCGGGAGGTCCTGTGTAAACACAAACTCACTTCCTTGACAACTTCCCTCACAACAGTTCTGCTCTGCTCCACGAAGCGCAAGAAGTATGAATGATCTGACATCTGCGGAGGCCGCATGCTGTACGGCCACTGCAGAAATCGGATTGACCATACAGAGCCTTTAAGGCTCACTTCACTGGTTTGCAATGGTCAGGCTCCACTCACCACTATGAGAGCAGCGATGGACAGGGTGTAGTACACAGAGTCTCTCATAAGAGACCAACGAGACAGATGCACCGCCTGAGAGAGAGAGAGAGAAAGAGAGAGAGAGAGAGAGAGAGAAAATATTCAGTAAGAGTGGAACAGACAACATTTTACCCCCAGGTATTCATCCCTTCCGGTGTGTATGTGTGTGTGTGTGTGTGTGTGCATGCATGCCTGAGCAAGCCAAGGTACAGAAACCTACCTGGCCAGCAAATATTCCACACACTCCGATAATGCAGAGGATATTGAAGACGGCGGAGCCCACAATCGTGCCCACCCCCACATCCCCTTTAGTGATGAACACACCTGCACAGTAACAAATAAAAGACAGAACACCCCTGGGTTATACAATGGTTAGGAATGGAGGGTTACAAGCTTGTACATGTAAAGTATTGACATGGCTAACGTATATCACTCTCACTCATTAAAACATACTGGGACTGCTGATAAAGTAAAACATAAAAACATTTAAAAAGTATGTGTGTCTGTGTGTCTGTACGTCTCACCGATGACAGAGGTGAAGAGTTCAGGAGCTGAGCTGCCGGCTGCCATGAAGGTTGCTCCTGCCACATCCTCACTAAGATGAAGACGCTGAGAGAGACAGAGAGAGAGTGAGAGTGTTAGAGAGAGTAGAAAGCACATCTTCTTATATGAAAATAAGAATTGTGTGCCTAAAATTCATTCCCGTTGAATTGACCCCGACCCTGTTACAGAATAGTGTATTACATTCTTACCTCGCATATCTTCTCCAGAGAGGGAACAAAGTAGTCATCACACACCAGGGCCAGCGCATAGAACATGTACATGGCCTACAGAGGAATGACACATAACAACGTCAGAACACGCATACCCATATATGAACAAACTCTGTGATCTCAGCAGTGTTCTGGAACCTTTCAGACCCCCATGTGATGCAGTGATAGTGTCCCTTAGCTCAATGTGTCCGTTTTTTCGGAGAAAGTATCCTAAGCTGAGACACACTCTGTGCCAGTGGCCTCGTATGTCAGCTAAGCCTCTATCCAACATCTGGCACCCAAGCCTGCCAGAGAGACACCGCCCTCTTTAGGATGGCTTGGCAACTGTGCCGTGGTGTAAAAAAGTACTGCTTAAGTCGTGTTTTGTGGTATCTGTACTTTACTTTACTATTTATATTCTTGACAACTTTTACTTCACTACATTCCTAAAGAAAATAATGTACTTTTTACTCCATACATTTTCCCTTACACCCAAAAGTACTAGTTACATTTCGAATGCTTAGCAGGACAGAACATTTTTCCAATTCACACACTTATCAAGAGAACATCCCTGGTCATCCCAACTGCCTCTGCTCTGGCGGACTCACTAAACACAAATGCTTCTGTCACGAATTCCGCCGAGACTGCTCCTCCTCCTTGCTCGGGCAGGCTTCGGCGTTCGTCGTCCCCGGAGTACTAGCTACTACCGCTTGATGTATCGATGTTTGTTTGGTCTTGTCTTGTTAGTGCACCTGTTTCGTGTTATGTATTGATTAGGTCACCTATAAGTTTCCTTTAGTTTTGTTTGCAGTTGTGTGTGATTGTCCGCCTGTCCTTTGATGTAAGATATTTGTTCTCATGTTGATAGTGTCTTTACGCACTGTATGCGTAATCGCTCGCCTCCAGTGTTTGAGGCCCGTTTATTTTGTATTGTATTTGTGGACTAGTAAAGTCTTTTTTGACTGAGCTTCTGTGTCCTGCGCCTGACTCCAACACCGCATCCACATCAGCTTGTGACAGAATCACACACCAATACTATGGAGTCAGCAGGAGCAGCGGTGCCGACCGAGTCGCTGGAGGATCGGGTCAGCTGTCAGCATGCCAGGATCCAGCAACTCGGCTCCGCCATGCAGGAGGTGATGAACACCCTGCGCCGATGGGAAAGGGGAGGCGTGCCCACACCTCCTCCTACATTACCACCACCATCGGCCAGCCCCACCAGACCAGCTCCGGAATCCAGTGGGATTCGGCTCTCGCTCCCGAGGGCGTATGATGGCACCGCAGCCGGGTGTCAGGGGTTCCTCCTTCAGGTGGAACTCTACCTGGCCACCATACACCCGGCGCCCTCGGGATACGAGAGCGTTTCCGCCCTCATCTCCTGTCTCTCCGGCAAGGCGTTGGAGTGGGCCTACGCCGAATGGAGGGGAATAGACGCCGCCACCATCAGCTACGCAGAGTTCTCCCGCCGCTTCAGGGCTGTATTCGATCACCCTCCTGAGGGTAAAGCGGCAGGGGAGCGTCTGTTCCACCTCCGACAGGGGAAGAGGAGCGCACAGGAGTTCGCCCTGGATTTCCGGACTCTAGTGGCGGATGCGGGGTGGAATGAGAGGGCCCTCATCGACCACTATTGGTGTAGCCTGCGTGAGGACTTTCGTCGAGAGCTGGCCTGCAGGGACACCAATCTGTCCTTCGACCAGCTGGTGGACATGTCCATCCGTCTGGATACCCTGCTGGCCACCCGCGGACGTCCCGAGTTGGGGCCGTCCATTCCATCCCCCAGCACCTCCGAGCCGAGCCCTATGGAGCTCGGGGGTGCTGGCGCTAGAGAGAGAAGGAGAGAGAACCCGAGGGGGTCCCCTGTACCAACTGTGGCCGTGGAGGACACTCTGCGGCTAGGTGCTGGGGAGGGTCTCCAGGGAATCGGGGCAACAGGTCGCGCACTGGGGAGTCATTTCAGGTGAGTAGGCGCCCCACTCACCCAGAGCTCTCTGTTGTTCACTTGTGTATACCTGTGGTATTTCCTCAGGTTGCATCTCATTCCCAGCATAAGGCGCTAGTCGATTCAGGCGCAGCTGGGAATTTTATTGATCGGAAATGTTGTACTAAGTTAGGGATTCCCCTCCTGCCCGTTGATGCACCCTTCCCTGTCCATGCCCTAGATAGCCGCCCGTTGGGATCTGGGTTGATTAGGGAGGTCACAGCGCCACTAAAGATGAAGACGCAGGGGGGTCATGAGGAGATCATTCAGTTGTACCTGATTGACTCTCCTGCGTATCCCGTGGTGCTGGAGCTTCCTTGGTTAATCACCCATGACCCCACCATTTCGTGGCAACAGAGGGCTCTCAAGGAATGGTCTGACCAGTGTGTTGGGCGATGTTTAGGTGTTTCCGTTGGGGCGACCACGGTGGAGAGTCCGAACCAAGTGCCCGCAATGCACATTCCCCCTGAGTATGAGGATTTGGCATCCAGACAGGTGCGGCACTCCCGCGGAGCCATGTGTATCCTCTGTCTCAAGAGGAGACGGTGGCTATGGAGACATACATAGCTGAGTCCCTGAGACAAGGATACATACGGTCCTCCACTTCCCCTGCGTCCTCGAGTTTCTTTTTTGTGAAGAAGAAGGATGGAGGGTTGCGCCTGTGTATTGATTACCGTAGTCTCAATCAGATCACTGTTAAATACAGTTACCCTCTTCCTCTGATTGCGAGTATGACTGAATCATTGCACGGAGCGCCTTTCTTCACAAAACTGGATCTCAGGAGCGCCTATAACTTGGTGCGCATTAGGGAGGGAGATGAATGGAAGACGGCATTTAGTACCACCTCAGGTCATTATGAGTATCTCGTCATGCCATACGGGTTAATGAATGCTCCTTCAGTCTTCCAATCATTTGTGGACGAGATCTTCCGGGACCTGCATGGGCAGGGTGTGGTAGTGTACATTGACGACATCCTAGTGTACTCTTCTACACGAGCCGAGCATGTAGCCCTGGTGTGCCGAGTGTTGGGTAGGCTGTTGGAGCATGACTTGTATGTCAAGGCAGAGAAATGTCTGTTTTTCCAGGAGTCCATCTCCTTCTTGGGTCATCAGTTGTCCGCGTCAGGGGTGAAGATGGAGATTGACCGTGTGTCAGCCGTGCGTAACTGGCAAACCCCAACCACTGTTAAAGAGGTGCAGCAGTTTTTGGGGTTTGCCAATTACTACCGGAGGTTTATCCGGGGTTTTGGACAGGTAGCAGCTCCCATTACTTCCCTGCTGAAGGGGGCCGGTGCGTTTGCAGTGGTCGGCTGAAGCGGACAGGGCGTTTGGTAAACTGAAGGTCCTGTTCACTTCGGCTCGGTGCTGGCGCACCCGGACCCCGCTTTAGCGTTCCAGGTAGAGGTGGACGCGTCAGAGGCCGGGATTGGGGCAGTACTGTCGCAACGCTCAGGCACGCCTCTAAGCTCCGTCCCTGCGCTTTTTATTCTAAAAAGCTCAGCCCGGGCGGAACGTAATTATGACGTAGGGGACAGGGAGCTGTTAGCCGTGGTTCAAGCTCTAAAGGTGTGGAGGCATTGGCTTGAGGGGGCTCAACACCCTTTTCTCATTCTGACTGATCACCGTAACCTGGAGTACATCCGGGCAGCTAGGAGATTGAACCCTCGTCAGGCTAGGTGGAACATGTTTCTGACCCGGTTTGTGTTTAAGATAACCTACATCCCAGGGTCCCAGAACGGTAAGGCAGACGCCCTGTCCAGGCGGTATGACACAGAGGAGAGGTCCGTTGAGCCCACTCCCATAATGCCGGAGTCTTGTCTGGTGGCACCAGTGGTATGGGAGGTCAATACGGAAATTGAGCGGGCGTTACGCACCGACCCTACTCCCCCAGAGTGTCCAGTGGGTCGGACGTACGTGCCGCTCGAGGTCCGTGATCGTCTCATTTATTGGGCTCATACGTCACCCTCCTCTGGACATCCAGGTATTGGCCGGACAGTGCACTGCCTTAGTGTGAAGTACTGGTGGCCAACATTGGCTAGGGACGTGAGTGTTTATGTCTCCTCCTGCTCGGTGTGCGCTCAGTGTAAGGCGCCTAGACACCTGCCTAGGGGGAAGTTACAACCCCTGCCCGTTCCACAACGGCCGTGGTCTCACCTCTCGGTGGACTTTGTTACGGACCTTCCCCCCTCTCAGGGGAATACCACTATTCTGGTCGTTGTGGATCGGTTCTCTAAGGCCTGTCGTCTCATCCCAATGCCGGGTCTCCCTACTGCCCTACAGACTGCTGAGGCTTTGTTTACCCACGTCTTCCGGCACTACGGGGTTCCCGAGGATATAGTGTCTGATCGGGGTCCCCAATTCACCTCTAGAGTCTGGAGGGCGTTCATGGAACGCTTGGGGGTCTCGGTTAGCCTTACCTCGGGGTTCCACCCTGAGAGTAATGGGCAGGTGGAGAGAGTGAACCAGGATGTGGGTAGGTTTCTGAGATCATATTGCCAGGGCCGGCAGGAGGAGTGGTCGGGGTATATCCCCTGGGCAGAGATGGCTCAGAACTCTCTTCGCCACTCCTCTATTAACCTGACCCCTTTCCAGTGTGTGTTAGGGTATCAGCCGGTTCTGGCACCATGGCATCAGAGCCAGATCGAGGCTCCTGCGGTGGATGAATGGTTTCGCCGCTCGGAGGAGACGTGGAACGCTGCACACGTCCATCTGCAGCGGGCCATCCGTCGGCAGAAGGCGAGCGCCGATCTCCACCGCAGTGAGGGTCCAGTATACGCCCCTGGAGATCGAGTCTGGCTCTCGACTCGAAACCTGCCCCTTCGCCTGCCCTGCCGGAAGCTGGGTCGGCGGTTTGTGGGGCCATTCAAAGTCCTGAGGAGATTGAACGAGGTTTGCTACAAGTTACAACTGCCTAATGATTATCACATTAACCCCTCGTTCCATGCGTCTCTCCTCAGACCGGTGGTAGCTGGTCCACTCCAGGACTATGAGATAAGAGAGACTCCTCCGCCCCCACTGGACATCGAGGGGGCTCCGGCGTACTCGGTCCGGTCCATCGTGGATTCGAGACGTCGGATGGGGGGTCTACAATATCTCGTGGAGTGGGAGGGGTACGGCCCGGAGGAACGGTGCTGGGTGCCTAGGAGAGACATTTTAGATCCATCCCTCCTGACTGAGTTCCACCGTAGTCATCCCACGCGCCCTGCTCCGCGTCCTCCTGGCCGTCCCCGAGCCCGGGGTCAGCGCACGGCTGGAGCCGCGCGTCAAGGGGGGGGTACTGTCACGAATTCCGCCGAGACTGCTCCTCCTCCTTGCTCGGGCAGGCTTCGGCGTTCGTCGTCCCCGGAGTACTAGCTACTACCGCTTGATGTATCGATGTTTGTTTGGTCTTGTCTTGTTAGTGCACCTGTTTCGTGTTATGTATTGATTAGGTCACCTATAAGTTTCCTTTAGTTTTGTTTGCAGTTGTGTATGATTGTCCGCCTGTCCTTTGATGTAAGATATTTGTTCTCATGTTGATAGTGTCTTTACGCACTGTATGCGTAATCGCTCGCCTCCAGTGTTTGAGGCCCGTTTATTTTGTATTGTATTTGTGGACTAGTAAAGTCTTTTTTGACTGAGCTTCTGTGTCCTGCGCCTGACTCCAACACCGCATCCACATCAGCTTGTGACAGCTTCGTTTGTAAATTATGTCAGAGTGTTGGAGTGTGCGCCTGGCTATCCGTAAAATAATCAAACAAGAAAATCGTGCCATCTGGTTTGCTTAATATAAGGAATGTGAAATGATTTATACTTTTACTTTTGATACTTAAGTATATTTTAGCAATTACATATACCTTTGATACTTACGTATATATAAAACCAAATACTTTTAGACTTTTCCTCAAGTAGTATGTTACTGGGTGACTTTCACTTTTACTTGAGTCATTTTCTATTAAGGTATCTTTACTTTTACTCAAGTATGACAATTGGGTACGTTTTCCACCACTGCAACTGTGTTAAAGACACTATCCTGCTTTTCAATGCATTGCATCACACGGTCAGTGGCAGGTAGCCATTGTGTAGAGTAGATAGTGTGTTGGTGTGTGTTGAGTGTAGAACAGTCACTCACAAATAGGACATGTAAGGCCACTGCTCCCTCTGTGCGCTCCTGGTTGGTGAACAGGTCTGTGGGGAACTCATGTAGCGCTGGAGAGAAAACACACACACAGAAAACACACACACACAATATTACTAAACAGGGAGAAACTCTGTGTCATTTAGTGCAGCAGAGACATGTGTAGTGGCACTATCGTACACAGTCCATTTGAGTGACAGGACCTAAAAATAGCCTTGCCATGAGTGTGTGTGTGTGTGTGTTGATGGCTGCCCAATGTGCGGTGACATTTTCCCTCTGAACACCCAAGAGGTTGTGTGAGTCAGCGAGCTTCAGCCTGCCCTCAGTGCCGAACACAACACAGCCATTTCAACTCATAAGAACTGACAAGGCCCCAGAGAGAGAGAGAAAGAGAGAGAGGGAGAGAGAGAGAGAGAGAGAGATAGAGAGAGAGAGCGAGAGAGAGAGATATAGGCGGGTAGAGTTAGAGAAATAGAGATTGGAGAGAAACAGAGGGGGGATGAGAAGAGAGCGAGAGAGAGAGTGAGCGAATGCGAGATGGAGGGAGAGGAGAAAGGGTGAGTGGGTGAGGATGTGCGAATTGTGTAGGGTTGTAAGACATATCTTCGTGTTGGATTTTTCAATGGCCTCATCCCTTAGCAAGTGTATAATATCTCCCTACCTCCCTCCAATTTTACATTCCCATTTTAATCATTTAACAGACACTATTATCCAGAGTGGCTTTCAAAGAGTGTGTTCCAGTAAGCTGAATTAACTACATAGTACAATCATGGTTAGAAAACCTTGCTTCAAAACCCTCCATCCCTTCCTCCCACCATCCCTTTAGTACAGTACAGAGACATTCTCCCAGTAGGCACTACTGTACCATTCAGTTGGCAGGTCAGCAACACACTGGAATGCATTTCACACTGTGGCTCTGCAGCCAAAGCAACCAGTGCCAGGGCTAGTGCCCACTCTGTGTCCAGTGCTACCCATACAGGGCAATCACTCAGGGAGCCACTCACCCAACCAACCCTGCTGCCAACAGCGCAACTAGCAAGTAAGTGGGTTCACTACACAAAGCTCCACACACAGGTACACACACACGGTGCGAGTAATTACAAATACCTCAACCACACTCCAACCAACAACAAACAAATAATGACATCAACAACAACAAACCCCAAAACAACAGCTGGCAAGATGCTTAGGTAAACAAGATGGCTCCCTTCCCCAATACTGAGAGGAATGTTGTGTTGGAGTTCACTTTAACTTAGTTCAGTTCAGTGATTCTTGGTAGTGGCCAGGGTTGGGGTCAATTCCGCCATGAATCAACTGAATAAAGGCCTCAGATTGTGTCATGTTTTGGGGCATCTTTTACCGTGTCCTTCATTCTCCCTATTCTTACCACTGCATAGAGAGGATCTTTCAGTATGGCCCTTTGCACTTCGTTTTGAAGCAGTATGAAAGCAGACACATACATATTTTACACACAAGGTTTGAATCCTAAATAAAAAAATTACACGGAACCAATGTAGGATTTACATAAACGTACATATCCATTTCCCAGCTGGATTAAGCCCTAAGAGGTGTGAGTGTGCAGGGTTGGAGAAGAGAGCGTGTGTGGAGGGCTGGAGAGGAGAGGGGGCCAGTCTGACAGGTCATGCACACAGAGACTTGTCTCTCCTCAGCCTGGCACCGGAAGAAAACACCCCTGCAGGAAGGACAAAGCTCCACGTCCACATACATTACAGTAACTACTGACCGAGACCCCCCCCCGCCCCCTGTGTAAAAAGTTATTGTTACCATGGCGATGAGGTCACACACACACACACACACCCCGCAAGTAATCTCATCATAGATTCTGTGAATATTATTCTGATGCCACAGTAATAGCTTTCAGTGCCATGTCCCTTACTTAGGCATCCTCATTTTTCAATCCCTACGCTAAAGTCTACTCAATGTCCTGTCAGACGGCTCAAAACAATATGCTTTTGGCTGCATAAACCATTGCTGGAAATACATAATCAATTTTACTGTACATACTGCAACAGTCTGGCTAAGTGCATAGTGCCATACTGGAAAAAGCTTGATCCTCTGGTATGTCGTGGTAAGGCTATGGAGAATGACATGGTATTAGGACAACACAAAGTGCTGTAAGGGCTGTTAGAGGAGCTACAGTATCTGCTCTTACAAACCGTTAGAGAGGTAGGATACGACTTGGTTTTACTCTAAAGCACATTGCACATAGTAGCTAGAACGAGATAAATGCACACGCACCCCGGCCTCTCTCATAGCACGAGGGTTACTATAACCAAGGGTCAAAGAGCAATCGATTCCTTTGACGGTTCCCTCAGACTCCTGTAAAAAGTCATCTGGAAAGCTTTTTCATTTGAACGCATAATTACAATCCAATACATTGAGGCTTCAGAGGTGATTGTAGTTATTGTATAGTTTAAGACTGTTGAACACCTCTTTAGTTTATTGCATTGTCAAGCTAGAAGTCAATCATTTCAGTCCCTCAATCGATTTCTTCTGAAGGTTTCAGGCAAGGTTAAATATATATTGAACAAAAACATAAAACACAACACGCAACAATTTCAAAGATTTTACTGAGTTACAGTTCATATGAGGAAATCAGTCAATTGAAATCAATTCATTAGGCCCTAATCTATGGATTTCATTTCACATGACTGGGAATTCAGATATGCATCGGTTGGTCACAGATGCCTTAAAATAAATGGGCCTCACAATGGGCCTCAGGATCTCGTCATGGTATCTCTGTGCATTCAAATTGCCATCGATTACAATGCAATTGTGTTGGTTGTCCGTAGCTTATGCCTGCCCATACCATAACCCCACCGCCACCATGGGGTACTCTGTTCACAACGTGGACATCAACAAACTGCTCGCCCACATGATGCTATACACGTGGTCTGCGGTTGTGAGGCCGGTTGGACGTGCTGCCAAATTCTCTAAAACGACGTTGGAGGTGGCTTATGGTAGACAAATGAACATTCCATTCTCTGGCAACAGCTCTGGTGGACATTCCTGCAGTCAGCATTCCAATTGCACGCTCCCTCAAAACATGAGACATCTGTGGCATTGTGTTGTGTGACAAAACTGCACATTTTATAGTGGTCTTTTATTGTCCCCAGCACAAGGTGCACCCGTGTAATGATCATGCTGTTTAATCAGCTTCTTGATATGCCACACTTGTCAGGTGGATGGATTATCTTGGCAAAGGAGAAATGCTCACTAACAGGGATGTAAACAGATTTGTGCACAAAATTTGAGAGAAATAAGCTTTCTGTGCGTATGGAACATTTTGAGGATCTTTTATTTCAGCTCATGAAACATGGGACCAACACTTTACATGTTGCGTTTATATTTTTGTTCAGTGTAAGTAAAAAAAAAACGCCAACACCTCTGATAGGGCTTTGTGTTGTGTTGTGTGTGAGGGGTTTTAATCAGTGATAACTTTAATCCATGGGATAGTATGTGAAGTTAAGATAACCTGTCACTTCTGTGTGACATCACAGTGTGGATGGTGTGTCAAATCCCTGACTTTGAAATCTGGACTGGATCAGGCAGGATTGAACTGAGCTATGATGGCTTGCTGGGGGCAGAGGGTTGCAAAGGAACAACAGAGACTTGACTACTCTCTCTCTCTTCTTACATAAGCATCACAATCATTACATAAGGCGGTGTGTTGGAGAGAGATAGAGAGGCGAGTCCTCCAAATTCTCTGCATCATTACAGAGATCTCAGGAGGTTTGAAAACAGTAAAAAAGACCACACTGATGGTTTTCACCCTGTGGTGTGGTTTGTTTACCTTCGTGATGGGAATATAGAGGTGTATTGTTAGAGAGAAAACAGAGCTAGCTGTTTTCCGTGTCTCACAGAACGCATCACACCTATTTATAGTTTATTTATTTAGGGGGAAGCACATTGGATTGCACATACTTTGTTTAAAAAAAATAAAAAAATTGCTATATGAATACAGATTGTGCCTGAAAGCCCAAATCACTCACTCACACACACACACACACACACACACACACACACACACACACACACACACACACACACACACGTGCCAGGGTACACTGGATCAAGTGTATGCATATGTGTGCGTGTTGCATTAGCCTTGTCATACAGTGTTGTATGTGGCTTTTGAAGCTAATCTTTAATGTGAATAAAATAAGCATAATCTGTGTCCAGCAGCTTTAGAAGCACAAATCCAGCACTCTTCTTTGAAACACTCTAGTTACTGACCTCTATGACACCCACTGAGTGCTGTGAGGTCCTTAGGCTCGCAGATGGGACAAAAGCGACCGCCAACAAAGAAATAGCCAAGGTAGTTGAACTAAGGCAGCCGTGCCACACACACACACACACACACACACACCGAAATGAACAGTCACCCTCGAAAAGGGATCAAAGTCTCCTACCCTTTACATTGTCCACCTCTCCATAGTGCTCCTGAAAACATGTGTACACGGAAACATGTGGTTGCATTTCATTTTCACCACGTGCTTAAAAACAACTGGGTGGCATTACCTAATGTGTCGGACATTCATCTAATTGTGCAGAAATGGGAAGAAAAAGGGGAAAGAGTTAGTGAGTTTAGTGATGGTGTGTTCTCTAGTTGTGACATTAGGATATGAGCCTGATGTGATGAGTGTGATGGAAGGAGTCAGGCGCAGGAGGGTAATCACCGAATACAGAGTTTATTCCGTCTTTACACACAAATGCGCTGGAATAGCGACAAACGAAACAGGCACAGGGGAAACTATCATCCCTGGCAATACACTGTAACGGTAGATCCAACAATACATAGGCACAGGGGAAATATCTACCCTGGCAACAAAATGGTACGAGTAGCTCCACCGAGCTCCACTACTCTCACAATTAAACAATCACCCACAAAGACAAGGGGGCAGAGGGAACACTTATACACGGACTAACGAGGGGATAAGAACCAGGTGTGTGTAATGACAAGACAAGAATATTGGAGCGGCAGTGGTTAGTAAGCCGGTGACGACGAGCGCCGAAGCCTGCCCGAACAAGGAGGGGAGGCAGCCTCGGCGGAAGTCGTGACACCTGATCATCCCTCAGGAATGGAAAGGAATTCAATGAGAGTAAAGGGGAGAGGAGGAATAGCCACACAGGTTGAGTAGCCTCCAGGCTCTACCACTCTGTAAAGTGCTCCTATGAATGTCTCCAGCTACGAGCTGCAATTAGCACCAGGGGTGGCTCTGAGAGAGGGTGAGATGGTTAATCTTAGCCCACCTCCGAGCTCCTCTGGCTGGGTTACTGACCTCGCACAACCCTGCTCACTAACTCAGATATCCAGAGCCCCAGACCATACCAAAACCACCACTCCTCAATTAGCTTCTGTCAATCATTTAGTCACTCATTGAATGCAGTGGGCAGCTATCGTTTTTATATTCTTTACCCAGCAAATAAGAAACAATGGATGGTAATCTCTCATGTGTGAGATTTTCAAATAATATAACCCCCGTTTTCCTGGAACTAATTAAAGCAAGTGTGTGATTCAATGGTTTAGTTTTTCTATTAATTGTTTTGTTTGCATATGCTGCAAAATTAATTTCCTCATTGAGGTTAATAACATTTGTGATCTAATCTAATCTACAGTATACCAGGCTCAACACCATATGTATCTAACGTTCCACACTCATTATGATTCACTTCTCCACGTTTTCCTTAATAGAACAGCTAACATCTAAATTAGAGTAGTGCGTCATACAACTTTTAACACAACCATAACCCCAGAGTTCAATCTCTCAGTCAATTATCAGCGTCTCCGTGGCGACAGGTTTACGGCTACAGCCCGCTCATGCGCCACAGCCTGAAATAGGCACTTCTCCTCGTCAGAAGTTACAGCGTTCCGGTCTCCAAGGAGGCTTGTTCCCTGGAGACGTCATATTCATGGAACGCGGCTATTTCCGACTCAGAGAGGAGAGAAAATAAATCATGCAATACAGGGATCAGGTCAGCAGCAGTGCACCAGGTGGGAGTGTGTGTGTGTGCGTGCGTGCGTGCGTGCATGAGAGAGAGTGTGAGAGAGAGTGTGAGAGAGTGAGTGAGAGAGAGAGAGTGAGAGAGAGTGAGGGAGCAAGAGAGAGCGAGGGAGCAAGAGAGAGCGAGAGAACGAGAGAGCGAGAGAACAAAAGGGAGCGAGCGCGAGAGAGAGAGAGCACGAGAGTGACAGAGAGTGAGAGAGCGACAGAGAGCGAGAGAGAGACAGAGAGCGAGAAAGAGAGCGAGAGAAAGGGATTGAGTCTGTATCTGTGTGCACGGGCTTGTGTGCGTGTGAGGAAACAGGTCGACTGTGTGAGGGAGCGGAGAACGCGCTTGGTTAGGGGGACCAGCAACCAGCGAAAGGTTACATGGTAATGCTGCCATTTAAACAGAGCGCCAGACAATGTGCGCAGAAAGAAATCATGGTGCTGAGATCGCTCCACTGACCTAGGCCACAGGAACAGAGTTGAAGAGTGCAGTCTCAAAGAAAGTCACTGCTAAATGCTGTTGCTCAGTGGTGTGATGAGGATGTCTTTATGGAAAGCTACCAGGTATCTGTAGCAGTATTCCACTGAGTTATTCCCAGACAGGGCACACAGGTCCCTTGACAAAACATTATAGGATGCAAACACTATAGATTTTCTCAAGTGCTAATTGCATGATTTAGTTGTCCTTAGTAGGATACATTGCTTGTGGTTTAATGCAGGTGAGTGACGTCACCAGCATACCCGTGGTCTCTCTTGTTTAAGTAATGATAGAGGAAACACTGCTCTATGATCTAACTATCTAAATTCAGAATACATCCCACAGTATTGTGCTACAATGTAGGATCAAGGGCGTCTAAATTAAAGTGTGTAAATTATAAACGCATGACATTAATCCCTCAGTAAGCCAGTAAATCCTCTACAGCTCTAGTACCTCTCAGACAAGAGTGCAGCTCCTAAGAGAATACAAAAATGCTGTCGTCATGAATAATATAACATAAAAGATTACAAGAGCCATCCTATGAAAAACGGCTTACACTGAAAGTACACTTCAAATGTAGTACATTTGCATAGCTATTTGATTGATACAACAGAAGCATATCACAGAGCTAGAAATCAGAAGCCAAACCTTAACCGGTGGGGAAAACACAAAACGGACCTCTTGTCTGGGGGAAACGATCCTCGTTTGTTAAGTCTAATGACACTGTTGGTCCTGCTCACACTGCCCTACCCTATGCTCTGACTTCTTTCTCCCCTCTCTCTCCAGATAAAATCCTGCGACTTGTGACTGCAGGCCGCCCAACAACCTGCCCGCTTGACCCCATCCCCTCCTCTCTTCTCCAGACCATCTCCGGTGACCTTCTCCCCTACCTCACCTCGCTGATCAACTCATCCTTGACCGCTGGTCATGTCCCTTCCGTCTTCAAGAGAGCGAGAGTTGCTCCCCTTCTCAAAAAAACCAACACTCGACCCCACTGATGTCAACAACTACAGACCAGTATCCCTTCTTTCTTTTCTTTCCAAAACTATTGAGCGTGCCGTCTTTAGCCAACTCTCTTGCTATCTCTCTCAGAATGACCTTCTTGATCCAAACCAATCAGGTTTCAGGACTGGTCATTCAACTGAGACTGCTCTTCTCTGTGTCACGGAGACTCTCCGCACTGCTAAAGCTAACTCTCTCTCCTCTGCTCTTGTCCTTCTAGACCTGTCTGCTGCCTTTGATACTGTGAACCATCAGATCCTCCTCTCCACCCTCTCCGAGCTGGGCATCTCCGGCGCGGCTCACTCCTGGATTGCGTCCTACCTGACCGGTCGCTCCTACCAAGTGGCGTGGCGAGAAGCTGTCTCCGCACCACGCGCTCTCACCACTGGTGTCCCCCAGGGCTCAGTTCTAGGCCCTCTCCTTTTCTCCCCTATACACCAAGTCACTTGGCTCTGTCATATCCTCACATGGCCTTTCATATCATTGCTACGCTGACGATACACAACTAATCTTCTCCTTTCCCCTTCTGATAACCAGGTGGCGAATCGCATCTCTGCATGTCTGGCAGACATATCAGTATGGATGACGGATCACCACCTCAAGCTGAACCCTGGCAAGACGGAGCTGCTCTTCCTCCCGGGGAAGGACTGCCCGTTCCATGATCTCGCCATCACGGTTGACAACTCCGCTGTGTCCTCCTCCCAGAGTGCGAAGAGCCTAGGCGTGACCCTGGACAACACCCTGTCGTTTCTCCGCCAACATCAAGGCGGTGACCCGCTCCTGCAGGTTCATGCTCTACAACATTCGGAGAGTACGACCCTGCCTTACACAAGAAGCGGCACAGGTCCTAATCCAGGCACTTGTCATCTCCCGTCTGGACTACTGCAACTCGCTGTTGGCTGGCCTCCCTGCCTGTGCCATTAAACCCCTACAACTCATCCAGAATGCCGCAGCCCGTCTGGTGTTCAACCTTCCCAAGTTCTCTCACGTCACCCCCTCCTCCGCACACTCCACTGGCTTCCAGTTGAAGCTCGCATCCGCTACAAGACCATGGTGCTTGCCTATGGAGCAGTGAGGGGAACGGCACCTCTGTACCTTCAGGCTCTGATCAGTCCCTACACCCAAACGAGGGCATTGCGTTCATCCACCTCTGGCCTGCTGGCTCCCTTCCTCTGCGGAAGCATAGCTCCCCCCTCAGCCCAGTCAAAACTGTTCGCTGCTCTGGCACCCCAATGGTGGAACAAGCTCCCTCACGACGCCAGGACAGCGGAGTCACTCACCACCTTCCGGAGACATTTGAAACCCCACCTCTTTAAGGAATACCTGGGATAGGATAAAGTAATCCTTCTAACCCCCCCAAATTGTAAAGTGGTTATCCCACTGGCTATAGGGTGAACGTACCAATTTGTGAGTCGCTCTGGCTAAGAGCGTCTGCTAAATGACGTTAATGTGCCCTTGAGCAAGGCACTTGACCCTAATTGCTCCTGTAAGTCGCTCTGGTTAAGAGCGTCTGCTAAATGACTAAAATGTAAATGTAAAATGAAACTAACATAATTCTTCAGTAGCCTATTCCTTACAAAGGGGGCATGTCGATGCCCCATTGCTCTCCCTAAAGGCCACAGTGGAGTGTAGGGACTGTTAAGGGGACACAGGTTTTGGGTGAGGGCATGCTACTTTACCGTATTGTGTCTGAGTTGTTTTGGGGGATTGGAGAAATCATGTGACAGTCCTAGTGCTTAATTACAAACACATTTAAGGAAGTAGAATGCTTGTAAAGAAAAGGTTGTGTGCTAGAGGGGTCTGTGGAAAGAGAGAGACAGAGAGACAGAGAGACAGACAGGCAGAGGGAGAGAAACATGTACTGTATATGTGTCTGTGGCAGAGTTGTTATTCTGAATAGATTGTGTGTTGTGCTAACTTCTAAAAATGAGCATCAGAAAACATCCTACACACAAACATCTTAGCATTTTTCAGCCTGGTCTCATAGACTAGACATAACATAGGAAATGAAAATCAGGGACACTCAAATTAGTATGATATGTTAAGTTTGGTATAGTTACATGAGACAGAAGGTTACTTAAGGCAAAAACGAAAGGAGGGTTGTTGGTCGGGGTGGATGGGTGGGCGGACAACTTTTGTATTTTAGCACCTTTGCAACTATTACTACTTTTTAGCTACTTTGCAACTACTTAACATGTTAGGTTAAATGGTTAGGGGAAGGGTTAGCTAACTCCTAACCCTAATCTTAACCCTAACCCCCAGCCTAGCTAATGTTAGCCACCTAGCTAACGTTAGCCAAGACAAATTGTAATTTGTAACATATCATACGTATTGCAAATTCGTTTATATTGTACGAATTGCAATTCGTAACATATACGAATTGTAATTCATGACATCATACAAATTGTAATTCGTAACATATCATACAAATTGTAATTAACATTATCATTCGAAATGGATGTTGGACATCCACAAATTAATACATACCATACCAAATGTAACATATCATACTGGATTTTATTTTACTGTGTTATGTCTACCCCTGAGTCCAGGTTGCATATTTCCTGTGGGAGAGTAACTAATAGAAATCTCTCACTGTCTCCTGACCTCTCCCTTCTCTCTCAACCATGTGGCCCACTCACTAATTCATTAGCAGAAAGGTGGGAGCATCAATGAGGAAAACCACAAGATCAATCACTGCAGTTTAAACATAGCACGCATAGCCTGTCGTGAATTAGTAACACATATGCACGCATGCACACACACTCATGACATGATTTAATCAGTTCAAAATGGGTCTGGCTTCTTTGAAAGCCACTTAGGAGCATTACATATCATTGTTTATTAAGAGGCTGCAGTTCCCTTCAGGGCACGGGGCAGGGGGTATGGGCCGGGGACAACTATGTTGGTTTTCACAGGGACATTTCCAATGGAAATGTATGAATCCTAAGGGATGACGAGTACATGTAGTGATGGAGAGGAGGATGGAAGTGTTTATACTATGGATAGACATAGACACACACATATGTAACGCATGCATGGCACAATGCTGAGCAATTAACCGAAATGTCATTTTTTAAATGTTATTAAACAACTAATTGACAGACGTCTGTTCAATTACTTGAATTCCATTTAGTTTTTTAGTTTTTTGTGAGCTCAACGCTCCGCTTCTCTAGAGAGAAATCAAGTCAAGAACTGTGGGACGTTGGGCTGAAGGGAGTTGTAGTTTTCATTAAGTAAATATTCAACCAAGTTCAGCGCAGAAACGTGGTAATTAACTACAATGACCATAATCCATTGCGCATGTTCTTTGTAGCTCAGACAAAAATGGATACACATTTGCGCCTGCTACATTAGGTTAGATACACACAGACCGCATCGACCGCATGAGAGAGGAATGTACACAACACAATAGATGAGAGAGAGGGATAGCGACAGTTTGTGAAAGTATGCCTTATCTACTTTGAAGAACTAGTAAAATGATTTTGTCAGACAGCTCTGCAGCATACTTAAGCAGCAGTGGCGGTCGGTGACGTTTAAGATGAGGGAGGACGATATTTCTTTATGAGCGTGGCCTTATTTTTATTACAGCATATTGTATGACTGTCATTCATATTCCATTCACCCAGCTCAATGTAACATCGATAGGTTTAGGCTACTACATGACGAGGTTGATACAACCTAGCCTATGAGTGAAAGTTTACAACGTAGGTGCACATGTCGAGAGAAAAATGTGAGTAATCAAGGTGGCAGACAGTGACACATTCAATAGTGCCTTGCACACTCTTGCCTGTATCTAGCTGATCTAGGGTGTAATCATTAGTCTAACAGTTGCAAACGAGAGTTTCTATTGGACAAATTGTCTGTATGTTTATCCCCGTTTTGTTCCGTTTGCTTCTGTTTAATAAATGTTTTATAACAGAATCGGCGGAATGAATACACCCCTGATCAAGCGCAAACACAGTTCACTTTCATAGCAGCCACATCCAAACAGCATGATCACTTTGCTCGTTGTATAATTCGTTCTCGCATCTATGCGCTCTCCTCCTCTCACCTTTTCCCTTCGCTTATCGCTTATGGACTTCAGTGCACAACACATCAGCTGTCCGTGACCAGGCAAAAAAACGCTCCAAGCCAAACCTTCATACCATAACCGCTGCACACAGCCTACATCGGTGTCACCATATAAGCTAACGTCATAGTCAACATAGCTACTAGAACTAACACGTTAGTAAACCCGCTACAATCATGAAGCACAGTCAGCCAGCAGTTTAGTAGTTACACCAGTGGGCCCCGGTGGCAATTAATTAATACAACCAAAAGCTTACATTGACTTGGAAGAGTTCCCGTGTTGGATAGCCATAGCCAGCTACCTAACATAGCATCCCTCTCTGTTTGAGCTGGGTGTTTGAGTAGGCTAAACTACCTAGCTGCATTCGCTTGTGAAAGTGAAAAAAATACAATGAAAAAATACAATGAAATGTAGCTAGCTCCCTCGCTCTTGCTTCTTAATTTTTAAAGAAATTAATTTGTTCAAAACTGTTCAACTATTGTCTTTCTCTCTCTGAGTCAACTACTGACCACATTCTATGCACTGCAGTGCTAGCTAGCTGTAGTTTATGCTTTCGGTACTAGATTAATTTTCTGATCCTTTGATTGGGTGGACAACATGTCAGTTCATGCTACAAGAGCTCTGATGGGTTGGAGGACGTCCTCCGGAAGTTGTCAATTACTGTGTAAGTCTATGGAAGGGGGTGAGAACCATGAGCCTCCTAGGTTTTGTATTGAAGTCAATGTATCCAGAGGAGGACAGAAACTAGCTGTCATCTGGCTACACCATGGTGCTACCCTACAGAGTGCTGTTGAGGCTACTGTAAACCTTCATTGCAAAACAGTGTGTTTTCATCAATTATTTGGTATCGTGAATATGTTTAGTATAGTTTGATCTAAAAAGGATAACTTTAATGTTTCACTATTTTAATTTTTTATGAAATTCACTGAGGAAGATGGTCCTCCCCTTCCTCCTCTGAGGAGCCTCCACAGTTAGGCAGGCTAGCCTAGCTAAATACTGACTAACGACAGTACAGTATGGGGAGCACAGAGATAACGTTGTCTGGCTGACTGGCTGCTACTGCCTGGGCAGAGATGAGATGATGACTTTAAGGAATTAAAAATAATAATGCCATCAAATAAAAAGTAATATACACAACTGAAATATAGTATTATTTTATAGTAATTTCATATTTTTTATTGATGTTTTCCCAATGTGAACCGAGACAATGGAATATTTTCAATGTTTTGGCAATTGAATGTTCACTATTTTTGGCTTTGGAATTTCCATGAAAAGCTCACAAATATTTTTTGTCATTATGTCATAATGCATTTAATGTTTAAAACAATTATCGAAAACCGAAATCGATTTTGTATAATCGAACAGAAACCGAACCGACCTCAAAAAGCACTAATCGCTCTGAACTAGCTAGCACATAGAGTAAAACTCACGCACATACACACACACACACACACACACACACACACACACACACACACACACACACACACACACACACACACACACACACACACACACACACACATACACACACAAGGAGCAGAAAGAAGTGTCCTCATAAGACTCAGTTCATAATTCAGAGAAGTGTTAATAATTAAGCAGTGTTCTCATTTCAAATCATGTAGCTACAGTCCAACACTCCACTACAGCTGAGCCTTTGCAGCTCTCACCATACTGGCAAGAGAGATCATTATGTGCTATGCAGAGTCAGCCCATGTAGTGTGTGTGTGTGTGTGTGTGTGTGTGTGTGCAAAAGAGCCATCATCACTGTGTGTGTGTCTGTGTGTGTGTGTGTGTGTGTATGTGTGTGCGCGTTTGTGTGCAAAGTAGCTGGCAAGGTATTGCTCTGTGTCAGCTGCTGAAGGAAACGTATCTCTACGAACTCTGTTTTCAGTTTCCAGACATCGGTAACTTTTGAAATATTTGCATCTTTTCTCACTTACGTGTGTGCGCGCGCGCGCGTGTGCCATATTGTCCTATAGCATTTGCACTCATACATTTCACAAGTGTGTAGTTACATTAGATCTATATTGCCAGAAAAACATATACATAATACTAAATCATATCTAATGTGCCTTTTATTCCATAGGATTAGATTACCGTCCAGTCCCTCTTTACCAGTGGTGGAAAAAGTACTCAATTGTCATTCTTGAGTAAAAGTAAAGATACCTTAACAGAAAATGACTCAAGTAAAAGTGAAAGTTACCCAGTAAAATACTACTGTTTTTAAATGTACTTAAGTACAGTGGTAGAAAAAGTACTTAATTGTCATACTTGAGTAAAAGTACAAAGTAAAAGTAAACACTATACATAAAATTCCTTATATTAAGCAAACCAGACGGCACGATTTTCTTATTATTTTTGATTACGAACTGACAGGGCACACTCCAACACTCAGACATCATTTACAAACACAGTATTTGTGTTTCGTGAGTCCGCCAGATCAGAGGCAGTAGGGATGACAAAGCGTTATATTGATAGGTGCCAGAATTCTGTCCTGCTAGAGTACTGTAAATGTAATGAGTACTTTTAGGTGTCAGGGAAAATGTATGGAGTAAAAAGTACATTATTTTCTTTAGGAATGTAGTGGAGTAAAAGTAAAAGTTGTCAAAAATATAAATAGTAAAGTAAAGTACAGATACCCAAAAAAACTACTTAAGTATTTTTACTTAAGTACTTTACACCACTGCTCTTTACTCCCCTGACCTCGCTCTCAGTGATGACATCATCCCTAGCGTCGAGCCTCGGTGTGATGCGTAATAACAGTGATCTGATCTGGCTACTCGGCACAGACGGCTCAAACAGAGCTGCGATGGTGATGACGTCTTACCAGAACTGGTTGTCTTGGTAACGTACATTCAATGAATGAACGCACGGGCGATTTTGAGGATGGAATATTATAAGGGTGACTGAAGGCTACATCAGCTATTTTAAGTTTGGCTTGGGGGAGAGTGAGAGAGAGAGGGAGAGAGAGAAAGGGTGGGAGACAGAGAAAGAGGAGAGAGCGAGAGAGAGGCTAATAAAGAGAGTAAAGCATAACATGTCTTTAAATGCACAGATCCCTTTTCCTTTTTTCTTGGGTCCTCTACCCTCTTCAGTTCTACTTCCCTTCTGCCGTTGTGAGTTGCTGAAAGGAAAACATCCCCTGCGGGCCAGCATGGCGGTGGAATGTAGAGAGGAGAGGCCCGGCGAGAGGGAGAGGTAGTGAATGCCTGGGTGCGTGAGTATCACACACAGCTGTGCCCGTACACAGTTGGCACTCTGCAGTGGTGTGAGGGTCATGTCCGTTAACTTATGTGCCAGCGCACGCGTGCATGAGCACAGGCGTACACGCTTAAACACACACACATCCTGGCAGGAGTCTAGGGACATGGCAGGTTGCCATGGTAACTGGAGGGGGAGTGAGGGGTTGTTCAGTGCATCGGCCAGGCTGCCCGTGTGCATACCTGATGACTCGTCTGAGCAAGGAAATATAATATACTGTAGAGTCCTTAGATCAGTCACATACAAACGCAAGCAGCACACACGCCAATAATAAAAAAGAGAGAGAGGGAAAGAAAGGAGGAGAGAAAGAGAGTGTAGGTCATCCTGTAAAGAACATGAGGTGTTAAAGTTCAACAGACATAGAAATCCTGACTGAGTGTGGAGAGATACAGAAGAATGGATTGGCAGGGAGCCGTAATGTTCCTCAGTGCAGGAACAGGTGTGTGTCTGTGGCGGTCATGACATTTTGTCAGCCAGAAACTGTCATGCAAATAACTCTCATGGTAATTGACCGTTAATTAACATAAACATGTTTAGCATCGCCGGGCTTCCACGCATAGCCTACAAGCCACTGATGCGGACCTTTGGAACATCTACATTTAAAAAAGTCTAATAAATCCATTCAAAGGGTAACTCTCAACCCCAATTCCAGCCTTTGCCCAACCCCTTAAAAAATTAATAATAATAACATTCAGGTGAGAAGCTGTGGGTGGGGGCAATTGCTCATAAATATACATTTTGTGGGTGGATAAACGTAGTTGGACCTGATCCCAAACCCTTTCTCACTAAAGCATACTTACCAGAAGTCCACTGGCACGCTCTGATAATAAAATATTGTTCATCACAAGCAAAGTGGCCATGTACTCTTATAATCTCCACCCGGCACAGCCAGAAGAGGACTGCCCCTCCCCCCTCAGAGCCTGGTTCCTCTCTAGGTTTCTTCCTAGGTTCCTGCCTTTCTAGGGAGTTTTTCCTAGCCACTGTGCTTCTACATCGGCATTGCTTGCTGTTTGGGGTTTTAGGCTGAATTTCTGTACAAGCACTTTGTGACATCTGCTGATGTAAAAAGGGCTTTAAAAATACATTTCATTGATTGATTGAAATGTGTCTCTGGACAGTTTGCTCACAGTGGCAAGGGGCGCCAAGTTCCTGACATCTATTGCCACTTGCGGTGTAAGTGTGAATCCTCCATGGGGCGTAAAATATATCTGAAATGTGACTGAAATTTATTGCGGTATTGTGTTGGGAAGAAAAGTGCAATCATCACCTTGAAAATGAAGATTAAGGGCTCAATTCAATCCAACCCACATTGAAGTATTTACGCACTAGCTCTTTTTCCACTGGTACTGTATAAAAACCTACAACTACTAACAGGGCGACCACTCTCACAGGTATGCTTTCACTTTTCAGAATTAGAAGTGTGTGGGCACGGGATGAATATTGTAAATTAAGGATATTAACAAATTAAAAATCTGCCCCATGTGGGATTAGAACTCACTACCATTGAACTATGAGCCAACTGGTCTTAGCGGACTGCACCATCAATCAGTCATAGTGCTTTGGAAAAAGTAAAAAAAGTTGACATGAACAACATTGTAATCTATTTCTTGTTACGATGGATGTAGCTACGAATATAAACGTATAATCCTCATAGCCTAAATGTTTTCTTTTGCTTCATAAAAGCACAGATGTGTATGAAACTTTAAGCAAAAACGTTGAATTTGGTCATATGCAGAAATGTGCCTTACTGCCTTTTGAAGGAAGCATCATCCAAAATATATTGGCACACTCCACGTACTAAGACCATTGCCAAATAAGGTGCGCTGTCACCTGCTTTTATAGTAAGCCTTGAGGTGGTACCACCCAGCACACCTTCTCAAAGTGCCGCTACATCACAATTTCAATGGTAGAGTTGAACCTCTAGGGGCAAAAATAGCTAGATTTACTACAAAAAATATATCCATTTTGCAACAAAGTGTAAAAATTACGTTTGAGTGTAAAAATGTGTTTGACTATAACTAAACCTAAAACATCTGGTTTTCAATGTTATTTTCATGATTACTCTTTAATATAGCCAACACCATTATAATAAATCCATTATTTTAGGCAGATCTAAAGAAACATTATGATAGTCATCCTTATGTTATGGCTATGCCATATGGCTGTGGGCTACACTAGTTCATTTAGCAGACAAGATTTGCTTAAAATTTCCATGGCATTATTTTAGATTATTTTCAGTAAGAAGAAAACAATTGAACATAGCTGAATAAAATATAAAATAACGATTTCCGAGGGCTATTCTGTGTTGAGCAGTTAACAAAGTGATAATTTGAAACAGTTCGTTAACCAATTTTGAGTTAGTTGTGATACAAACCTTATCAAAACATATAGTAGGCCTATGCATGCGACTATGATTTTAAAAAGGCACAAAAAAATGGGCATTATTCACAAGTGATAATATTCCCACCCATCAGACTACTCTTAATTTAATCTTTACATATACTAAATAATATGTGTAAAAACTAGTTTTGATTTAGAATGGGCCATTATCACGCACCTCTCGGAACAGGGGGAAAAAAAGAAATGTCATCCATATGCACTTGAATAGCAAATGGAGGACGCTTTTCCCGTAGTTAATTTTCATGCCAGCTAGGTAGGCTACTCTGGTTGGAAAGCGAAGCAATGTGCTTAATATTAGGAAAGTTTAGAAATAAATATAGTAGGCCTAGCCTATAGAAAGCTGATGGGATCCTCTTTTTAAGAGGCCATCTAAACTCTGTTTTCTCACGCAATTGCATAGCCTAGGCTATATAAAATGTTGCGCAACATGGGCTTGCTTATAGGAACACATTTCATTCCATGCATCAACCAGCTATGAGGAGCTGGCTCTCACTGTGCAACAGGTGCTCCTATTCCGCTCAAATTGAATGCCAGGGCTCTCATGAAGTGTTTGATTTGATTTTCGATTGCATTTGCATTGATGTCAGAGTGATTAGAGGGACAATGGAGTGCCGAGTACAAGCCCATTAGCGACTGGCCGTTAACAAGTTTGGTAGGCTACTAATGACCATCAGAGGCATCAGAGCCTAGTTTTGGAGAAGCCTATAGGTCAAGACTTGTGACTGCTGGTATCACGGTAATACGGTCACCGTAACAGCCCTATGTGTGTGCATGTGTGATTTATTGTTCTAGTTTAATTGCAGATCAAGACAGGAAATCCTAATTAGACTGTTTTTTGCAGAGAACCTTGGTGTATTGCTGGTATACAGGCCGAGGTCACAGTGTCATACACCTACCAGAGTGATTTAATCATTAATACATGCAGGAATGTGATAAATAACTATGTTCAACAGCAGAGGCCACAAATTGATATGCTCATGGATGAAAAGCTTTATAGTAGAATTCTGCTGAACTCTATTTGATATGTTAAAGGTACCATCTGTTTCGGTATAGTAGCAGTTCAAACTTCAAAACTTTGAACTGGGAATGTAAGTAACAGATTGTTCCTTAAGATGTGGTCCGGTGTGTTGGGATGTCAGTGTTTTTGGTTGCTTATACTCCAAATTGGATTCGTTTTATAAGCTCAAGGCTAGGAAAAACAATCTGTAGGCCTATTCTACCTGGCTGTATTCTTTCTGCTCTGTGTTTATTTGTTGCAATAAAACAACACACACACACACACACACACACACACACACACACCCCTCAGATGCTAATGCAGTGACACATCTCATGATAGTTAGCCTTGCTTCCTGTCACTGTGCTGAGTAATATGACATTTAAGCCTCCTGTCTGTTGTTGACATTCAGTTGATTTGAAGCAGATGAGTCCCTATGGATATTTAATTCATTTATTGCAACAGGAAACATTTTTGCTGAGTGACAGTTTCATGTAGCAAATACACCAGAAATGCTGACAAAACCCCTGATTATAACACTGAAAATAAACCCAAATTCTGAATCAGGTCCAGAGTAACACAAATCTCCCTCTAATCCTTCTTGTCCACATGGGTCAATAGAAACAAGACCTGAACGATTAGCAGATTCTATTCCCCCAGTCAGCATGGATACAGCTGACCCACAGGGAAAACTCACACACTGGCAGTCAAGCAGGCAGGCGGAGTGTGCATGCATGTGTTTGTATGTGTGTTACTGTACATTGTGTGATTTTGTGTCCTTCTGTGTCCTACAATGGGAAAGTTCTGGAAGGAATAAGGCCACTAGCTGTAATAGACTCAATGAGAAATGACTGAATCCAGTTAGTAGAATGAGATATGATAGACATTGAGATCATTTTATTTATTTATTTATTTTATTTTTATTTTATTTTTTCTTAGGGGGTAGATCAGCTTTAATATTGCAGATAGATTGTAACTTCCATCAATGTAATTGTCTGCACAATCAAGACAAAACAAATGGAAACAGAAACATAGATCGGTGGCAGCTAGAAGGCCAGTGACGACGACCGCCGATAGCCGCCCGCACAAGGAGAGGCACCAACTTCGGCGGAAGTCATGACAGTACCCCCCCTTGACGCGCGGCTCCAGCAGCGTGCCGACACCTGCCTCGGGGACGACCCGGAGGACGAGGCGCAGGACGATCCGGGTGGAGATGGTGAAATTCCTGCAGTAAGGAAGGGTTCAGGATGTCCTCCACCGGCACCCAGCATCTCTCCTCCGGACCTCCCACTCCACAAGGTACTGAAGGCCCCTCGCCCGACGCCTAGAGTCCATGATGGCTCGCACAGTATTAGCCGGGGCCCCCTCGATGTCCAGCGGGGGCGGAGGAACCTCCCGTACCTCAGACTGCTGGAGCGGACCAGCCACCACCAGCCTGAGGAGAGGCACATGGAACGAGGGGTTAATACGGTAATCAGGGGGGAGCTGTAACCTATAACATACCTTGTTCAGTCTCCTCAGGACTTTAAATGGCCCCACAAACCGCGGACCCAGCTTCCGGCAGGGCAAGCGAAGGGGCAGGTTTTGGGTCGAGAGCCAGACCCAGTCCCCCGGTGCATACACCGGGGCCTCACTGCGGTGGCGGTCGGCGCTCGCCTTCTGTCGCCTGATGGCCCGTTGCAGGCGCACATGGGCAGCGTCCCATGTCTCCTCCAAGCGCCGAAACCATTCCTCCACCGCATGTGCCTCGATCTGGCTCTGATGCCACGGTGCCAGGACCGGCTGATAACCTAGTACACACTGAAACGGAGACAGGTTAGTGGAGGAGTGGCGGAGGGAGTTTTGGGTCATCTCTGCCCAGGGGATGAAAGCCGCCCACTCCCCCGGCTGGTCCTGGCAATAGGACCGCAGAAACCTACCCACATCCTGGTTAACTCTCTCCACCTGCCCATTACTCTCTGGGTGAAAACCTGAGGTCAGGCTGACTGAGACCCCCAGACGTTCGATGAACGCCCTCCAGACCCTCGATGTGAACTGGGGACCCCGATCAGACACTATATCCTCAGGCACCCTGTACGTGGTGTGATGTCACGAGAGGCTGTGTCCTGGAGGGACGTTACATCCCCCTGAGATGGCTGCAAACCCAGACAGCTATGGCTCCATCTGCTGGTATGGTCGGGAACTCCACCCCTCTATGGCCAATCTTCCCACGCAGCTGAAACAAATCAGGAGCTGATGAGCTGAAGGTTTTGGAAGGGAAGAGACACACTGAGGGAGTGTGTGGGGGGTGAAGAGACACAGTCTCCAACCTGGGCTCTCTGGAGGACAAGAGTGCTGCACGTCCACTTCCATGAGGAATATAAGGATTTGGAGATACTTACCTTTGGGAAATACTCACCTTTGGATATATGCACCTGTGGAAATACGTGAGAGACATTTGGAAGGACTTTTTTGCTGGGTTGGCCACTAGCTGCAACGTGGACTACAGTAAGGCTGGGGAAAAGTTATCTGAGCGAGTGAGAATTATGATTCTGGATGTGGAAGAGACATCCCTGAACTGTTAACCCTTAAAGAGCCACAAGAGAACAGAATTTTGTTATATTTTCGTTAATTTCCCAAGACCTATAATAAAATCCTTGTTTTGTTTGAACCTTGTCTCCTTGCACTACTTGAGCAATCCCGCTGAAAGCTGTGTAGCCTCGTGACGTCACAGATGGTGGAGAATACGGGCACGCTCAAGCGTTAATAGTGCATGTCAGAGGAGGATACCGAAGGTTTGATCACCCAGTTTTCCAAGTTGGCCGTAGGCTCCCCGCCCGACTGAAATGGAGGACATATTGAAAGCCCTTGTTGCTGGCCAGCAAGCCCAGATGCAAGCAAACGTGGCTCTCTTGGAGGAGCAAAAGAAAGCCAACCTTCTGAAGGCAGAGGAATTGCAGTTGCAGAGACAGAGGGTTGTCCAAAATACCCGCCCAATAAAGGCAAGTGACTTTATATCTAAGATGGGAGCTACCGATGACATTGAGGCATACCTGCATGCATTTGAGGCCACGGCCACTAGGGAAGCCTGGCCCAAGCAACAGTGGGTTGGTCTGTTAGCCCCCTTTCTAACCGGGGAATCGCTGAATGCTGTCCGGGACCTGGGCCCTGACCAGGTTACTGACTATGATGCCCTGAAGTCTGAGATCCTCAGCAGATATGGACTCACAAAGTTTGGTATGGCCCAGCGCTTTCACAGCTGGACCTTCCAACCAGACCAACCTCCTCGGGCGCAGATGCATGAACTTGTCCGAATCGCAATGAAATGGCTGGATCCGCAGAGGAATACAGCAGCGGCGGTGGTGGAGGCCGTTGTGGTGGATCGTTACCTACGCGCCCTGCCTTATGAGGCAAAACGGGTCATCAGTCAACAGGCCTTGACCACGGCTGATCTGACCGTGGAAGCTGTGGAAAAGTACCAGGCCACAGCGGAGATGCTGAATGCTTCCCGAAAAGACCCCAGGAGTGCGGCCCCACCACAAATGGGAAGAACCCGTCCAAAGGACCCCAAGGTCTCGAACCCAGCCACGCCAGGGCTTATCCCGGCTCCAGGGGGAGCCAGAAACCAGGCGGGTCCAAGAAGAGTACACCAGGAGGGGGAAACTCGACAGTGTTACCGGTGTGGGGAGATGGGACATATCTCCTGGCAGTGTGGGAAACCAGCCGATGAACCTATGCCCACTGCGGAGTCCTCCAGCTCAGCACCCACACACCGCTTTGCCTCGCTCTTGGGAGTCGTAGATGGCGGCGCAGATCGACCCCCACCTGCCCGGTAACTGTGAATCACCATGATGTGGAGGCCTTACTGGATTCTGGTAGCCGGGCCACCCTGGTGCGTAAGGATTTGGTGGGCCCAACGTGTCTGACCCCGGGGAAAGTCCTCCCAGTTTCCTGTGTCCATGGGGACACCAGAGAATACCCCATTACTGAACTTACAATGACCAGCACACGGGGAACCATACACACGATGGCGGGGGTGGTTGATTCCCTCCCCGTCCCTGTCCTAATTGGACGAGACTGCCCAGCCTTTTACCCACTCTGGAGAGAGTCTCAGGAGAGGATAACCCGAGTACCTCGGAAACGGAGAGGCAAGACTCATCCTGGGAAGGCTCCGGTGCAATCCTCCGAATTACTCACTCCCGCCCGGGCTCTGATAGGGATGGCAGGTGCCCAGACCGACACAGAGACGGAGCTACAGAATCTGGACAAAGAACTGTCTGGTCTGAAGGGGACCGCTGAGAGGTATCGTTTGTTAAAGCAACAGTTAGACATGAAGACAGAAGAGTTAGATATCCTCCAGGCTAAACTCCAACAGAGCTCCTTCCCTAAGCAACAGGAGGAGCTGGAGATGCTGCGCAGGACCATCGAGGAGTGTGAGGAGACCCTGCGCAGTAGTAAGGAGGTCCAGAAGAAGGCAGAGGAGAAGTACAAGGTGTTGGAGAACAAGATGAAGAATGCGGAGGCAGAGAGAGAGAAGGAACTGGAAGCTGCTCAACAGAAGCTAAACTCTGCTAAAACCAAGGCTGATGCTTCAGTAAGAAACTCAAGGAGAGACAACAGGAGGCTGAGTCCCTGGTCCTAGAGTTGGAGGAGTTGAAGAGAGAGCAGTCTGGCAAGCACCACGGCAATGCAGACGCCCTCTCCCGGCGTGATGCCTTCTTCGCTGCCTTTACCCGACGAGGACGTCGGTCCCGAGGAGGGGGGATGTGTGATGTCACGAGAGGCTGTGTCCTGGAGGGACGTTACATCCCCCCTGAGATGGCTGCAAACCCAGACAGCTATGGCTCCATCTGCTGGTATGGTCGGGAACTCCACCCTCTATGGCCAATCTTCCCACGCAGCTGAAACAAATCAGGAGCTGATGAGCTGAAGGTTTTGGAAGGGAAGAGACACACTGAGGGGAGTGTGTGGGGGGTGAAGAGACACAGTCTCCAACCTGGGCTCTCTGGAGGACAAGAGTGCTGCACGTCCACTTCCATGAGGAATATAAGGATTTGGAGATACTTACCTTTGGGAAATACTCACCTTTGGATATATGCACCTGTGGAAATACGTGAGAGACATTTGGAAGGACTTTTTGCTGGGTTGGCCACTAGCTGCAACGTGGACTACAGTAAGGCTGGGGAAAAGTTATCTGAGCGAGTGAGAATTATGATTCTGGATGTGGAAGAGACATCCCTGAACTGTTAACCCTTAAAGAGCCACAAGAGAACAGAATTTTGTTATATTTTCGTTAATTTCCCAAGACCTATAATAAAATCCTTGTTTTGTTTGAACCTTGTCTCCTTGCACTACTTGAGCAATCCCGCTGAAAGCTGTGTAGCCTCTCGTGACGTCACAGTGGGTAAACAGAGCCTCCGCAGTCTGTAGGGGAAGTAGGGAGACCGGGCAAAGGAAGGAGACGGCAGGACTTAGAAAACCGATCCACAACGACCAGGATCGTGGTGTTACCTTGTGACGGAGGAAGATCCGTCACGAAGTCCACCGATAGGTGTGACCACGGCCGTTGTGGAACGGGTAGGGGTTGTAATTTCCCTCTGGGCAGGTGTCTAGGTGCCTTGCACTGGGCGCACACCGAGCAGGAGGAAACATAAACCCTCACGTCCTTAGCTAAAGTGGGCCACCAGTACTTCCCACTAAGACAGCGCACTGTCCGACCGTTGCCACCAGGCAAGAAGCCGGGAGTATGGGAGTGGGATCCGTGGACCGCTCCTCTGTGTCATACATCCGGGACAGTGCGTCTGCCTTAGCGTTCTGGGAACCTGGTCTGTAGGATAGGGTGAAAACAAAACGGGCAAAAAACATGGCCCACCATGTTCAGTCTCCTCGCCGCCCGGATGTACTCCAGATTGCGATGGTCAGTCCAAATGAGGAAAGGGTGTTTAGCCCCCTCAAGCCAATGGCTCCACGCCTTCAGAGCCCTGACAACAGCTAACAGCTCCCGGTCCCCCACATCATAGTTTCGCTCCGCCGGGCTGAGCTTCTTCGAAAAGAAAGCACAGAGGCGGAGCTTTGGTGCCGTAACCGAGCGCTGAGACAACACAGCTCCTATCCCAGCCTCGGATGCGTCCACCTCTACTATGAATGCCAAGGAGGGATCAGGATGAGCCAGCACGGGAGCCGAGGTAAACAGAGCTTTCAGGTGACCAAAAGCCCTGTACGGCCCAGCTGACCACTGCAGTCGCACCGGTCCCCCCTTCAGCAAGGAGGTAATGGGAGCCGCTATCTGACCAAAGCCCCGGATAAACCTCCGGTAGTAGTTGGCAAACCCTAAGAACCGCTGCACCTCACCGTGGTTGGAGTCGGCCAATTACGCACGGCTGAAATGCGGTCATTCTCCATCTCCACCCCTGACGCGGACAGGCGGTACCCTAGGAAGGAGATGGACTGTTGGAAGAACAGACATTTCTCAGCCTTGACGTACAGGTCATGCTCCAACAGTCGACCAAGCACCTTGCGCACCAGGGACACATGCTCGGTGCGTGTAGCGGAGTATATTAGAATGTCATCTATATACACCACTACACCCTGCCCGTGCAGGTCCCTGAAAATCTTGTCTACGAAGGATTGGAAGACTGATGGAGCATTCATCAACCCGTACAGCATGACGAGGTACTCATAGTGCCCAGAGGTGGTACTAAATGCTGTCTTCCACTCATCCCCCTCCCGGATACGCACCAGGTTGTAAGCGCTCCTGAGATCCAATTTGGTGAAGAAGCGCACCCCTTGCAATGACTCTGTCGCACTGGCTATGAGAGGCAGTGGGTAACTGTACTTCACAGTGATCTGATTTAGACCTCGATAGTCAATGCACGGGCGTAAACCTCCATCCTTCTTCTTCACAAAAAAGAAATTTGAGGAGGCAGTTGAAGTGGAAGGCCGAATGTATTCCTGTCCCAGAGATTCGGAGACATATGTTTCCATAGCCGCCATCTCCTTCTGAGACAGAGGATACACGTGACACCTGGGAAGTGCTGCGCCTACCTTGAGTTTATCGCACAATCTCCCTGTCGATGGGGTGGTAGCTGAGTCGCCTTCTTTTTACAGAAGGCGAGAGGCAAATCGGCATATTCGGGGGGAATGTGCATAGTGGAGACCTGGTTTGGACTCTCCACCGTAGTTGCACCTATGGAAACACCTACACACCTCCCTGAGCACTGACATGACCATCCCTTGAGAGCCCTCTGTTACCACAAAATAGTGGGGTCATGAGAGGCCAACCAGGGAAGCCCCAACACCACAGGAAACGCAGAAGAATCGATCAGGAAGAGACTAATTCTCTCCTCATGACCCTCCTGCGTTTTCATACAGAGTGGAGCTGTGACCTCCCTAATCAGGCCCGACCCTAAAGGACGACTATCTAAGGCATGTATAGGGAAGGGCACATCAACAGGAACAATAGGGATCCCTAATCTACGTGCAAATGAACGGTCAATAAAGTTCCCAGCTGCGCCTGAATCTATTAGCGCCTTATGCTGGGAATGCGGGGAAATCTCAGGAAACTCTATACAGACACACATGTGCGCAACAGGGAGCTCTGGGTGAGTCGGGTGCCTCCTCACCTGGGATGATCCACCAGTGCCCTGCCTGCTACCTCGACTCCCTGGGGAACCTCCCCAGCACCGACCAGCAGTGTGCCCTCTGCGGCCACAGGTGGTGCAGGAAACGGCCCCCCCTCCAGTCACCCTTAGAGCAGCACCTCCGAGCTCCATAGGTGTAGACTCGGAGGTGCTGGGGGATGGAACAGACGGACCCCAATCCGAGCGTCCGCGGGTGGCCAACAGGTTATCCAGCCGGATGGATAAATCCACCAGCTGGTCGAGGGTAAGGGTGGTGCCCCTGCATGCCAGCTCCCGACGAAAGTCCTCCCGTAGACTACACCGGTAATGGTCGATCAGGGCCCTCTCATTCCATCCCGCGCTGGCAGCCAGGGTCCTGAAGTCCAGTGCGAAGTCCTGTGCACTCCTCTTCCCCTGTCTGAGATTAAACAAGCGTTCCCCCGCCGCTCTCCCCTCAGGCGGATGATCGAAGACCGCCCGGAGGCGGTGGGTGAAATCCTCGTAGCGATCCAAACGTTGCGTCTATCTCCCCCCCATTCGGCGTTGGCCCACTCCAGCGCAAAAGCATGAGGGAACAAGAGGGTTAAATAGGGAAATAATCATAACGTGATGGGAACCAGGTGTGTACAATCAAGACAAAACATATGGAAAACAGAAACGTAGATCGGTGGCAGCTAGAAGGCCGGTGACGACGACCGCCGATAGCCGCCCACACAAGAAGAGGCACCAACTTCAGCGGAAGTCGTGACAGAAGTATAATTACAAGCATTCCATAAGTGTCAAAGGCTTTTATTGACAATTACATTAAGTTTATGCAAAGAGTCAATATTTGCAGTGTTGACCCTTCTTTTTCAAGACCTCTGCAAGCCGCCCTGGCATGCTGTCAATTAACTTCTGGGCCACATCCTGACTGATGGCAGCCCATTCTTGCATAATCAATGCTTGGAGTTTGTCAGAATTTGTGGGTTTTTGTTTGTCCACCCGCCTCTTGAGGATCGACCACAAGTTCTCAATGGGATTAAGGTCTGGGGAGTTTCCTGGCCATGGACCCAAAATGTAGATGTTTTGTTCCCCGAGCCACTTAGTTATCGCTTTTGCCTTATGACAAGGTGCTCCATCATGCTGGAAAAGGCATTGGTTGTCACCAAACTGTTCTTGGATGGTTGGGAGAAGTTGCTCTCGGAGGATGTGTTGGTACTATTCTTTATTCATGGCTGTGTTCTTAGGCAAAATTGTGAGTGAGCCCACGCCCTTGGCTGAGAAGCAACCCCACACATGAATCGTCTCAGGATGCTTTACTGTTGGCATGACACAGGACTGATGGTAGCGCTCACCTTGTCTTCTCCGGACAAGGTGTTTTCCGGATGTCCTAAACAAACGGGAAGGGGATTCATCAGAGAAAATGACTTTACCCCAGTCCTCAGCAGTCCAATCCCTGTACCTTTTGCAGAATATCAGTCTGTCCCTGATGTTTTTCCTGGAGAGAAGTGGCTTCTTTGCTGCACTTCTTCACACCAGGCCATCCTCCAAAAGTCTTCGCCTCACTGTGCGTGCAGATGCACTCACACCTGCCTGCTGCCATTCCTGAGCAAGCTCTGCACTGGTGGTGCCCCTATCCCGCAGCTGAATCAACTTTAGGAGACGGTCCTGGGTTCGATTCCCATGGGGGGCCAGTATGAAAAAATAAACTCACTAACTGTAAGTCGCTCTGGATAAGAGCGTCTGCTAAATGACGTACAATGTAAAAATGAAAAAAGTATTTGAACCCCTGCTGATTTTGTATGTTTTAATGGTAGGTTTATTTGAACAGTGAGAGACAGAATAACAACAAAAATATCCAGAAAAACGCATGTCAAAAATGTTATAAATCCATTTGCATTTTAATGAGGGAAATAAGTATTTGACCACCTCTCAATCAGAAAGATTTCTGGCTCCCAGGTGTCTTTTATACAGGTAACGAGCTGAGATTAGGAGCACACTCTTAAAGGGAGTGCTCCTAATCTCAGCTTGTTACCTGTATAAAAGACACCTGTCCACAGAAGCAATCAATCAATCAGATTCCAAACTCTCCACCATGGCCAAGACCAAAGAGCTCTCCTAGGATGTCAGGGACAAGATTGTAGACCTACACAAGGCTGGAATGGGCTACAAGACCATCGACAAGCAGCTTGGTGAGAAGGTGACAACAGTTGGTGCAATTATTCGCAAATGGAAGAAACACAAAATAACTGTCAATCTCCCTCAGCCTGGGGCTCCATGCAAGATCTCACCTCGTGGAGTTGCAATGATCATGAGAACGGTGAGGAATCAGCCCAAAACTACACGGGAGGATCTTGTCAATGATCTCAAGGCAGCTGGGACCATAGTCACCAAGAAAACAATTGGTAACACACTACGCCGTGAAGGACTGAAATCCTGCAGCGCCCGCAAGGTCCCCCTGCTCAAGAAAGCACATATACAGGCCCGTCTGAAGTTTGCCAATGAACATCTGAATGATTCAGAGGAGAACTGGGTGAAAGTGTTGTGGTCAGATGAGACCAAAATCGAGCTCTTTGGCATCAACTCAACTCGCCGTGTTTGGAGGAGGAGGAATGCTGCCTATGACCCCAAGAACACCATCCCCACCATCCCCACCATCCCCACCGTCAAACATGGAGGTGGAAACATTATGCTTTGGGGGTGGTTTTCTGCTAAGGGGACAGGACAACTTCACCGCATCAAAGGGACGATGGACGGGGCCATGTACCGTCAAATCTTGGGTGAGAACCTCCTTCCCTCAGCCAGGGCATTGAAAATGGGTCGTGGATGGGTATTCCAGCATGACAATGACCCAAAACACACAGCCAAGGCAACAAAGGAGTGGCTCAAGAAGAAGCACATTAAGGTCCTGGAGTGGCCTAGCCAGTCTCCAGACCTTAATCCCATAGAAAATCTGTGGAGGGAGCTGAAGGTTCGAGTTGCCAAACGTCAGCCTCGAAACCTTAATGACTTGGAGAAGATCTGCAAAGAGGAGTGGGACAGAATCCCTCCTGAGATGTGTGCAAACCTGCTGGCCAACTACAAGAAACGTCTGACCTCTGTGATTGCCAACAAGGGTTGTGCCACCAAGTACTAAGTCATGTTTTGCAGAGGAATCAAATACTTATTTCCCTCATTAAAATGCAAATCAATTTATAACATTTTTGACATGTGTTTTTCTGGATTTTTGTTGTTGTTATTCTGTCTCTCACTGTTCAAATAAACCTACCTTTAAAACCAAAATCAGCAGGGGATCAAATACTTTTTTCCCTCAAAGTACATATCCTTTAAAAAAATATATTTCCCTTTATTACTTTCCAACCCCACCACCCCTTCCCTAATTGGAGTAAACTAGTGAACAACAATGCTTAGGCCTCTACTTCCAGCTTATACATACTATATACATTTTATGGCCACAGTCAATTTTACAATAATACTATTTTGTTTGTTTTTACTCCTGAACTTCCTCTACCCTCAACCTCTCCGATCATTTTCATGATGTCCATCCGGTTTGCTTCTACAGTGGGGAAAAAAAGTATTTAGTCAGCCACCAATTGTGCAAGTTCTCCCACTTAAAAAGATGAGGGAGGCCTGTAATTTTCATCATCGTACACGTCAACTATGACAGACAAAATGATTTTAAAAAATCCAGAAAATCACATTGTAGGATTTTTAATGAATTTATTTGCAAATTATGGTGGAAAATAAGTATTTGGTCAATAACAAAAGTTTCTCAATACTTTGTTATATACCCTTTGTTGGCAATGACACAGGTCAAACGTTTTCTGTAAGTCTTCACTAGGTTTTCACACACTGTTGCTGGTATTTTGGCCCATTCCTCCATGCAGATCTCCTCTAGAGCAGTGATGTTTTGGGGCTGTCGCTGGGCAACACAGACTTTCAACTCCCCTCCAAAAGATTTTCTATGGGGTTGAGATCTGGAGACTGGCTAGGCTACTCCAGGACCTTGAAATGCTTCTTACGAAGCCACTCCTTCATTGCCCGGGCGGTGTGTTTGGGATCATTGTCATGCTGAAAGACCCAGCCACGTTTCATCTTCAATGCCCTTGCTGATGGAAGGAGGTTTTCACTCAAAATCTCACAATACATGGCCCCATTCATTCTTTCCTTTACACAGATCAGTCGTCCTGGTCCCTTTGCAGAAAAACAGCCCCAAAGCATGATGTTTCCACCCCCATGCTTCACAGTAGGTATGATGTTCTTTGGATGCATCTCAGCATTCTTTGTCCTCCAAACACGACGAGTTGAGTTTTTACCAAAAAGTTATATTTTGGTTTCATCTGACCATATGACATTCTCCCAATCCTCTTCTGGATCATCCAAATGCACTCTAGCAAACTTCAGATGGGCCTGGACATGTACTGGCTTAAGCAGGGGGACACGTCTGGCACTGCAGGATTTGAGTCCCTGGTGGCGTAGTGTGTTACTGATGGTAGGCTTTGTTACTTTGGTCCCAGCTCTCTGCAGATCATTCACTAGGTCCCCCCGTGTGGTTCTGGGATTTTTGCTCACCGTTCTTGTGATCATTTTGAACCCACAGGGTGAGATCTTGTGTGGAGCCCCAGATCGAGGGAGATTATCAGTGGTCTTGTATGTCTTCCATTTCCTAATAATTGCTCCACAGTTGATTTCTTCAAACCAAGCTGCTTACCTATTGCAGATTCAGTCTTCCCAGCCTGGTGCAGGTCTCTCTCATCTTTTTAAGTGGGAGAACTTGCACAATTGGTGGCTGACTAAATACTTTTTTCCCCCACTGTATATGCCATATCTTTCTAACTGTGCTCTTTCACAAAAGCTCCCAACATACAACCTATATACTTATTATGGACACAGTATGCTTTACATTATTAGTTATCTTGTTGTTATTAGTTGTTAGTTGTCATTAGTCCCATCCTTCAACTTCATTCAACACCACCCATCTATCTCTTAACACCATCCATATTGGATATTTGCCATATATTTTTCAACTGTACTATGATGTTTTACAAAAGTTTGAACCTTTCTATTCTCATTGTTTCTACAGATTGTAAATTGAAAATACTTTTTTTTGCTAAAATTATTATTATATTATTGATCAATTGACTATTACTTTTCAGATCACCCAGTAATGCTATCTGCAGGGTTAGCTCCAGGTAAATATTGCAATCCTTAAGCCATTCCTGGACCTGTGTCCAAAAACAAGCTACAAATGGACAGTACCAAAACAAATGATCTAATGATTCTGTCTCTTCGCAGCAAAATCTGCAGAGCTGGGAAGATTGTATCCCCCATATAAATAACATTATATTGGTAGCAAGAATTCTATATAATAATTTAAATGGAAAAATTATAAGTTTTGAATCCGGCGCCGTTTTGCGTATCAGTTCATAAACACTATGCCATGGAATCGGTATGTCAAAAATCTCTTCCCAACTATTTTGCAATCTATATGGGACGGCTGTCAATCCTTTGGTCCTTAAATGAAACTGGTATACTTTTTTATTTATCACAGTTTTATTTAACCAATTATGTTCTTTAATGCAAGGCCGACAGAAAAGTTCCTTACTTTTTCCCCCTCGACTTTCCTCTTCCATTTTTGCGGTAATGCTGCAATTATTTGGTTGTAATTTTGGGTAGAGCAGACGTTTCCATATGTTTTTGTTAGCTGCATGTGCGACATAACTACACCAGTTCTACCGATTATATCATTTACGAAGATTATACCTTTTTTAAACATTTTGTCAAAAAATTAGTATATCTGAGTTTAACCACAATATTTGTTGCATTATTTGTTCTGTCGTTTCTGGAAATTTTTATTAAAATAATATGCCATTTAGCAGACGCTTTTATCCAAAGCGACTTACAGTCATGCGTGCATACATTTTTTTTTTGTGTATGGGTGGTCCCGGGGATCGAACCCACTACCTTGGCGTTACAAGCGCCGTGCTCTACCAGCTGAGCTACAGAGGACCACAGTTGGTTGAAAATTGCAACCAACTGAGATCATTGTCAATGTGTTATCATTACTAATGAAGCGAATGGGCACTCACATTAATCTGTGATGATGAATATCTGATCTCTCCCTTTGTATGCGTACATAGCCTGGTCTACTGGCCCAAGTTGAGAGATGTGCAAGGAAGTTGGATTGGATGAGTAGTGGAAAGGAGAGAGAGAGAGATAAGGGTGGAAGGGGGGGAGAATAATCAAGAGGGAGTGAGAGATATGAGACAGGCTCTTTTGTGCAGAAAAGCAGGAATAATCCCTATTAAAATAATTACAGCCTTTCAGGAGGCAAAGCAATTAAGCGGAAAACAGGCTATTAAGTATTTCTGTCTAAATATTACTCCCATATACAGTCGGGGAAAAAAGTATTTAGTCAGCCACCAATTGTGCAAGTTTCCCACTTAAAAAGATGAGAGAGGCCTGTAATTTTCATCATAGGTACACGTCAACTATGACAGACAAATTGAGAAGAAAAAAATCCAGAAAATCACATTGTAGGATTTTTAATGAATTTATTTGCAAATTATGGTGGAAAATAAGTATTTGGTCACCTACAAAAAAGCAAGATTTCTGGCTCTCACAGACCTGTAACTTCTTCTTTAAGAGGCTCCTCTGTCCTCCACTCGTTACCTGTATTAATGGCACCTGTTTGAACTTGTTATCAGTATAAAAGACACCTGTCCACAACCTCAAACAGTCACACTCCAAACTCCACTATGGCCAAGACCAAAGAGCTGTCAAAGGACACCAGAAACAAAATTGTAGACCTGCACCAGGCTGGGAAGACTGAATCTGCAATAGGTAAGCAGCTTGGTTTGAAGAAATCAACTGTGGGAGCAATTATTAGGAAATGGAAGACATACAAGACTACTGATAATCTCCCTCGATCTGGGGCTCCACGCAAGATCTCACCCCGTGGGGTCAAAATGATCACAAGAACGGTGAGCAAAAATCCCAGAACCACACGGGGGGACCTAGTGAATGACCTGCAGAGAGCTGGGACCAAAGTAACAAAGCCTACCATCAGTAACACACTACGCCGCCAGGGACTCAAATCCTGCAGTGCCAGACGTGTCCCCCTGCTTAAGCCAGTACATGTCCAGGCCCGTCTGAAGTTTGCTAGAGTGCATTTGGATGATCCAGAAGAGGATTGGGAGAATGTCATATGGTCAGATGAAACCAAAATATAACTTTTTGGTAAAAACTCAACTCGTCGTGTTTGGAGGACAAAGAATGCTGAGTTGCATCCAAAGAACACCATACCTACAGTGAAGCATGGGGGTGGAAACATCATGCTTTGAGGCTGTTTTTCTGCAAAGGGACCAGGACGACTGATCCGTGTAAAGGAAAGAATGAATGGGGCCATGTATTGTGAGATTTTGAGTGAAAACCTCCTTCCATCAGCAAGGGCATTGAAGATGAAACGTGGCTGGGTCTTTCAGCATGACAATGATCCCAAACACACCGCCCGGGCAACGAAGGAGTGGCTTCGTAAGAAGCATTTCAAGGTCCTGGAGTAGCCTAGCCAGTCTCCAGATCTCAACCCCATAGAAAATCTTTGGAGGGAGTTGAAAGTCCGTGTTGCCCAGCGACAGCCCCAAAACATCACTGCTCTAGAGGAGATCTGCATGGAGGAATGGGCCAAAATACCAGCAACAGTGTGTGAAAACCTTGTGAAGACTTACAGAAAACGTTTGACCTGTGTCATTGCCAACAAAGGGTATATAACAAAGTATTGAGAAACTTTTGTTATTGACCAAATACTTATTTTCCACCATAATTTGCAAATAAATTCATAAAAAATCATACAATGTGATTTTCTGGATTTTTCTCATTTTGTCTGTCATAGTTGACGTGTACCTATGATGAAAATTACAGGCCTCTCTCATCTTTTTAAGTGGGAGAACTTGCACAATTGGTGGCTGACTAAATACTTTTCCCCCCCACTGTAACTCACTCAGAGAGGGCAGGGTTTGGGAGCAGGCAATACAGTCCTAGAAAAAGGTGCCATCTAGAACTTAAAAGGGTACTTCGGCTGTCCCCAAAGGAGAATCCTTTGAAGAACCCTTTTTGGTTCCCAAAATAGTTCTACCTGGAACCAAAAAGGGTTATTCAAAGGGGTTATCCTATGGGGAGAGCTGAAGAACCCTTTTGGAACCCGTTTTTCTAAGAGTGTAGGGTTAAGAGCTGGCTAGAGCGTATGAGCATCTGTGTCTGTGTGTGTGTGTGAGTGAGTGAGTGAGTGTGTCTGTGTGCGTTCAACTTAGGTGTGTGTTTGGTTTGTGTGTGTGTGTGTGTGTGTGTGTGTGTGTGTGTGTGTGTATGTGTGTGTGTGTATGTGTGTGTGTGTGTGTGTGTTGTATCTAGGACGGGCGAGTTTTGGGAGGCGGTGTGTTAACAGTGAGATCAAGAGAATGGTTGGCAGGAACGCAGTCTCGTAAAGCCCCAGGATTCCACATGGAAAACCCTCACACACAAGGGCCCAGAAAAACACATAAGGGCCCAAAAAAACACACACGCCCACAGAAAAAATATACCCACACACCTACCCACCCACCCACCCACGGGCAATGCAAACACACGAAGTGCCGTTAGAATACAGCTTACATATCTGCACATCCTCAAAAGACACACCTGCACTCACACACACACACAAAACTCCCTCCCCATACACACAGACTGCGTTGACTGCAATAAACCAAAGCTCAAACAGCAATAATACCATTAGAACTATGTGTATAAATAGGGCTGGCAGAATTATTGTATAATCGTGTAACCGACAATTATGAACAACTTAAAAGGATTATAGTAAATCATCTTAATACATTCATTTTAGAAGAAGGGGGGATTCAACGTTATATTCAAGTAGATATAGATTACCCAATAGACATTTTTATTTTTTACATGAAGTGGGAAAAGTTTACAAGCAGCTTCATTTTCAAAAGTGGTCAAAACCATTCATTTTTGAGATAGGGGTGTCACCCCTGTGTTTTATTCATTAGGTATGTTGTAGCAAATGTTTAAATGTGCATTATAATGCATTACAAGCTCAAAACATTTTTCAACAAACATTAGAATTATGACATTACCCATGGTAATTTGCATGACAATGAGTCATTAAAAAAAAAAAATCTTCATCGTCACAGCCCTACCTATAAGACTATCCCTGCCCTGTGCGTCTGAATTCTCAACCCCCCTTTCTTTCTTTCTTTCTTTCATCTCTACTCCAGTCTTCCCTACAGTATATCCTCCAGGAATCCCTCAGGTCTTCCCCATAGGAGTGCCATGTACACTCATTCTAAAGCTTCAATTTGACTCTTCTACAGAATCTCTTGCTTCCTGCTATCTGAGCAATTGGTTTTACAGAGAGGGGGAAAACTACACCAAACACATTTCAGCCACTGCAGGACAACACAGGATGCAATATAGCAGGCATATCTCTGTAAACATACACTTTGTTATTGTGGGAATAGGAGATGGTCGTGTGTGTGTGTGTGTGCGCGCAGGCCTGCGCGTGTGGGAAATCAGACTTGCCCACCGTGTAACCTTCCCCGCCTTTTTAAGTCTTAGGACAAGACATTCTGGCAACCTTACCTTTTGGCTAATAGTTTCACCAACCTGGCAACCAAAACATAAATCACAACTTCCATAGCGGGACCTACCTGGCTCAGTGCAGTTTTTGGACGAGGGGTCCAACAGAGGGTCTGTCTCGTTGTCCCAGGACTCTAGTAGCCTCCGACTCTCCCACCCGGCACCCTCCTCAGTAGTAATGCTGGAGAGGTCATATCCTGGGATGGAACGAGAGAGTATTGTTAAGAGTTAAAATCACTCTCTGTTAGGTGCGTATACCATAAAAGAGTGGGCCGCCAACAAAAATGTTAACAAGGGAGCTAATGCATCCCATGCCAAGACATTCACATACAAATATATCTTGATTTCCATGATGTATATGTGGATATACAGTGGGGAGAACAAGTATTTGATACACTGCCGATTTTGCAGGTTTTCCTACTTACAAAGCATGTAGAGGTCTGTAATTTTTATCATAGGTACACTTCAACGGTGAGAGACGGAATCTAAAACAAAAATACAGAAAATCACATTGTATGATTTTTAAGTAATTAATTTGCATTTTATTGCATGACATAAGTATTTGATCACCTACCAACCAGTAAGAATTCCGGCTCTCACAGACCTGTTCGTTTTTCTTTAAGAAGCCCTCCTGTTCTCCACTCATTACCTGTATTAACTGCACCTGTTTGAACTCGTTACCTGTATAAAAGACACCTGTCCACACACTCAATCAAACAGACTCCAACCTCTCTACAATGGCCACGACCAGAGAGCTGTGTAAGGACATCAGGGATAAAACTGTAGACCTTCACAAGGCTGGGATGGGCTACAGGACAATAGGCAAGCAGCTTGGTGAGAAGGCAACAACTGTTGGCACAATTATTAGAAAATGGAAGAAGTTCAAGATGACAGTCAATCACCCTCGGTCTGGGGCTCCATGCAAAATCTCACCTCGTGGGGCATCAATGATCATAAGGAAGGTGAGGGATCAGCCCAGAACTACACGGCAGGACCTGGTCAATGACCTGAAGAGAGCTGGGACCACAGTCTCAAAGAAAACCATTAGTAACACACTACGCCGTCATGGATTAAAATCCTGCAGCGCACGCAAGGTCCCCCTGCTCAAGCCAGCGCATGTCCTGGCCCGTCTGAAGTTTGCCAATGACCATCTGGATGATCCAGAGGAGGAATGGGAGAAGGTCAAGTGGTCTGATGAGACAAAAATAGAGCTTTTTGGTCTAAACTCCACTCGCCGTGTTTGGAGAAAGAAGAAGGATGAGTACAACCCCAAGAACACCATCCCAACCGTGAAGCATGGAGGTGGAAACATCATTCTTTGGGGATGCTTTTCTGCAAAGGGGACAGGACGACTGCACCATATTGAGGGGAGGATGGATGGGGCCATGTATCGCGAGATCTTGGCCAACAACCTCCTTCCCTCAGTAAGAGCATTGAAGATGGGTCGTGGCTGGGTCTTCCAGCGTGACAACGACCTGATACATACAGCCAGGGCAACTAAGCAGTGGCTCCGTAAGAAGCATCTCAAGGTCCTGGAGTGGCCTAGCCAGTCTCCAGACCTGAACCCAATAGAGGGAGCTGAAAGTCCGTATTGCCCAGCGACAGCCCCGAAACCTGAAGGATCTGGAGAAGGTCTGTATGGAGGAGTGGGCCAAAATCCCTGCTGCAGTGTGTGCAAACCTGGTCAAGACCTACAGGAAACGTATGATCTCTGTAATTGCAAACAAAGGTTTCTGTACCAAATATTAAGTTCTGCTTTTCTGATGTATCAAATACTTATGTCATGCAATAAAATGCAAATTATTTACTTAAAAATCATACAATGTGATTTTCTGTATTTTTGTTTTAGATTCCGTCTCTCACAGTTGAAGTGTACCTATGATAAAAATTCCAGACCTCTACATGCTTTGTAAGTAGGAAAACCTGCAAAATCGGCAGTGTATCAAATACTTGTTCTCCCCACTGTATCTGTTGTGTGAGGCTAGATTGGAGCTAGCAGTGCAGAGTTCATGGAATGTGTTATTCAGAATGTAAGAATGTCACATAGGACGCAGAGCTCAGCCCCATTCCCATTATTAGATATCAGCACTCCGAAAATCTGGTATGTCGGAATAAGATGAGATCATTAGGAGCATTTCTAAGGCAACACAGTCTGCGGTGGCGTGCTCCGTAGGCCCTGGGGTGATCATTCTGGCGGCTCAGTCATCTGGGTCACCATGTCCTCAGGTCACCGCCTCCAACTCAATGCAGCTCCCAAGATGCAACAGGGCCTGACATTAGGATTTGGCGATGCCTGCTAATAATAGCCCTTACTATATTTATAAAAACGGGGATTAAAAACAAATCGCAGCTTCGCTCGCCTGTCCACAAGTTGAGGAGCAGGCGGATAGGATGATGACATGTGGACGCTGACCAGGGAACCTAGGATGGGTCCATGTTGTGTGACTGTAATCATAGAAATGAATACAGAGCCTAGAAATAAATAGAATATGTCTGTCCTTGTGTGTTTGTGCAACCTGCACAAGACTGCAGACAATTTCCTCTTTGTAGGACAATATTATATTTTATGATGTGAAGTGTTTATTTCAACCTTGGTGTATCAGAACGAATCATTACAAAAAAATGTCTTCATCGTCACAGCCCTACCTATAAGACGATCCCTGCCCTGTGCGTCTGAATTCTCAACCCCCCTTTCTTTCTTTCATCTCTACTCCAGTCTTCCCTACAGTATATCCTCCAGGAATCCCTCAGGTCTTCCCCATAGGAGTGCCATGTACACTCATTCTAAAGCTTCAATTTGACTCTTCTACAGAATCTCTTGCTTCCTGCTATCTGAGCAATTGTGTATCAGAAAGGCCCACTGTGAAAGGCCCACTGTGTCTCCCTCTTTCTCCTCTCTCTCTCTCGGTCTCCCTTTCTTCCCCCTCTCCTTCACTTCCCATACCAAAACACTGGAGTGGCTCTCTCTGGGGCTTTCTGTTTGATGATGCATGTCCCAGGCAGGTAGCCTAGCAGTTAGAGCGTTGGGACAGTAACTGAAAGGTTGCTTGTTCGAATCCCCGAGCTGGCAAGGTGGAAAAATCTGCCGTTCTGCCCTTGAGGAGCAAGGAAATCAACCCAAAACAACTGCTCCCCAGGTGCCGATGACGTGTATGTTGATTAAGGCAGCCCACCGCACCTCTCTGATTCAGAGGGGTTGGGTTAAATGTGTAAGACACATGCAATGCATTCAGCTGTGAAACTGACTAGGTATCCCCTTTCCTTCTCATTCAGCTGTGGGAGCACTGAGTAGACTACATGTTAGAGTACAGAGGCCTTCTCCATGTAGGGCCGGCGCTAGAATGAATCAGTTGGACTTACCATTGGTGGGCACATTTTTTCATGGGATCTCCTATGCATTCGTTATAGTAAAGACCATAGGCAGCTTGTGAGTTTCAAGTTTGAGGAAGCTTACAATTTATTCTAGCATTTCTACCGATCTGTGTGCCAGTTGATTATTTTTATATGCATATTTTGGTGGAACAGTTTCATTTCAATAATAACATTTTGGTTTCTCAAAATCATTGTCATGTGGTTAATCATACAAATCTGAAGTAAAATGATAAAAATTGAAAAGTTAAAATTCAACTAAGGCGAGAGCACCAGCCTCTGCCATATGGACACATTGATACACTGAGATACATTGGCATCTAAAGAAATGAGCCAATGCAGCAGTAAGCCTATAACTTCCATCTTCAACTAAGTAAAATACATAGGCCTAAAGCCGACAAAAAAACTGTAGAAAATATCCTGATGAAAAATCTGGTTCTTTCAATCACATTCATCTCTCTATTCTACCTGTCTGCCTCCCTTTCTATCTCTTGACTTGAGCTATTGTTAGTGAAGTGCAACATTGTATCAAATAATTAACTGGGTCCAGCCTAAAGCTGTCGCTATAGAGTACCACAGTATGAGTCGTAATAACCATAAAACCTAGAGGTCAAACAGGGGAATGGTTCCAATCGTTTTTCCACCATTGATTTTCCCATAGGGGATTTTAGAAACACATACAGTGGGGAAAAAAAGTATTTAGTCAGCCACCAATTGTGCAAGTTCTCCCACTTAAAAAGATGAGAGAGGCCTGTAATTTTCATCATAGGTACACGTCAACTATGACAGACAAATTGAGGGGAAAAAATCCAGAAAATCACATTGTAGGATTTTTTATGAATTTATTTGCAAATTATGGTGGAAAATAAGTATTTGGTCACCTACAAACAAGCAAGATTTCTGGCTCTCACAGACCTGTAACTTCTTCTTTAAGAGGCTCCTCTGTCCACTACGCCGCCAGGGACTCAAATCCTGCAGTGCCAGACGTGTCCCCCTGCTTAAGCCAGTACATGTCCAGGCCCGTCTGAAGTTTGCTAGAGTGCATTTGGATGATCCAGAAGAGGTGTCATATGGTCAGATGAAACCAAAATATAACTTTTTGGTAAAAACTCAACTGTTTGGAGGACAAAGAATGCTGAGTTGCATCCAAAGAACACCATACCTACTGTGAAGCATGGGGGTGGAAACATCATACTTTGGGGCTGTTTTTCTGCAAAGGGACCAGGACGACTGATCCGTGTAAAGGAAAGAATGAATGGGGCCATGTATCGTGAGATTTTGAGTGAAAACCTCCTTCCATCAGCAAGGGCATTGAAGATGAAACGTGGCTGGGTCTTTCAGCATGACAATGATCCCAAACACACCGCCCGGGCAACGAAGGAGTGGCTTCGTAAGAAGCATTTCAAGGTCCTGGAGTGGCCTAGCCAGTCTCCAGATCTCAACCCCATAGAACATCTTTGGAGGGAGTTGAAAGTCCGTGTTGCCCAGCGACAGCCCCAAAACATCACTGCTCTAGAGGAGATCTGCATGGAGGAATGGGCCAAAATACCAGCAACAGTGTGTGAAAACCTTGTGAAGACTTACAGAAAACGTTTGACCTGTGTCATTGCCAACAAAGGGTATATAACAAAGTATTGAGAAACTTTTGTTATTGACCAAATACTTATTTTCCACCATAATTTGCAAATAAATTCATTAAAAATCCTACAATGTGATTATCTGGAAAAGAAATTCTCATTTTGTCTGTCATAGTTGACGTGTACCTATGATGAAAATTACAGGCCTCTCTCATCTTTTTAAGTGGGAGAACTTGCACAATTGGTGGCTGACTAAATACTTTTCCCCCTCACTGTATTAATGGCTGTCTACTTTGATTCTAATTGGCATTTTCGAATCAGAGTAAATAGTGCCGAATATATTGATAAGTCACCTTGTCCGAGAGAGATTTACATGGTTATCAAAACGTCACGCCAGGGTAAGCCTACACGAAACACAGCCCTTATTTTACGTGTTTCTAAAATCCCCTACGGGAAAAATGAATGGTGGAAAAACGATTGGAACCATTTCCCTGTTTGACCACTAGGTTTTATGGTATTATTATTATGGTATTATGACACCTCCACTGTGGGGCTCTATAGCGAACTTGTAACATTGTATCAACTAGCCTATTCTGGGCCCTCTGAGTTTCCCTTGCCAGTGAGCTTGGGACAGACCACTGTTTTTTATGAAGTTTTCACTGGATATATGGAATCATCAGATCATGATATTTTGCTCCTTCACACCGAGGCTTGGAGATTATCGAGGCCGGGAGTGTTGGAAAGATTTTTCAAATACTGAGGAACTATCATTGGCAATGGATGTTTAAAAAACGGACTTTGTTGACTTACTGTGTGAGGTGAAGAAAACATTACTGAGAAGCTTAGCTTATTAGTGGTGGACGTGATGAGTTATGACAATCAGAAATGTGCATGCAGCAGGCCAGGTAAGCCTACATCTGTGCGTGCTCAGGCGCGCTCCCTCAACGTTACCAGGACTGAGAAACCAGACACGTGCTCATTGCGCACATGGAGCACTCCAAACAAAAGACAATAAAAAAATTAACAAAACTCGTAATGGTTATGAAATAAACCAAAACTTGTTTCTCACAAGTGTAGCAGGTTGTAAACTCCACAAACAACGTTTCCAGTCCGAGAATGAGAATGGTAAATGACTGTAATTCATACAGAAATTAATGTAAATGATGGGGGAATAATGGTCATTTACTAGGCCTACAGGTGACATACACTACCAGTCAAAAGTTTGGACACACCTACTCATTCAAGGGTTTTTCTTAATTTATTTAAAAAATTTACATTGTAGAATAATAGTGAAGACATCAAAACTATGAAATAACACATATGGAATCATGTAGTAACCAAAAAAGTGTTAAACAAATCAAAATATATTTTATATTTGAGATTCTTCACATAGCCTCCCTTTGCCTTGATGACAGCTTTGCACACGCTTGAAAGAGTAGGTGTGTCCAAACTTTTGACTGGTACTGTATGTAAATATAAGCAATCAAAGAACAAATAATTCACACAATGAAACAATGTATATCACAGTGTATATCAATAATGTCGCTCTTGCTGCTGGTGACTCTCAGATCCACCTCTACGCAGACGACACCATTTTGTATACATCTGGCCCTTCATTGGACACTGTGTTAACAAACCTCCAAACGAACTTCAATGCCATACAACACTCCTTCCGTATCCTCCAACTGCTCTTAAACACTAGTAAAACTAAATGCATGCTCTTCAATCGAATGCTGCTTGCACCCGCCCGCCCGACTAGAATCACTACTCTCGGCGGGTCTGACTTAGAATATGTGGACAACTACAAATACCTAGGTGTCTGGTTAGACCGGAAACTCTCCTTCCAGACTCACATTAAGCATCTCCAATCCAAAGTTAAATCTAGAATTGGCTTCCTATTTCGCAACAAAGCTTCCTTTACTCATGCTGTCAAACATGCCCTCGTAAAACTGACTATCCTGCCGATCCTTGACTTCGGCGATGTAATTTAAAAAAAAGCCTCCAACACTCTACTCAGCAAATTGGATGTAGTCTATCACAGTGCCATCCGTTTAGTCACCAAAGCCCCATATACTACCCACCATTGTGACCTGTACGCTCTCGTTGGCTGGCCCTCACTACATATTCGTCGCCAAACTCACTGGCTCCAGGTCATCTATAAATCACTGCTAGGCAAATCCCCGCCTTATTTTAGCTCATTGGTCACCATAGCAACACCCACCCGTAGTATGCGCTCCAGCAGGTATACAGTGGGGAAAAAAAGTATTTAGTCAGCCACCAATTGTGCAAGTTCTCCCACTTAAAAAGATGAGAGAGGCCTGTAATTTTCATCATAGGTACACGTCAACTATGACAGACAAAATGAGAAAAAAAAATCCAGAAAATCACATTGTAGGATTTTAATGAATTTATTGGCATATGATGGTGGAAAATAAGTATTTGGTCAATAACAAAAGTTTCTCAATACTTTGTTATATACCCTTTGTTGGCAATGACACAGGTCAAACGTTTTCTGTAAGTCTTCACAAGGTTTTCACACACTGTTGCTGGTATTTTGGCCCATTCCTCCATGCAGATCTCCTCTAGAGCAGTGATGTTTTGGGGCTGTCGCTGGGCAACACAGACTTTCAACTCCCTCCAAAGATTTTCTATGGGGTTGAGATCTGGAGACTGGCTAGGCCACTCCAGGACCTTGAAATGCTTCTTACGAAGCCACTCCTTCGTTGCCCGGGCGGTGTGTTTGGGATCATTGTCATGCTGAAAGACCCAGCCACGTTTCATCTTCAATGCCCTTGCTGATGGAAGGAGGGTTTCACTGAAAATCTCAAGATACATGGCCCCATTCATTCTTTCCTTTACACGGATCAGTCGTCCTGGTCCCTTTGCAGAAAAACAGCCCCGAAGCATGATGTTTCCAACCCCATGCTTCACAGTAGGTATGGTGTTCTTTGGATGCAACTCAGCATTCTTTGTCCTCCAAACATGACGAGTTGAGTTTTTACCAAAAAGTTATATTTTGGTTTCATCTGACCATATGACATTCTCCCAATCCTCTTCTGGATCATCCAAATCTACTTCAGACGGGCCTGGACATGTACTGGCTTAAGCAGGGGGACACGTCTCGCACTGCAGGATTTGAGTCCCTGGCGGCGTAGTGTGTTACTGATGGTTGGCTTTGTTACTTTGGTCCCAGCTCTCTGCAGGTCATTCACTAGGTCCCCCCGTGTGGTTCTGGGATTTTTGCTCACCGTTCTTGTGATCATTTTGACCCCACGGGGTGAGATCTTGCGTGGAGCCCCAGATCGAGGGAGATTATCAGTGGTCTTGTATGTCTTCCATTTCCTAATAATTGCTCCCACAGTTGATTTCTTCAAACCAAGCTGCTTACCTATTGCAGATTCAGTCTTCCCAGCCTGGTGCAGGTCTACAATTTTGTTTTTGGTGTCCTTTGACAGCTCTTTGGTCTTGGCCATTGTGAAGTTTGGAGTGTGACTGTTTGAGGTTGTGGACAGGTGTCTTTTATACTGATAACAAGTTCAAACAGGTGCCATTAATACAGGTAACGAGTGGAGGACAGAGGAGCCTCTTAAAGAAGAAGTTACAGGTCTGTGAGAGCCAGAAATCTTGCTTGTTTGTAGGTGACCAAATACTTATTTTCCACCATAATTTGCAAATAAATTCATTAAAAATCCTACAATGGGATTTTCTGGATTTTTATTTCTCAATTTGTCTGTCATAGTTGACGTGTACCTATGATGAAAATTACAGGCCTCTCTCATCTTTTTAAGTGGGAGAACTTGCGCAATTGGTGGCTGACTAAATACTTTTCTTCCCCACTGTATCTCACTGGTCACCCCCAAAGCCAACACCTCCTTTGGTGTTGCCATTCCTTCCAGTTCTCTGCTGCCAATGACTGGAACGAACTGCAAAAATCTCTGAAGCTGGAGACTCTTATCTCCCTCACTAACTTTAAGCATCAGTTGTCAGAGCAGCTTACCGATCATTGTACACACTCTGTAATTAGTCCACCCAACTACCTCATCCCCATATTGTTATTTATTTTGCTCATTTGCACCCCAGTATCTCTATTTGCACATCATCTTTTGCACATCTATCACTCCAGTGTTAATACTAAATTGTAATTATTTTGCACTATGGCCTATTTATTGCCTTACCTCCATAACTTGCTACATTTGCACACACTGTATATAGATTTTCTATAGTGCTTTTGACTGTACGTTTTGTTTATCCCATATGTAACTCTGTGTTGTTATTGTTTTTATGGCATTGCTTTGCTTTATCTTGGCCAGGTCGCAGTTGTAAATGAGAACTTGTTCTCAACTGGCTTACCTGGTTAAATAAAGGTGAAATAAAAAAAATAAAAAAAATGAATGTGCAAGAATTGGCGGGAGACAGCTGAGGATTCTGGATAGAGAGGCGCCATATCTTCGCCACACACCCATCCCTTTCTTATTGCAACATTGTAAACTATACACAAGACACATTATCTTCACACATATTTTAGATGCTTATCACTGACAGCCACAACTCAATCAGCTAGACCTATTAACACGAGCACTACCCAAATTGCGGCCTTCCCAAATTTGCATAGGTGTACACGATTATGATTTGAAACAATCCACAGCAAAAAAAATGTAAGAAGCTAATGATCCTCTGTGGCTAAGTCATGCTCCCTGGTGAAGTATTTTGAATTATTTTATTTATACAGGAGTAATTATATAATTTTGGCAAAACATCAATTTACTTTACAATCCTAAAAGTGCACTGTGCACCCGCTAACTTTATTTTTCAATTCGCAAGAGGCTGAAACCAGAAATCAGTATATAATGACGAGATTCTCATGTCCCCGATACCTAAATAGGAGTCAAGAATAGCAGCACGTTCGTGAAGAATTCAGCATAGCAAGTTTGTATGAAGGTCGGGTTATTAAATGGGTAAATAGTTTAATCCATTCTCCATTTCATGAATTTATTCACAGGTAAATAGTAATATGCTCTAAACCGCTCTGGTGACAAACAAACTTTGCTGCCCTGTTTCCAATCTTCCACATGGCTGGGAGTACCTATTCAAGTAAGTAAATACATTTTGAAAATGTAAAAAAAAAATGTATTATTAGCTAACTAGCTACAGTACAGGCTAATTCAAATGAGCTGCTAACGTAGCTAGCTAGCTATCTAGCCAACTTTACATACTGTATAGCTAGCTAAGTTAATTAAATATCACCAGCTACCTAACTTAATATTAGCTAGCTATCTTGATGTATTTATCATTGTAAAAAACAAACTCCAAATGCATTTGAAGGTAGCTAGCTAACAGCCATGGAGGAGGAAAGGGCAACCCCAACTGTCAAAGTGAGAGAGTAGACTATTCTGGATAGGGCAGGTACTTTTGTGTAGTTCCAGTCCCTAGAAATGAGGACGGAGATAATAGTAACATAATATTCAGTGCTGTCTAATTTGAGTATAATGAACTTGGTTTCTTGTGATGTTTAACGTCCTCAGATACAGAGAGTTGTGAAAGCCTTTCTGCAGATGAAGAGGTCCTAATGAAGAGCAGTGGTTCTCAGTCCTGGGGACTCAAAGGGGTGCACATTTTTGTTTTTGCCTTAGCACTACACAGCTGATTCAAATGATCAACTCATCATCAAGCTTCAAGTGGTATTTATGTATTCATTTGTGATGCTATCCTTGATATGATCCTGCTGTTGTCACATACTACACATGCATGTGTGTGCACATGCATCTATCTATCCAATGTTATCATGATTTGTTTAAAGAGATATTATACTTCAGTAATCCACAATGACCTTCTGATGTAAAAGTCTAATAATTACAATATCTTCCATATTCCTACAGATGCAGTGGGGAGAACAAGTATTTGATACACTGCCGATTTTGCAGGTTTTCCTACTTACAAAGCATGTAGAGGTCTGTAATTTTTATCATAGGTACACTTCAACTGTGAGAGACGGAAAAAATCCAGAAAATCACATTGTATGATTTTTAAGTAATTAATTTGCATTTTATTGCATGACATAAGTATTTGATCACCTACCAACCAGTAAGATTTCCGGCTCTCACAGACCTGTTCGTTTTTCTTTAAGAAGCCCTCCTGTTCTCCACTCATTACCTGTATTAACTGCACCTGTTTGAACTCGTTACCTGTATAAAAGACACCTGTCCACACACTCAATCAAACAGACTCCAACCTCTCCACAATGGCCAAGACCAGAGAGCTGTGTAAGGACATCAGGGATAAAATTGTAGACCTGCACAAGGCTGGGATGGGCTACAGGACAATAGGCAAGCAGCTTGGTGAGAAGGCAACAACTGCTGGCGCAATTATTAGAAAATGGAAGAAGTTCAAGATGACGATCAATCAACCTCGGTCTGGGGCTCCATGCAAGATCTCACCTTGTGGGGCATCAATGATCATGAGGAAGGTCAGGGATCAGCCCAGAACTACACGGCAGGACCTGGTCAATGACCTGAAGAGAGCTGGGACCACAGTCTCAAAGAAAACCATTAGTAACACACTACGCCGTCATGGATTAAAATCCTGCAGCGCACGCAAGGTCCCCCTGCTCAAGCCAGCGCATGTCCAGGCCCGTCTGAAGTTTGCCAATGACCATCTGGATGATCCAGAGGAGGAATGGGAGAAGGTCATGTGGTCTGATGAGACAAAAATAGAGCTTTTTGGTCTAAACTCCACTCGCCGTGTTTGGAGAAAGAAGAAGGATGAGTACAACCCCAAGAACACCATCCCAACTGTGAAGCATGGAGGTGGAAACATCATTCTTTGGGGATGCTTTTCTGCAAAGGGGACAGGACGACTGCACCGTATTGAGGGGAGGATGGATGGGGCCATGTATCGCGAGATCTTGGCCAACAACCTCCTTCCCTCAGTAAGAGCATTGAAGATGGGTCGTGGCTGGGTCTTCCAGCATGACAACGACCCGAAACACACAGCCAGGGCAACTAAGGAGTGGCTCCGTAAGAAGCATCTCAAGGTCCTGGAGTGGCCTAGCCAGTCTCCAGACCTGAACCCAATAGAAAATCTTTGGAGGGGAGCTGAAAGTCCATATTGCCCAGCGACAGCCCCCGAAACCTGAAGCATCTGGAGAAGGTCTGTATGGAGGAGTGGGCCAAAATCCCTGCTGCAGTGTGTGCAAACCTGGTCAAGACCTACAGGAAACGTATGATCTCTGTAATTGCAAACAAAGGTTTCTGTACCAAATATTAAGTTCAGCTTTTCTGATGTATCAAATACTTATGTCATGCAATAAAATGCAAATTAATTACTTAAAAATCATACAATGTGATTTTCTGGATTTTTGTTTTAGATTCCGTCTCTCACAGTTGAAGTGTACCTATGATAAAAAATTACAGACCTCTAAATGCTTTGTAAGTAGGAAAACCTGCAAAATCGGCAGGGTATCAAATACTTGTTCTCCCCACTGTACCTTGCAACTGGAGATTCCTTCAAATCGATTGCCTACAGTTACAGTGTAGGGCACTGCAAAGTTGGGTGACCAGGGCCATCTGGGACTGCCTCCTGGGGGAATTCAGGCGTGTGAAGGCTACCTGTGTCCTGCATAACTTCATGAGGATGGACACGAGGACCAGGGCCCAGATTCACAAAACACTTCTTACGCAAAAACTGAAGAAGATCTTAAGAAGAAGATTGTTCATAAGTGCAATTCCTCAAAAATATCTTAAGATTTTATAATTTTCTTACGAGCTTCTCAAATATCTTCTTACATTTTAGCTAGCTATTTAGCTAGCAATGGCAATCATGTAAGCATATTCTGTAATGAGATCACTGTTCTAAAACATGTTCTTGGGTTTAAAATAATAAATACTGAAACTTTCAGATGAAGTTTGTGAGTTCATTAAATATGTTGAATTGTGTTCATTAGCTTCTTCTCTCACTGCCCTGAGTTTAACACAAGGGTTTAGCTGTCTTGGAATTAAGAACATTTCCAATAACTTTATTTTCAAGAATCTAATTTCTTCTTAACTTTTTGCTTAAGGAGAAACATAAGAAATAGTGCAAGAACATTTCCAAGAATCTTTGAGGAATAGCAACTTTGCCTAATTCTCTTCTTTAGTCTATAGTTACGGAAAAAAATGCCAGTTAAGAATACATTTCTTCTTAAGAAGGTTTTGTGAATCTGGGCCCAGGGGGTGATCTGCAGCTCACCGCCGTGTGCCAGAGGAGAGGTCTGCTGCTCTTCAGCATGTTTCAAGGATGGGTGCCAACAACGCAGCACGGGAAGCAATCCGTGTGCTGGACACCTTCACCTCCTACTTCTTCGAAGAGGGTGCTGTTCCCTGGCAACACCATAGACTACACTATGCACAACCAAAGGCTCTTTTAAGAGCCATCCACATTGCAATAAGAGTATTCTTCCATTTACTTAGCTATGTCAACTGCAGTTATCCAACTCCCAGTTTCTCTCCCTTTGATTTCTACTTCTCAGGTGAGGGTGCTGTTTGGGTGTGATGTCTGTACAAAAACAAAAAGGCTCTTTTAAGAGTCACCCATATTGAAAAAATTTAAAACAATTAGACAACCTATAACCCACACACTCGTGTATCAATCTGATTGATGGACTGTGTTGTACAGTAAGCAGGATCTGATGTATAACTGTGTCTCCTTCCACATTCAACGAATAGGCAAGAGGACCAACCATGGAGAATAGTAAGACATTTCATTATTTCTATAACTACACTATATTGTTTGTCCTCGTGTGTCTGTGCATGTTTTTCAGTATAAAGTACTTTGCAGCCACTTAGTGTGGACACCAGGTGAGGCCACACACACAGTCTATTTAACTACCTTATTTTCTCAATAACAGTCACTCTCCTTCACTTCATCCCTCTCCCCCCTTCTCCCTAAATCCTCTAGGTTATATCTGCTGTGTCTGTGAACCCCTCCCACATCTGAACTTGGGCTCCCGAGTGGCGCAGCAGTCTAAGGCACTGCATCTCAGTGCTTGAGGCGTCACTACAGACCCCCTGGTTCGATTAATTTACATTTACATTTACGTCATTTAGCAGACGCGACATACAAATTGGTGCATTCAACTTATGATAGCCAGTGGGACAACCACTTTTTTTATGGGGGGGCTGGTAGAAGGATTACTTTTATTCTATTCCAGGGTTTCAAGTGTCTCCGGAAGGTGGTCAGTGACTCCGCTGTCCTGGCGTCGTGGAGGAGCTTGTTCCACCATTTGGGTGCCAGAGCAGCGAATAGCTTTGACTGGGCTGAGCGGGAACTGTGCTTCCATAGAGGTAGGGGGGCTAGCAGGCCAGAGGTAGTGCCCTCGTTTGGGTGTAGGGTCTGATCAGAGCCTGAAGGTAAGGAGGTGCCGTTCCCCTCATAGCTCCGTAGGCAAGCACCATGGTCTTGTAGTAGATGCGAGCCTCAACTGGAAGCCAGTGGAGTGTGTGGAGGAGCGGGGTGACATGCGAGAACTTGGGAAGGTTGAACACCAGACGGGCTGCAGCGTTCTGGATAAGTTGTAGGGGTTTAATGACACAGGCAGGGAGCCCAGCCAACAGCGAGTTGCAGTAATCCAGACGGGAGATGACAATACACAACACAAGTGCCTGGATTAGGACCTGTGCCGCTTTCTGTGTAAGGTAGGGTCGTACTCTGCGAATGTTGTAGAGCATGAACCTGCAGGATCGGGTCACCACTTTGATGTTAGCGGAGAACGACAGGGTGTTGTCCAGGGTCACGCCAAGGTTCTTTGCACTCTGGGAGGAGGACACAATGGAGCGGGCAGTCCTTCCCAGGGAGGAAGAGCAGCTCCGTCTTGCCGAGGTTCAGCTTGAGGTGGTGATCCGACATCCACACTGATATGTCTGCCAGACATGCAGAGATGCGATTCGCCACCTGGTTATCAGAAGGGGGAAAGGAGAAAATTAATTGTGTGTCGTCTGCGTAGCAATGATAGGAGAGACCATGTGAGGATATGACAGAGCCAAGTGACTTGGTGAGAATAGGAGAGGGCCTAGAACTGAGCCCTGGGGGACACCAGTGGTGAGAGCACGTGGTGCGGAGACAGATTCTCGCCACGCCACCTGGTAGGAGCGACCTGTCAGGTAGGACGCAATCCAAGAGTGAGAAGCGCCGGAGATGCCCAACTCGGAGTGGGTGGAGAGGAGGATCTGATGGTTCACAATATCAAAGGCAGCAGATAGGTCTAGATTCCAGGCTTTATCACAACCGGCCGTGATTGGGAGTCCCATAGGGCAGCGCACATTTGGCCCAGCGTCTTCCGGGTTTGGCCGGTGTAGGCCGTCATTGTAAATAAGAATTTGTTCTTAACTGACTTGCCTAGTTAAATAAAGGTGGAAAAAAAACATAGAGGGCACAGCATGATCAGTGGTGAGAGGTCACTTGGTCGGGTCAACAGGAAGTATTATTAAAGAGATGCTTTACAGATGTGCATTGAAGTACAGATTGAACATGTATTTATAATATAATATTACAATTGTAATATTTACAATGCATGTATTATGTATTTATAACACTTGGATAATGAACTTCTTTCAATAAAGCATTTCACATTCTCTACTGGTTGAAATTAAGTCTATCATTTGATGAAATACTACACCTATCCTGTGTCCTCAGGTCAGTGCAGATTAAGGATATTAGATATTGAGATGAACCGGTTTTAGAGTATTTACATGATGCATGGGAAGTGTAGTGTACTGTTTTTAAAAATTCAGTTTCTGTATATATAAATTACAAATCAGCCTTTAACAAGTTAAATCATGTTTCTAGTCTATTGCATAGTTACAATGTGTAACCATTGATGTCCCAGGTCCAGGATTGGTAAACACTGTTGAAGTGTATAATTTTAATACATACATGCAGACACAGCATCATTCAAAAGACTGGAGTTTGATACTCCTGGTATTGGATATGACTGAAAAAGAATGTCTCACAGACATTCATACCTGAACCGCACCTTTATTTGCCAAGGTAGAGTACATGATCAGTGAAAATATTAAATGTACAGGCTACAATGTGGGGATCTCATGCTTGGTAATAACTACATGTATATACGACTTGCATCCTTGGCACAATAAAGTTATATTATATTCTACTCAATCCATAGGCTTCATTAATGCCATTCAGACTGTTTTGAAGTCGATAGCTGAGGTTCATAGCTAGGTTCTGAAATAATATTTATACCAAATGTTTTAGGGTCCATACACAGATTGGCTACATAGCTAGCTACACATCCATAGGCATACAGGTATTTTTATCCTCCACTACACAATAACCAAGAAAATAGTTAGCTAACTACGTTACTTCAGCTGCATTGCATGGGAAATATCAGCAAGGCAAGCTTACAAAATTGTACATTCAATTTGCAGTAAATGCTTTAACTAGCTAGATTCTTTACATCCACTGTTTCACAAGCCGACAGCCTGGTTTGCTTGTTCTCAGGAGTCCCTAAAACATTAAACAACACAAATTAAAATGTCAACTCATGTCACAATGCCCGTAAATCTAGCTGGCTAATGTTAGCTAGTCAGCTAGCTTGTTAAATAGTGATTTTCGTAAATTAACTTTATGACAAAAACATATGCATAATCGTTTGTCTCTTTACATTAACATATTCCTCTCAACTGTACATGTTTTGCATGATTCCTTATGACGTTACTTCCATCTTTGTATTTTTGTCAGCCATCTTTGCTGAAGAAAGTCTCCAGCGTTGGGTACCTAATGTCAAATTCATCATGGGAACCACTCAATATGATTGGTCATCGCCCAGCGGTCGCTGCTGGTGATTTGCAGAAAGTTGGGAAATGCAGAACTTTTCACCGCCTTTTCACCGCCCACTCCGCTTCTCCGCCCACTCCGCTTCTCACCGCTTTCCTTCCATTGAAAATGAATGTGAATCAGTGTTTCACCGCGTGGCATCACATGCTAGTGTACACGAAGGGTTAGGTCTGCATATTATGTCCATAAAAACGCATTGTCTTATTCTGTACAGATTTTGGCGAGAGTGAGCCCTCTCGCTTCAACCTCTTCCTCTCTGCTATGTCACCGGAGGAAGCATCAGAGCGAGCAAAACAGCGCCCCTCTGTATGTAGCCCATGTATCTGATGCTATCTGGCCAGAAATAGTATGACATGCCATACTCTTTAGGTCCAGACAGCATCAGATACAGAGTCTACACATACTGAGACAGAGGGGCGCTGTTTCGCTCGCTCGGATGCTTTAACTGAGATTGATGCGTCTTTCTGTCCGCGCGTGTCTCTGTCAAATAAATTATCAATATTTGCATTTGGATGGGCAAGGCGGCACAGTAGGGCGGGCAAGGCCCCATAAGGCCCGCCCATAAAGCTGGACCTGTCTCCATGACTGGACACAACCACAGGTAACAGGAACACAACTATTCAAACACAGCAGACACCAGAGACTTCTGATAGGTTCCTGCTGCTTTCTGGATGGACGCACGCCGCATGCACACACACGCACACACACTCAGGCACAAATGCACGCAAAACACTACATCTTGTGCTTTTCTGTTGTGGAGTAGAGGCATTACCTGTTCAATGAGCCATAATGCACCCGGGATCTGGAGTTACTATGGAGATGTGACTTAATTGCCAATGCTGGGACCAGGGAGACTAGATGACATAACAAACACAAACACAAACACACACACACACACAAACACACACACACAACATTTTGAAACCCATTCACCCCCCCCCCCCCCCCCACACACACACACACACACACAGACTTGAACATTGTAGTGACCATGTCATCCCCTGCATCCAGTAGTCCAGTAGCAGATTTGTGTGGTGTGGAGGGGATGTGTCTGGGCCTGAGTAAGTGCACACAGATGTAATCCCTGGGCAGGTATGACATAAATCTCCATGTCAGACACATCAGGCTCACAAGCCTGCTGTAAGAGGCTCCCTCATTCCCTCCTCTTACAGGAAACCTCCTCTATATTGGTTTTTGTGTGTTCCAGTTTGCAGCTGCATACTTGGCGGCTGAGTTGAGCATATTTATACTGTAGATCATATCTTAGCAGAGAAAAATAAAGCCTCAGTTTCACTCAAATCATATCAGTGACATGGACAATTATCTTTTAACAATAGACAGAGATATTTGCCATCATCCCACATGTGCTCATGAAAGAGTATGCATCTATTTTAGTTATCATTGCAATAAATCACTAGAGTGACCTTATATCAGTGTCCATGGACAACATCCGCCTAAACAGCAAATCAAGGAGTTTACATAGTGTCCATCAGTAGAGAGGAGAGGCCTTAGGTAGTAGTGAAGAGGACAGTGACTTATACACAGGTTATATAAAACTAAAACTGGGTTTTCTGTGGTGTTCATATACCCTCAATACAAGGAGAATCTCAGTCACGATAGTTAATAGTCAGGGAAAGGCCTATGTTTAGACATACATGATCGCAAGTGTGGCGAAGACTGCACGTTGCTCTCCAATAGTGCGCTCTCCAAACTCCCGCCATTTGAGTGCTTTGTTATCCATTGAAAATATGTTTTTTTCCCCAAGCAACAATACATATTTGTTTAATCTATATTTCATATAATCTTAGACATTTCTGTTTCATTTTGGTATGAAATTACCATTTATTCTCCTCTGAGTGGGCACAATGTTTGGTTTGATGTGGGTTTTTCTTGGGTGTGTCTTTGCCATTCAATCACAACAAACCAAGGGCAGTAGTGAGTAGTGACAGCGAATTAAATGAAGCTAGCTTTGCTATGGAAAGAGGTTTTGAATTTGAGGACTTCTCCCCTCCTGACTGACTCGCCATCTCAGGATGGTTAGCTAATTCAGTTCTATGTGTAGGCTAAAGCCTGTGCTAACCTTGTGTTTAGCCAAGCTGACAGCAGTTAGCTAGCATTGCTTGGGGATAGCTGCAGCTGGCTAGCCTATCTAGCTAACTGATATTTCTCTGTCAAATCACAGTTATGCCAAGATGGCAAGAACCAGTGTCTGGAATGTGTTTCATGAGACACTCGTTCTACAACGCCTTGCTACGAAAGTAGCTTGCAACTTAGTTTCATCACGTCATGCAAAGACATGTTACCGTGGAACCGATATCAACTGCAATTTGAATGCCCGGTCTTCAGTCAGCTCAGCTGTCCTACAACACAATATTGTATAACTGGCTAGTTTTTTGTGATGGGACGATTGATACCGGGACTCTGATGCAGTTTTTAAAGCACTACTGATCCGACAAAATGTACAAACGCTCGTTTCAAAGAACATTCTCACGTAATCAATGACGTCCAAAGCTTAGTTTTATCACATGGTTTTTCAAACCATGTTTTGCAAAATGCGAGATCCCACTTATTTTGCGGTGGTTCCAGTGCTTTCTTCGATTCAAAGTTGCTTTCAAACACCGACCTCTACTGGACACCGTACTTTGGCCTACAATGTAGTTAGGGTTTTTTCATGTAGCCTCACCTGAACGGTACTTAAGCTGGTAGATTAGAGGACAATAGAACACTCACTGATGACAGAGAATGGGGTTGAATCCCAGTGAAGGCATATTATTTCGAAAATAATATTTTTGTACATTGTTGTTCAAACAATTCATTGTATTTATACTGAACAAAAATAAACGCAACATGCAACAATTTCAAATATTTTTACAGTTCATAAGTCAATATAAATACATTCATTAGGCCTTCATGACTGGGAATACAGATTTGCATCTGTTGGTCACAGATACCTTTAAAAAAAAAAGTAGGGGAGTGGATCAGAAAACCAGTCAGTATCTGGTGTGACCACCATTTGCTTCATGCTGCGCGACATCTCCTTTGCATAGAGTTGATCAGGCTGTTGATTGTGACCTGAGGAATGTTGTCCCACTCCTCTTCAGTGGCTCTGCGAAGTTGCTGGATATTGGTGCTGTCGTACAAGTTGATCCAGAGCATCCCAAACATGCTCAATGGGTGACATTACTGGTCAGTATGCAGGCCATTGAAGACATGGGACATTTTCAGCTTCCAGGAATTGTGTACAGATCCTTGCGACATGGGGCCTTGCATTATCATGCTGAAACACGAGGTGATGGCAGCGGATGAATGGCACGACAGTGGGCCTCAGGATCTCGTCACGGTATTTCTGTGCATTCAAATTGCCATCGATAAAATGCAATTGTGTTCATTGTCTGTAGCTTATGCTTGCCCATACCATAACCCACCTCCACCATGGGGCACTCGGTTCACAATGTTGACATCAGTAAACTGCTTGCCCACACAATGCAATACACGTGGTCTGCGGTTGTCAGGCCGGTTTGACATACTGCCAAATTTTCTAAAACGACGTTGGAGGCGGCTTATGGTAGAGAAATGAACATTAAATTATCTGGCAACAGCTCTGGTGGACATTCCTGCAGTCAGCATGCCAATTGCAAGCTCTCTAACAACTTGAGACATCTGTGACATTGTGTTGTGTGACAAAACTGCACAATTTAGAGTGGCCTTTTATTGTCCCCAGCACAAGGTGCACCTGTGTAATCATCATGCTGTTTAAATCAGCTTCTTGATATGCCACACCTGTCAGGTGGATGGGGATTATCTTGGCAAAGGAGAAATGCTGGGATTTCTGGGATCTTTTATTTCAACTCATAAAACATGGGACCAACACTTTACATGTTGCGTTTATACACTGCTCAAAAAAATAAAGGGAACAGTTAAACAACACAATGTAACTCCAAGTCAATCACACTTCTGTGAAATCAAACTGTCCACTTAGGAAGCAACTCTGATTGACAATAAATTGCACATGCTGTTGTGCAAATGGAATAGACAACAGGTGGAAATTAAAGGCAATTAGCAAGACACCCCCAATAAAGAAGTGGTTCTGTAGGTGGTGACCACAGACCACTTCTCAGTTCCTGTGCTTCCTGGCTGATGTTTTGGTCACTTTTGAATGCTGGCGGTGCTTTCACTCTAGTGGTAGCATGAGACGGAGTCTACAACCCACACAAGTGGCTCAGGTAGTGCAGCTCATCCAGGATGGCACATCAATGCGAGCTGTGGCAAGAAGGTTTGCTGTGTCTGTCAGCGTAGTGTCCAGAGCATGGAGGCGCAACCAGGAGACAGGCCAGTACATCAGGAGACGTGGAGGAGGCCGTAGGAGGGCAACAACCCAGCAGCAGGACCGCTACCTCCGCCTTTGTGCAAGGAGGAGCAGGAGGAGCACTGCCAGAGCCCTGCAAAATGACCTCCAGCAGGCCACAAATGTGCATGTGTCTGCTCAAACGGTCAGAAACAGACTCCATGAGGTTGGTATGAGGGCTCGACGTCCACAGGTGGGAGTTGTGCTTACAGCCCAACACCGTGCAGGACGTTTGGCATTTGCCAGAGAACACCAAGATTGGCAAATTCGCCACTGGCGCCCTGTGCTCTTCACAGATGAAAGCAGGTTCACACTGAGCACATGTGACAGACGTGACAGAGTCTGGAGACGCAGTGGAGAACGTTCTGCTGCCTGCAACATCCTCCAGCATGACCGGTTTGGCGGTGGGTCAGTCATGGTGTGGGGTGGCATTTCTTTGGGGGGCCGCACAGCCCTCCATGTGCTCGCCAGAGGTAGCCTGACTGCCATTAGGTACCGAGATGAGATCCTCAGACCCCTTGTGAGACCATATGCTGGTGCGGTTGGCCCTGGGTTCCTCCTAATGCAAGACAATGCTAGACCTCATGTGGCTGGAGTGTGTCAGCAGTTCCTGCAAGAGGAAGGCATTAATGCTATGGACTGGCCCGCCCGTTCCCCAGACCTGAATCCAATTGAGCACATCTGGGACATCATGTCTCGCTCCATCCACCAACACCACGTTGCACCACAGACTGTCCAGGAGTTGGCGGATGCTTTAGTCCAGGTCTGGGAGGAGATCCCTCAGGAAACCATCCGCCACCTCATCAGGAGCATGACCAGGCGTTGTAGGGAAGTCATACAGGCACGTGGAGGCCACACACACTACTGAGCCTCATTTTGACTTGTTTTAAGGACATTACATCAAAGTTGGATCAGCCTATAGTGTGGTTTTCCACTTTAATTTTGAGGGTGACTCCAAATCCAGACCTCCATGGGTTGATACATTTGATTTCCATTGATAATTTTTGTGTGATTGTGTTGTCAGCACATTCAACTATGTAAAGAAAAAAGTATTTAATAAGATTATTTAATTCATTCAGATCTAGGATGTGTTGTTTAAGTGTTCCCTTTATTTTTTTGAGCAGTATATTTTTGTTCAGTGTAGTATAGTATAAGCGTCGGTATTAAGTAATAAATTATGTCTTAAGCATCCTAAATATATATAATATATAATAGCCGTAGATTCAGTTTGACAGCAAAATAAAGGGATTCACAGCAAAAAAGGGAAGCGATGATGTACGGTGCAAAACTGTATTGGTAGCTGATTGTTGACACCCATGACTAACAGCTGTGCCACAGAGATTTGATTAATATTGTGGAAAAAATGATATGAACACTAATGTGCATTGTGTTAAAAGCGTAATGAAGAGTAATGAACAGTTTTTTGGCACAATTTGGTGAAAGCCCAAAGGCTTCAGAAAGCCTCGGTTTCCAATCACTACTAGTTTTGTCTCTCCTTATGCTATGTGGCAGATCAGGGGGTTGGGTCAAGACGTTTACACAGATCAGACACGGACAGAGTATGATTAGCTCGGTTTCAAGGGTGTTTATTAATAAAATAATCAAAAGAAAAGGTCTCCCCCATCAGACCGCTCAAGGTCCTAAACGATATTATAACCGCGATTGATAATAGACAGTACTGTGCAGCCGTCTTCATCGACCTGGCCAAGGCTTTCGACTCTGTCAACCATCGCATTCTTATTGGCAGACTAAATAGCCTTGGTTTCTCAAATGACTGCCTCGCCTGGTTCACCAACTACTTCTCAGATAGAGTTCAGTGTGTCAAATCGGAGGGCCTGTTGTCTGGACCTATGGCAGTCTCTATGGGGGTGCCACAGGGTTCAATTCTTGGGCCGACACTTTTCTCCGTGTATATCAATGATGTCGCTCTTGCTGCTGGTGACTCTCAGATCCACCTCTACGCAGACGACACCATTTTGTATACATCTGGCCCTTCACTGGACACTGTGCTAACAAACCTCCAAACGAGCTTCAATGCCATACAACAATCATTCAGTAGCCTCCAACTGCTCTTAAACACTAGTAAAACTAAATGCATGCTTTTCAATCGAACGCTGCTGGCACCCGCCCACCCGACTAGAATCACCACTCTCGACGGGTCTGACCTAGAGTATGTGGACAACTACAAATACCTAGGTGTCTGGTTAGACTGTAAACTCAACTTCCAGACTCACATAAAGAATCTCCAATCCAAAGTTAAATCTAGAATCGGCTTCCTATTTCGCAACAAAGCCTCCTTCACTCATGCTGCCAAACATGCCCTCGTAAAACTGACTATCCTACCGATCCTTGACTTCGGCGATGTCATTTACAAAATAGCCTCCAACACTCTACTCAGCAAATTGGATGTAGTCTATCACAGTGCCATCCGTTTTGTCTCCAAAGCCCCATACACTACCCACCACTGTGACCTGTACGCTCTTGTTGGCTGGTCCTCACTACATGTTCGTCGTCAAACCCACTGGCTCCAGGCCATCTATAAATCACTGCTAGGCAAATCCCCGCCTTATCTTAGCTCATTGGTCACCATAGCAGCACCCACCCGTAGTCTGCGCTCCAGCAGGTATATCTCACTGGTCATTCCCAAAGCCAACACCTCTTTTGGCCGCCATTCCTTCCAGTTCTCTGCTGCCAATGACTGGAACGAATTGCAAAAATCTCTGAAGCTGGAGACTCTTATCTCCCTCAATAACTTTAAGCATCAGTTGTCAGAGCACCTTACTGATCACTGCACCTGTACACAGCCCATCTGAAATTAGCCCACCCAACTACCTCATCCCTATATTGTTATTTATTTTGCTCTTTTGCACCCCAGTATCTCTATTTGCACATAATCTCTTGCACATCTAGCATTCCAGTGTTAATACTATTGTAATTATTCTGCACTATAGCCTATTTATTGCCTTACCTCCATAACTTGCTACATTTGCACACACTGTATATATATTTTCTGTTGTATTTCTGACTTTATGTTTTTTACCCCATATGTAACTCTGTGTTGTTTTTATTGCACTACTTTGCTTTATCTTGGCCAGGTCGCAGTTGTAAATGAGAACCTGTTCTCAACTGGCTTACCTGGTTAAATAAAGGTGAAATAAATAAAAAAATATAAAAATAAAAATACCCTCTCCAGGATACCGTCTCCAACTACTCAGAAGTTACCTTACTTCCCCCAGTCCTCTCTCATGTGCTGCCCTTCTGGCAGCTTTATGGGCATTGCACAGCTGGTGAGCAATCCGCGCTTAATTACTCACCAGCTCCCAATCAGCCCCAATTAGTCCTGTCCGGGGAGCCCGTTGAGACCTGGCACGTCCAGCAGATGGAGCCACCGCCTCGTGATGTATACTCCATCTGTTACCAGGCCTCGACGAGTCTCCCCCGGTTGCTGACCTGCTGTACGCCACACATCCCCCCCCCCCTTTAGCTCTGTCGGGGAGGGGACGGTCATCAGTGCAACGTTTGTCTCCCTTCTCGATAGGGCATCTGCGTTTCCATGCTTTGCCCCTGACCTGTGCACAACAGAAAAAGAGAAGCGTTGAAGGGACAAGAACCACCAGGTGACCCGATCGTTTGTGTCTTTTCCCCTGGCCATCCAGACCAGGGGAGCATGATCCGTGACCAGGGTGAAGTGGGTACCTAACAGGTAATACTTGAGAGTGTAGCGCCCACTTCACCGCCAGACACTCTTACTCAACAATTGAGTATTTCTTTTCTCTCTGTATCAGCTTTTGGCTGATGTACATGATGGGGTGCTCCTCCCCATTGTGTATCTGGGACAGAATGGCCCCTGGGCCCGTATCACATGCTTCTGTCTGGACCACCATCGGCACCTGGAAATCGGGCGTTACGAGAATCGGATGGGAGCACAGCGCTTTCTTCAGACGGCTGAATGCCGCTTCTGTCTCATCCGTCCATTTCACTGTTTTCGGGAGGCGGGCCCTGGTTAGATCGGTGAGGGGGGAAGCTATAGCCGCAAAGTTGGGGATAAACCGGCTATAGTATCCTGCCAGTCCCAGGAAGGACTTGACCTGTGTCTTGGTGCGTGGAACGGGCCAGTCACGTACCGCGTGAACCTTCCTCTCCTGGGGCTTGACGTTTCCCCGTCCGATCAAATACCCCAGGTACTCCACCTCCTCGAACACTAGCTTACATTTCTTGGGGATTGCGGTCAACCCGACTTGTCTGAGCGCGTCCAGCACCGCCTGGAGGCTCGGCAGGTGCTCCTCCCAACCTTGGCTGTGGATGATGATATCATCCAGATCGGCCGCTGCGTATTGCTGGTGGGGTCGAAGCACTTCATCAGTCGCTGGAATGTGGGCGGGGCTCCATGGATACCGAACGGGAGCACCCGGTACTGGTACAGACCCTCTGGTGTCGAGAACGCCGTCTTCTCCCGGGAGGAGGCTGCCAATGGTACCTGCCAATATCCTTTGGTCAGGTCAAGGGTGCTGATGTACCGGGCCTTTCCCAATCGGTCGATTAGCTCGTCCACCCTCGGCATGGGGTAGGCGTCGAATACGCTTATGTCGTTCATACCCCGGAAATCATTACAGAAGCGGAGGCTACCGTCCGGTTTGGGCACCAACACGATGGGGCTGCACCATGCACTGTGGGACTCTTCAACGACCCCCATCCTCAGCATAGCCTCCACTTCCTGTTTCACGGCCTTCCATCGGGCCTCCGGAATTCGATACGGCCCCTTTCTTACCGTTTCCCCGGGCCGGGTACGGATGTGGTGTTCAATGAGGGTCGTGCGGCCCAGCTTCTCGGAGAGCACCGGCGTGTTCCGATCGACAAGCTACTATAGCTCTTGCTTCTGGGCCGGGTCGAGGTCCTCACTGCTCGGGACCACCACTGGTACTGTTGGCGTCCTGGGTCCCGACCATAACACGGCCAAGGCTGTCCTCTCGTGCCACTTCTTCAACAGGTTCATGTGGTAAATCTGTTGAGGTTTCCGTCTCCCCGGTTGCCGAGACAGGTCCCAGTTTCTCGACCACCTCGTATGGTCCGTGCCATGTTGCCAGGAACTTACTTTCGGCCGTGGGGATCAACACCAACACCCTGTCTCCCACCTGGAATTCTCGGGGCTGGGCTCCCCGATTGTAGACCTGGGCTTGGGCGCGTTGGGCCTTCTCCATATGTTCCCTCATGACTGGCCATATGGCTGTCATCCGCTCCCGCATCGTCTCCACGTGCTCTACCACGCTGCGTAAGGGGGTTGGTTGGGCTTCCCACACCTCCTTGGTGAGGTCCAGTAGGCCACGTGGCCTCCTCCCGTAGAGGAGTTCAAACGGGGAAAACCCAGTGGAGGATTGGGGTACTTCTCGGATTGAGAACATTAGGTGGGGTAGCAGCTGGTCCCAGTTCTTCCTGACCTGCTCGATGACCTTCCGCAGCATCTGTTTGAGCTTTTTGTTAAAGCGCTCGACGAGCCCATCCGTCTGCGGGTGAAAAACGGAGGTCCGTATCTGCTTGATCTGCATGAGGGCACACAATTCTTTCATGAGGCGGGACATAAACTCTGTACCTTGGTCTGTCAGGATCTCGTTCGGGATGCCCATCCGGCTAAAGAGGTGGAACAGCTCCCGGGCGATTCTCTTGGATACTGCCACCCATAGGGGAATGGCCTCAGGATACCGGGTGGCATAGTCTACTATTACCAAGATGTACCTGTGTCCTCGTGCAGTCTTTACCAGGGGTCCCACTATGTCCATGGCGATGCGTTCAAAGGGCACCCCGATGATCGACAGGGGGACCAGAGGGTTTCGGAAGTGTGCTTTCGGGGCAGTGAGTTGACACTCCGGGCAGCTGCGACAGTAATCTTCCACGGCCCTCCTCATCCCGGGCCAGTGGAACCGGAAGGCGACTCGAAGTTCCCCCTGTTGGCGCGACACCTGATACAAAAAGGTTATTCTTAATTGGGAAATGGGGGTATCGCCAGTCACTCACCCCTGGAAGTAGCTGTCCATCCACCGCTATAACTTGGGCTGCGGCAGCTTTCATATTTGGATCCTCCCACTGGGCTGTCCCGAAATGTACCCTCAGTTGGCCCCCAACGGGGATCTCGACAGGCCCCTCGAAATCGAGAAGGGGGAGGCTGGGCTTCTCCTCCAGTGGTTCCCCTGGGGGTTCCGGTTCCGGCTCCCCCTTCGACTCCGGACCCATAGAGTCAGGTTGGTTAACCGGTGGCATCCTGGCCGCACATGCGAGGGGTCGTCCCCGCTCTCTTCTTCGGCCAGTTCGTATCTTTTTTTAAAAACTCGTGCCCCCATAGGGCCGCGAACAGTGGACAATCCCGTCCCACTAAGATAGGTACCGGTAGCTCTGGTACTGCACCCACCATCATCTGGCAGCTCCCTCGTGGTGTCACGATGTTGGTCCATACGGCGGGATACCGCTTTGTGTCACCGTGAACACAGGAAATTGACATCTCCCTACCCCGTTCGGTCTCCTAGTTCAGCAGGCTCGTGGTTACGAGCATAACCATGCTTCCGGAGTCTAATAGCGCTTCCGTGTCGTGTCCGTCAACCTTCACCAGGACCATGGGTGCAGTTGATTCATGGTGCGCCCAACAGGAAGTGACAAAGTTCACGGCGTGACCCACCTGGCCTCCGGTGCTAGCTGATGGCATCGACTCCTCTCGAGCAGGGCAATTCCAGGCAATGTACCCCCAGGCGCCACACTCAAAACACCTCTGTTGGTCTCCATCCACCTGAGGTTGTCGGTGGCGGGTCGGCCCTTCACCAGCCATCTCTCCACGGGTTTGCGGTCCCTTGGCCCTGCCGACTGTCGGTTCGGGGTACACCGCGGTGGGGTTGTCCTTCCGTCCCCTCGCACAGGTCGCCGACTCGTCCCGGCTCCCCCTCAGTAGGGCCTGAGTGTTCTGATGCGTCTCCAATGCTTCCAGGAGGCCCTCCAAGGTCTGGGGCAAGCATAGGCTTGCTGCCCTCTTCATGTCGTGGGGTAGCAACCATACGAAGCGATCCAGGACCAGTGTGGATATGTCAGTTAGGAGCCATGCCCTGGTGACGCGCAGAAGGTCGCTCATCTGGGCTCGGGGGGATGCGTCGGGTACGAACCTCCAATCGTGGAACCGTTGAGCCAGGCTGTATCTGTAGCGGCTGAGTATCTCCCGTTTGAGTCTGTCGTAGTTAGCTGCCTGTTCGTCATTCAGGTCCCAATACGCCTTTTGGGCATTCCAAGAGAGGAACGGGGCCAGCAGACTTGTCCACTTCGGTCTTGGCCATCCTTCCCGTGGCGCTGTCCGTTCAAACGTACAGAGGTATGTTTCAATGTCATCGTCTTCCGTTAGCTTGATTAAAAACTGGTTGGGATGGGATTCAGGAGACGCTCCTCCTTGCAGCTTCCTGACTTCCTCCACGAGGCGGACGTTTTGTAGTCGCTGTTCCTCCAGCGTTCGTTCCTGAACCGCCTGTTGTGCTTGTTGGGCCCGGACGAACTGAGCTATCAACTCGTCCATGCTGATGCTGTGTAAACGTCAACCCTGATCTGACCACGTTATCAAGATGCCCGCATTCTCCACCACTTGTGGCAGATCAGGGGTTTGGGTCAAGACGTTTACACAGATCAGACACGGACAGAGTATGATTAGCTCGGTTTCAAGGGTGTTTATTAATAAAATAATCAAAAGAAAAGGTTAGGTCTCCCCCATGAGACCCTCTCCAGGATACCGTCTCCAACTACACAGAAGTTACCTTACTTCCCCCAGTCCTCTCTCTCATGTGCTGCCCTTCTGGCAGCTTTATGGGCCTTGCACAGCTGGTGAGCAATCCGCGCTTAATTACTCACCAGCTCCCAATCAGCCCCAATTAGTCCTGTCCGGGGAGCCCGTCGGGACCTGGCACGTCCAGCAGATGGAGCCACCGCCTCGTGATGTATACTCCATCTGTTACCAGGCCTCGACGAGTCTCCCCCTGGTGGCTGACCTGCTGTATGCCACAGCTAGTATAACCTAAATGTACTAGTGTTGTTGGTGTACCAGTCACCAACAACCCTAGTCTCAGGTTTGACGGTTGACAGCCCGCAGAAGTAGTAGTTAGCGTCGAATGTAATCCATATCCTGACCATCTTCCCAAGATTGTTGAACAACTTTATGGAAGCCTATTTTCACTAGAGTATTTCCCAAACAATATGTGCATTGCACATCAACCTACTGCCAAATATAATCTGTGGCAGACCACCAGTCTTCCGCATGGCAGGGGAAGTAACCACACCACGTTGTCCGTGCATGACATTTCTCCCTAGGAATGGCCACCACGTGTTAATTGGCAAAAAAGGGGCATGTATTTTGACAATCTTGACGAACTCACTTACAAAACTCAGTTTTGAACGAGACTGACTTTATGACCCACATTATCCTACTTTGTAGTCAATATTTGACACTAGAATAAATGTTTCTGTCTCATATCGATGCCACATAGGCCGTTTTCAAACAGAGAAGTAGCTTTTTTGGTTCAGTCAGTCTTTTGTGGAAAATGTGTTTTGCATTGATTACCACCAGTTATGTGGCTCATTGTCATTTTTACATTGGTAGGTCCCAGAGAGGGGCTAAGTAAATATAAACGCCTGTCTTGGGCAAATTTGTTTTGGTAATGTGGGGGAGGGCGGCTGGCCTGAGCCTGGTATACTGACCTGAGGCTGGTGTACCACAACCTATGTCTCAATGGAATGGACAGGTGTCCCTGCTCCTAGGCATTTTTTTTCATTATGAAAAGGTTTATAAATATCATTTTTTGATAATCTGGTAAATATTGTCAATTGCACCTGTAGACCACCATCTTCAATAGTAAATAAAAGCACAACTTCTGCACCGGATCCTGCCTGCCTCCTGCAACATTTCTGCTCTTACAACTGCTACAAGGTCCCGATTTCACAGAGTGTATTAAGGTAAGGAGATGATCAAATGAATACATGTGGTGCTACATTTGTCTGTTCACTGACATTATAATGTAAGGATGTGCTGAACCTACAGGTCTTTTCCAACAGGAATATGGGCTAGCTGTGTGTGTGTACTATTTGTGACAGCAGGCAAACTGTATGTGTTCTCCCTCTGTGCTTTGCGACCATTGTCTGACTGATTGTCTCACTTTGTGCGTGCAAACCACACACACACACACACACACAATAATGTCCCAGATCTCTATAGTGTCCCCACCCAGTCCTATAGGTTTAGACTGACCCCATAATGTCTTTGTGGGGGTATATTTGGCGGTCCATCCATTCCTCCTGCATCCTGTCCTGCCATGCTTAATCAGGTAGTTTATCTTCATTAGTAACCCAGGCATGTGTCTCTTCATCTGGGCCATATCTGGGCTAGTTAGAGAAGAGCTGCATACACGTCCCTGGAGAGAGGAGAATCAAGGAAGGGGCATGTGTCCTACTGCATGTGATCCTACTGCATGTATCCTACTGCATGTCTCTACTGTATGTCTCTACTGCATGTCTCTACTGTATGTATCTACTGCATGTCTCTACTGTATGTCTCTACTGCATGTCTCTACTGCATGTCTTCTACTGCATGTCTTCTACTGCATGTCTCTACTGCATGTCTCTACTGCATGTCTCCTACTGCAACATTCCTACTGCATGTCGCCTACAGTATGTCTCTGATGTATGCTACAACATGTTGAGAATAGCCTCGATTCGTCGGGGCATGGACTCTACAAGGTGTCGAAAGCATTCCACAGGGATGCTGGCGCATGTTGACTCCAATGCTTCCCACAGTTGTGTCAAGTTGGCTGGATGTCCTTTGGGTGGTGGACTATTCTTGATACACACGGGAAACAGATGAGCGTGAAAAAACCAGCAGCGTTGCAGTTCTTGACACAACCTGATGCGCCTGGCACCTACTACCATACCCCATTCAAAGGCACTATTTTGTCTTGCCCATTCACCCTCTGAACGGCACACATACACAATTCAGTTCTCAATTGTCAAGGCTTAAAAATCCTTCTTTAACCTGTCTCCTCCCCTTCATCTACACTGATTGAAGTGGATTTAACAAGTGACATCAATAAGGGATCATAGCTTTCACCTGGAGTCACCTGGTCAGTCTATGTCATGGAAAAAGCAGGTGTTCATAATGTTTTGTATACTCAGTGTAAGCCTTTGCTAAGTGCCTGTATTGGGTAAATCCATTTTAATTCAATCACTTTTTGACAGCATCCCTTTTGATTTAGATAAAGCTTTCCATACACGTTTGCCCATGGAAGAAGTGGTCAGAAAATTACTTTTTGGAACTGAATGCCAAATCATTATCAGTAGATAAAGGTGCTCAAAGTTGACCCATTTTGCATAACCCACCATACCATGAGACATCCATGTCTTTCTCACTGGAAAAGATAAACGGTTGAGTTTGATATTATTTAAAAGCTTACAAACAGGGTTACCAAACTATTTTATAATTTCTTGAAAAAATGTTTTTTTTTTCTATAAAACTTCTGACATTTAACGTTTAACAGCAATTATCTCAAAACTTGCAAACTTCACCCAAGTTTGATCAAAATCGGGCAAGTGCTGTCAGATATCGCTTATGACTAATGTACGAACGGAGACAGATCCACAGTCCCCTCCCCGATTTAATCGTGGGGGACAATAAAATGCACAAGAATGGCGCTATATACATTTAAGTCATTTAGCAGACGCTCTTATCCAGAGCGACTTACAGTTAGTGAGTGCATACATTTTCATACTGGCCCCCCGTGGGACTCAAACCCACAACCCTGGCATTGCAAACGCCATGCTCTACCAACTGAGCTACAGAGGGCTACAGGGAGTACCAATGTCAGATCAATCTGTAGGGGTATGAGTTATATGAGGTAGATATGTACATGAAGCAGGGTAAAGTGACTAGGCATCAGGATAGATACAAGTTTAAAAAAGGCAACAGTAAAAATGTAATCCCCCACGAATGATGCAGCGCCCCCCTTGGCCAATCATTGTACTTTTGTAAATGATGGCAAGACGCATCGTTCACCCAAGTTTCTTCAAAATTGAGACAGTGGTGTCTGAGATATCACGTGTGACTAACATACGTACAGGTGATTACTATCGCGCCCCCCATTGGTCCATTCAGTGTCAATTTGGAAATGCCGGATCTCTATGGCAAGACGCATCATTCATCCAAGTTTCGTCAAAATCTGGACAGTGGTGTCTGAGATATCACGTGGGTTAGTGAGACTCGTATCCGTGAGCATGTGTGCCAACTTTCAGCACTGAGTCAAACAAATCAAGAGATAAACATGTGCCTGTTATAGTGCCACCGTGTGGTTGATATTAATTTGTCTTGCATATGTTGAGTCTTGACAGTGTTTGCAACATGTGTAAAAATTGTGTTACAATACGAATATCCTTGACTGATTTACATACATTTTTGTTCCAGACCACGCCCACGTGAATGTTTATTGATCAATAACGGCCATGTTGTTTAAGGTACTAGTTTAGAAAAGATTGCAGATTGATCATTTGGTTTCCAAGAAGAGTAGCTTTTGAAGTGTTTTTCACAAAATTCAAAATAGCGGAAAATCAATCACGGCAGACCTTATAGGTCCCTGAGGCAAATTTGTTCCTTGTGAGAAGAGGGACGTATGTACTGAATTTCATGACTTTAGATTTACATTTAAGTCATTTAGCAGACGCTCTTATCCAGAGCGATTTACAGTTTACAATCGAACCCACAACCCTGGCGTTGCAAACACCATCCTCTACCAACTGAGCTACATCCCTGCCGGCCATTCCCTCCCCTACCCTGGACCAATTGTGCGCCGCCCCATGGGTCTCCCGGTCACGGCCGGCTACAACAGAGCCTGGATTTGAACCAGGATCTCTAGTGGCACAGCTAGCACTGCGATGCAGTGCCTTAGACCACTGCGCCACTTGGGAGACCGGGGTGAGGGGCGTGACCTTTCAAGTTTGCATTTTCAATGTCATTATAACGCCACTATCTGGAAAATCTGTGTAATTTTGTAAATGCCGGATCTCTATGGCAAGACGCAACATTCACCCAAGTTTCGTCAAAATCGGGCCAGTGCCGTCTGAGATATCGCGTGTGACTAACGTACAAAGTAATGTGTGGATGGATGGACACAGATCCACAGTCCCCTCCCCGATTTCATTGTGGTGGACAAATACACTACCGGCCAAAAGTTTTAGAACACCTACTCATTCAAGGGTTTTTCTTTATTTTTACTATTTTCTACATTGTAGAATAACAGTGAAGACATCAAAACTATGAAATAACACATATGGAATCATGTAGTAACCAAAAAAGTGTTAAACAAATCAAAATATATTTTATATTTGAGATTCTTCAAATAGCCACACTTTGCCTTGATGACAGCTTTGCCCACTCTTGGCATTCTCTCAACCAGCTTCACCTGGAATGCTTTTAGAACAGTCTTGAAGGAGTTCCCACATATGCTGAGTACTTGTTGGCTGCTTTTCCTTCACTCTGTGGTCCGACTCATCCCAAACCATCTCAATTTGGTTGAGGTCGGGGGATTGTGGAGGCCAAGTCATCTGATGCAGCACTCCATCACTCTCCTTCTTGGTAAAATAGCCCTTACACAGACTGGAGGTGTGCTGGGTCATTGTCCTGTTGAAAAACAAATGATAGACCCACTAAGCCGAAACCGGATGAGATGGCGTATCGCTGCAGAATGCTGTGGTAGCCATGCTGGTTAAGTGTGCCTTGAATTCTAAATAAATCACAAACAGTGTCACCAGCAAAGCACCCTCACACCATAACACCTCCTCCTCCATGCTTTACGGTGGGAAATACATATGCGGAAATCATGCATTCACCCACGCCGCGTCTCACAAAGACACAGCGGTTGGAACCAAAAATCTTGCTTGTGTTTCTTGGCCCAAGCAAGTCTCTTCTTCTTATTGGTGTCCTTTAGTAGTGGTTTCTTTGCAGCAATTCGACCATGAAGGCCTGATTCAAACAGTCTCCTCTGAACAGTTGATGTTGAGATGTGTCTGTTACTTTGAACTCTGTGAAGCATTTTTTTGGGCTGCAATTTCTGAGGCTGGTAACGCTAATTAACTTATCCTCTGCAGTAGAGGTAACTCTGGGTCTTCCTTTCCTGTGGTGGTCCTCATGAGAGCCATTTTCATCATAGCGTTTGATGGTTTTTGCGACTGCAGTTGAAGAAACTTTCAAAGTTCTTGAAATGTTCCGGTTTGACTGACCTTCATGTCTTAAAGTAATGATGGACTGTCGCTTCTCTTTGCTTATTTGAGCTATTCATGCCATAATATGGACTTGGTCTTTTACCAAATAGGGCTATCTTCTGTATACCACCCCTACCTTGTCAAAACACAACCGATTGGCTCAAACGCATTAAGAAGGAAAGAAATTCCACAAATGAACTTATCAAGGCACACCTGTTAATTGAAATGCATTCCAGGTGACTACCTCATGAAGCTGGTTGAAAGAATGCCAAGAGTGTGCAAAGCTGTCATCAAGGTAAAGAGTGGCTACTTTGAAGAATCTCAAATATATTTTGATTTAACACTTTTTTGGTTACTACATGGTTCCATATGTGTTATTTCATAGTTTTGATGTCTTTTACACTTACATTTTAGTCATTTAGCAGACGCTCTTATCCAGAGCGACTTACAGTTAGTGAGTGCATACATTTTTCATACTGGCCCCCCATGGGAAACGAACCCACAACCCTGGCGTTGCAAGCGACACGCTCTACCAACTGAGCTACACGGGACTACTGTCTTCACTATTATCCTAGAATGTAGAAAATAGTAATAATAAAATAAAAACCCTTGAATGAGTAGGTGTTCTAAAACTTTTGACCGGTAGTGTATGTATGGACAGTTTCGTTCAAATCAAAAAGGGGTGCTGTCAAAAAGTGATTGTATTCAAATGGATTTACCCTGTTAATGTTAATTTCAAACTTCAACACACTTATGTGATATATGTATGCAACATCTCTACACCTCCATTCTGTGCCTTTGCATCAAGCATTATGAAGAAAACAGAACATTTACATTTTAGCAGACACTCTTATCCAGAGCGATTTATAGTTAGTGAGTGCATACATTTTTCATACTGGCCCCCCATGGGAAACGAACCCACAACCCTGGCGTTGCAAGTGCCATGCTCTACCAACTGAGCTACAGGGGACTTCCAAATAAATCATGGCGGTTACATGGCTCACTGTAGGCCTATCCCACTTGGTAAAAACTGGTTGAAACAAAGTTGTTTCCACGTCATGTCAACCAAAAAAATTCTACGTAATGACGTTGAATCAACGTGGAAAACTGATTCGATTTGAAAAAAGTCATCAACGTAAGGAAATTTCGTATTTTTTCATCCAACTTTTAACCTAAATCCAATGACATGTAAATCAAAACTAGACGTTGAACTGATGTCTGTGCCGAGTGGGAAGTCTCTAGGAATTGTCAGCAGCCATTGGTCACAAATTCTCCATAAATAAATCAGTATGGCATTAAGTGGGATGAACGACACTGAATGAAAATAACGCCAACATCCTTCTAGGCCACCTCACCCACAAATGAGGTCATTATGGGTGGCCGAGGATGGGCCTGAACAGACAATAAAAAACACATCACGTCAACAGTGGGTAAAAAAATAAAAGGCCCATCTGAGGGCATCAGTAATTGGCCATTTACGAGTGTGACAGCTCATTAATGGGTTTGTTAATAAGCTTTTTAGCTGAAGGTGTCCGCAGCCCTCCAACTGTGGGTGTGTGTGTGAGAGTGTGCTGTCAGTTTGAAGGGTTTCTAACAGTCTTCTATCTCTCCATCAGAAGCTCAAGACAGGCAGGCTTTGAGGAGCTGCTTCCCACAGCGGGAGAGGAGTTTTGTAGGCTGTAGGGCTCTATGAAGTACCCAATCTCTCTCTCCTGTGGAGCTCATGGCAGGCTAGGCAAGCAGCATCTCACATATGGAGGTATCTACAGGCATATGCTCAATTTCGCACACAAACAAACACTGTAGCTGCCTCTATCTCCTCGGCATTCTCAGACACATACAAATGCATTCACAAACCTCTACAGCTGTAGAGACTAGCGGGCCTTTAACAGGCCTTTTAAGGTATCAGCCTCAGCCAACAAGCAGTATCGGACCGTCCAAGCAGGTTTGTTTTCTCACCATTTTGATCTCTGGCAATAGCACTAATCAAATTAGATGTCCACAAGCAATCAAGATGATGTCAGATTTTATTCACGGAGAGAGCAGACACCAGAGCAGTGAGGTGGTTGTTTGAGTTTGACCGTAGATGGGTTGGACTGTTGCCTTGACCATTTATAGTGACCACTCCATGGTCTGAAACTGAGGGCAGGCAGTCTTTTTTTTACTGGCCCTGTACATCCACAGTGGATGACTGTGTGTGTCTGTGTGTTTGCGCATGCACGTGCAAGAGTGTGTGTGTGTGTGTGTGTGTGAGAGTGGTGAAGTCACCTCTCCTGCAATTCCAAAAATACCCCACTGTCGGTTGTCACATCTGGACTTAAACATTAACAACCAATCACACACTGTAGATTCAACAACCAATTGGATGTGACATGTCCAGGTCACGACCGTGATGAAGAATGTCACACCTCACTTCCCAGGTAGAGTTATGGCTCCTTGACCTCACAGAATGACACCACACCCCAGCACAGCTACTGCTTACAGCACAGGTTCTGTACAAACCCCCCCCACACACACCTCTAACCAAGTATGACTTTTGATAGCTTGACAATAGATTGGTGTAATCTGTCTGCATCTAAAAGTGGATTCTAATAATAAGGAGCAGCCTGAAGATAAGATAAGCTTAATGTAGTCATTGCGTGGAATATGGGACCAAATAATTACACTTTTGACTACTTTAATACACGTAAGTGAATTTGTTCCAATAGTTTTGGTCCCCTAAAATGGGGGGTCTATGTACAAAAAGTGCTGTAGTTTCTAAACGGTTCACCCGATATGGATGAAAACACCCTCAAATTAAAGCTGACAGTCTGCACTTTAACCTCAGTCATTGTATCATTTCAAATCCAAAGTGAGAGCCCCAAAAAATTGTCACGGTCCCAATACTTTTGGAGATCACTGTATATGCGCGCACACACACACACACACACACACACACACACACACACACACACACACACACACACACACACACACACACACACACACACACACACACACACACACACACACACACACACACACACACACACACACACACACACACACACACACACACACACACACACACACACACACACACACACACTTCATTTTCCCTCCAAGACTCTGAGCAGACGATTGATGTGCTCTGAGTAATTAAAAAGCTAATGGGTTCCTCTAGCCCTGGAAGTGCAGGTGAAGAGCTCTCTGATTGTGTTTGCTTTGTTCAAGTGAACAAAGGCTCTGGGCTAATCTCTGTTGGAGAGCTCCGGCTATTTCACACACAGTGAGAGACTTATCACTTAGCTGTGAATAGGAGGACGGATAGCGGGGCGTGATGTGATAAAGTCTCCTGAGTGGCGCAGTGGTCTAAGGCACTGCATCGCAGTGCTAACTGTGCCACTAGAGATCCTGGTTCGAATCCAGGCTCTGTCGCAGCCGGCCGCGACCGGGAGACTCATGGGCGGCGCACAATTGGCCCAGCGTCGTCCAGGGTAGGGGAGGGAATGGCCGGCAGGGATGTAGCTCAGTTGATAGAGCATGGCGTTTGCAACGCCAGGGTTGTGGGTTTGATTCCCACGGGGGGCCAGTATAAAAAAAAGATGTATTCACTAACTGTAAGTCGCTCTGGATAAGAGCGTCTGCTAAATGACTAAAATGTAAATGTAATGATGATGGGGAGATAAGCGTCTGTTGGCTCAGGCTGTATACAATATGCACACTCCCTCCCTCACTCCCTTCATCCCACACAGAGGTCCTCGGACATTCCCTCTCTGAGTGTGGTACCTACTGTGTGCGTCATCCAGTCACAGTGGACTCAGTGAGTTCCACACAGATGGGACCTTGCTGGCAGTACAGTATACAGCAGGGGTACTCAAGGATTATTTCAGAAGATCCGGCCACAAATTTCCTAGGTGGCAAAGGTCCGGATGGATATCGTCATTTATCGGCGTAGTAACAAACCCCCACCTCGCAACCCATGCGACCCCAGACTGTTCACACCCCTCTTGTTGGCAGAGAGAACATTTTGCAGTTTTAAAGGCAATTTCCCACAATTCTACACATTTTGCATGGGTCAGATAATATTTTTTGCTGTTTAAAGCTAATTTCCTGCAATTCTACACATTTTCCATATCTTATGTGTGTTTATATCATACCATGGGACGAAGACCGACCGAGTTCAAAAAACAAACAAAAAAACTGGTCCATATTGACCGCATTCTGGGTCTGGATCCGGACTGCGGTCCGCCAGTTGAGTATGGGGGGTATACAGTATATTTGCCGTTCCGTTGTGATGTCTGGGAAACTCTATCCTAATATTCCCTTCCAATGCCTCTCCAATGGTCGATGTTATTAATTCCAAAACGTCATGGATTGTCTCAAAGCTCATTCTCCAAATGGCCAAATCTGACAGGAGTAAATTACATAAAGTGCATCTATGCTAGTATGTAACAGCATGTGTATCTCTGTGTGTGTCGAGTGCACATCAGAGCCTTGCACGTCTGACCCCAGGCATGTAGTCAGGGAGCTTGTAACATTACTCACATTACTCACATTACTCACAGTGTGTGTCTATGTGTGTGTTTGTGTGCGTGCATGTCTGTGTGTGCACTCAACACACCACATCTTTACACAATTACAGTCCCATTCTGTTTCTCCTCCTGTAGTGTCAGAGCTATTCAGACCAGCTGTCTGCCACCCACTCCTACTTTGTCTCAGACGTAAAGAGTTCAGTGCTCTTACGAGGTTAAAAGGCCAAGGTTTAGACCAACAGAGACCAAAATAGTCGTGGCTGGTTCGGTAAAGCTGTTTCGACTGCTTTATGATGAGTCCTGGGAGTCAGTAGGAAAGAACATTTTGAAACTACCCGTAGAAAACTGCATACCATTATCAAACTGCATAAACATGTAATTTGCGTGACCATGACATCATGTGAATCTGGGCTATGACTGGGCAGACTCTGCCCTACATAATGGATCATGGAGGCTCGGTACTGTAAGCCCTGAGTCTTTACTCCTCTGAAGTGTGGGGCGCCACCTCCCTTCCTGTGTTCTCCTATGGCCCATTGGATGAGGATGGAGGTAGAGGCCCATAGAGAGGAATAGCAGGACTCAATCACCTGGTTAATGAGGACATTTATCGGACTTCTATATATAAAACAGGTGGGGATGTGGGACCACCACCCCTCTCAGGAATTACTGGTGCGAGGTACAAGCCCACTACTCTCTCCATCAATGGTTGGTGTGAAAGGGGGGAAGAGGAGATGACGGCAGAGAGGAGAGGAGCATTCTGTACTCTTCAGGTACAGAACGCTCTCCCCCACCTCCTATCCCTCTCTCCTGTCCTCCCTCCATTCTTTTCCAGGTCCTGTGGGTTCCCAGAATACATGAAGTGCTAATCTGGGCGGGGGTGATGAATTAGGCAGGGTGTATTTGGGGAGCTGGAATAGTGTTTAATCACAGCCAGAGCTAATACTGTACTATAGAGCATGAATCGTCTCACTGACCCCTGCTCCTATCAGCACATCCATCACTAGCTCTCAATGGGAGGACAGAGACACACTGCTCCACTCCCAATGCTGGGAATGGAATATCTACTGCCTGTGTGTGTGTGTTAGTGATGAGTGATTAGTGCTTTTTGAGGTCGGTTCGGTTTCGGTTGGATTATGAAAACATTATTGCGGTTTTCGATTTCAATATTATAATTTTTTTACATGAAATGCATTTTGAAATAATGACATTCAAATGATTTTAGAGCTTTTTAAATGGAAATTCCAAAGCACAAAATTGCCAAAACATTAAAAATATTCCATTGTCTCTGTCAGGTCCACATTGTGTGGACATCAAAAGAAAAATAAGAAATACAAATATTTTTGTTTGTATTTGATGACTTTATTATTTTTCATTCCTTATTAAAGTAATCATCTAATCTCTGCTCAGGCAGTAGCAGCCAGCCAGCCAGGCCATCTAACATTATGTGCTCCCCATACTGTACTGTCTTTAGCCATCCTATTTAGCTAGGCTAGACTGCCTAAGTATGCTGCAGAGCTGTCTGACAAAATCGTTTTACGGTATACTTTCTCGCAGGGCGCAACTGTCACTGGGGACGGGGACGGGGACGGGGGGTCGACGACGACATGTCCCCCTCACATTCTGAAATTGCATTTTTGTCCTACCCAGTTTTATCATTGGAATGTGATACAAAACAGGTCAACTGTGTGCTTTAGGACCATGCGGACGCCTCCGAGTAGTCGGGTAGGCTGTTTGGAGTGTATATCCGACTGGATTTAAAAAATTACAAAAGTTATGTCCCCCCCACTTCTAAAACCAAAGTTGTGCCCCTGCTTTCCCGAACTGTCTCTGTGCCTCTTGTTGTTGTCTTGTGTATATTCCGCTCTCATGCGGTCTATGCGGTCTGTGTGTATCTAACCTAACGTAGCAGGCGTAAAAGTGTACCCGTCCAGAGATCTGTATAGAATGATGAGATGTTCATGTTTCCGCCCTAACAATGGGAGTCGTTGTCCCAAAGGCGAGAAGGCAGGCGACAAGTTTAAGTCCAAAATAAGCCCATAGAAACACATTGTGCTTAGGGCTGTTGCGGTGACCGTATTACCGCCACACCGGCGGTCACGAGTCAAGAAGGCAGTCAAATTCCATGTGACCTTTTAGTCACGGTAATTAGGTTTCTCCAAGCTCTGATGCTGCTGATTGTCATTAGTAGCCTACCAAACTTGCTAACTGCCTGGTTGGTACTCAGCACTTTATTGTCCCTCTAATCACTCTGACATCAATGCAAATGTAATGGAAAATCTAAACAATGTTGCGCAACATTTCTATAGGCTATGCAATTGCGAAAGAAAACAGAGTGATGGGATCCTCCTCTTTTTAGTAGAGGCCATCAGCTTTCTATAGGCTAGGCCTACTATATTTATTTCTCAACTCTCCTAATATTAAGCACATTGCTTATCTTTACAACAGGAGTATAGCCTACCTGGCTGGCATGAAACTGAACCACGGGAAAAGCATCCTCCATTCGCTATTTAAGTGCATAGATTACATGTATTATTTCCCGCTGCCCCTGTTTCGAGACAGGTGCATGATAATGGTCCATTCTAAATCAAAACAAATTTCACACATATATTATTTAGTATATGTAAAGACAAGATTTTATTAAGAATAGTGTGATGGGTGACAATATTAGCCTATCACTTGTGAATAATATTTTATCACTTGTGAATGATGCCCAGCATAAGAAACAATGCCTTTTTTGTGTGACTTTTTCTAATCACACCTCATGTAGCCTAGCCCATAGGCCTATATGTTTTGATAAGGTTTGTATCACAACTAAAGTGGCCAAATAACTTCTTAAAATTCAGCACATTAATCTGCTTTACATTTTACATATTTAGCAGACGCTCTTATCCAGAGCGACTTACAAGTAGGGTTAAGTGCCTTGCTCAAGGGTATATCGACAGATTTTTCACCTAGTCGGCTCAGGGATTAGAACCAGCGACCTTTCGGTTACTGACACTACGCTCTTAACCACTAAGCTACCTGCCGCCCCTTTACAAGGGGTATAGAGCCTAACTGGCATACATAAGCAGCGCTTGAGTTTCAAGTTTGGGGAAGATAATTTTCACCATAAAAATGCACCTTAATAATAAAAGCATTACATGCATAATCGCATTTGCGGTCACTTTTGATAATGGTGTTTTCCCGCTAATGGAACATTCGCGCTTATAGCCTACTGCCGTGTGCACATTGCTTCGCTTATAATGTGAAGAAATAGCCTAATAGTTTATCAACATTTTAAGATAAATGTTCTGATCTGTTGCGTCAGCCACATTGCGTAAAAAAGTTTTTTTGATGCCAGTGGTTGTACTAATTTGACATCTATCACATCCCACAACTGTCCCAGACTATGTTTGGAATGTTTATTTCTCTCACAGAATAGGTCAACTTTTGTACTATGGGGGATAGTAGATTGACATAGGCTAATACTTTTGCTGTTCGTTAGGCCTACTCATCATGTTGGCTGACGAAAAGTAAATGTGGACAGTTCCAATATCTTCAATATGCACCTCGGAATTGGATGAGGACGCGACGCGCGCAGTTGCGTCCCAGATGTGTCTGTCTTCACTTATAGCCTGTGAGAAAGACCTGATCACATGATGGAGAGCCATGTAAGTGCTGCGCAGCACTCAGGGAGAAGGGCACAATGCAGCACCCCGGGCCAAGGGCACAACGGCCACTGGCCGCAAAAGGCATGGATTTTTTTAGGTTGCATTACGGCCACACAAAGGGGATACCGCCGGGAAATTCGAGGCATTATCAAGTGCTTGTCAAATTGTGAATGAGAGACTGATGAACTGCATACAGTCTGCGCAAAAATACAAAGCAGAGCTTTTTTCAAATCACCATGAGAGTCGCATCATTAATAACCCTAAATTAAGCATTTAGGAGTACCTATTTATTTATTAACTGCTCAACACAGAATACACTCCCTCAAATTGTTTGGAGAAAATATCCTTTCTATTTAATTCAGCTTTGTTCAATTGTATTCTTCATACTATAAAATAATATAAAATAATGCCACGGATTTCTAAGCAACTTTTGTCTGCTAAATGAACTAGTGTAGCCCACAGCCATTTGGCATAGCCAGATCAGGACCTAACATAAGGACAACTCAGAGTATGCTATTCTTTTCTTCTGAAATAGACTACATTTTCTTCATATCATGTTTCTTTAGACCTGTCTAAAATAAATAATGGATTTATTGTGAAGGTGTAGGCTATATTACATGGATTTATTAGACTTTTTAAAATGTAGATGTTCCAAAGGTCTGCATCAGTGTCTTGTAGGCTATGTGTGGAAGCCAGGAGATGCTAAATGTGTTTATGTTAATTAACGGTCAATTACCGTGAGACCGACAGTTTTGTGCTTGACAATCACTGGCTGATGGAATTTCGTGACCGCCACAGCCCTAATTGTGCTTATGCTTATTTTGGACAGATTTTGGTGAGTGAAACCTCTCGCTTTGCCTCTTCCTCTCTGATCTGTCTCTGAGCCAGAAAAAAACTGGAGCAATGGATTATGGTCATTGTAGTTAAATACTACGTTTCTGCGCTGAACTAGGTTGAATTTTTGCTTAATGAAAACTACAACTCCCTTCAGCCCAGCGTCCCATATAGTTCTTGTCTTCATTTTCCCAGATTTATCTCGTGAATGATTTGATTTCTCTCTAGAGAAATGGCACGTTCGGCACAAAACCCCCCAGAACTAAATGGAATTCAAGTAAATGAACCGACGTCCGGTCAATTAGTTGTTGAATAACTGAAAAACCAAAATGTTGGTTAATCGCTCAGCACTAGTGTGGGTGTGTGTGTCTGCTCGCGCAGAGACAGAAATTAATGCTCTCCTCCATAACAATTTTTTTCTATGATGTACAGAAATTTGACTTCAAATCAGCCAAATTCCCTGACTTCGACCAAACACAGGCACCAGAGTCAAATACAGTTTGAATTCAGCAAGCACAGAAACCAACACAGTTTTCCCACTCGCTGTCTTACACAATGAACTTCGTACACATCAACTCCCATAAGTATTCATTATTCATATTGGGGACTGAATTAGTAATAGTCTGGGACTTCCATTGAATCAACAGCCTTCTTATAGTAATGACATTGGAGCTGACTGAACATAATCAGACAGGATGGGTGTGTACGCTTAAGAGAGATCTATAAGGAGTGTGGGTGCATGCGTTTGTGTGCGAGTGTGCATGTGAGAGAGCAAGAGAAGGGGAGGGCACTATGAAATGAACAACGAACAAGCCGACACAGATACCACAGAATGTGGTCATAAAATGTCTCCCCTCACATAGTCAAAGAGCTCAGTGGTAGTCATTTGGTCATACGGCCCAACCGTGCGGTCATAAACCCATTAACCATCACTAAATTCCATGGATGCCAAGATAACCAGCATGACAGTCTAGACAGACAACCTGTTTCCCTGGGTGTCAAAGACGTTTACAACAGACCTCTTCCAGATGGACTAGAAAAGTGTTGCACTAAATATGTGTAAATGTGAGGGTGTGACTGTGCCTATCTAGGACAGTATTTGTTCAAAGCCAACTTCACCTGGCCTGTACACTGCTAATAAACAATGTACTACTGTATATCTGCCATAATGTTTGATGTGCAGTTAAGCAGTGAACATCTACCACAGCCCACATCCTTCCCCCTACCATGTTTCAATGAGAATAGCCAATGATTCTACATTTGTAGTATGGGCGATGGGAGTATGTGTATGATGTCTGTTTGAGAGAAAGAGAGACAGCAGATGTGTGTGGGCCCCCTAGCTATAATAATACTCATTATTCTATGACAAAAGCATGAACGGTCCCACTCACACATACAACGGGAGTCTCCACTATTTCACACCGTCAGCTAGTTTTCAGCTGACAGCACAGCGCCAGAGCAAAAGCAGACACAGGTGGACTACATAGAATACACACAATCCCTCTCTTACCCCCTACCTACATATTTTCCTCTTATTCTCTTCAACTGTAATGGAACAACACTAACATTATGTCAAACCCAACTAAGGAAGTCCCTATGCTATAATTTGAATATGTTGTGGACTGTAGAATATCTGCGAAGTTGTTTCTAGATCATCTTTGTTTTGTAATCTAGTCAACGTACTGGCCCATCTACTCTACAGGTTCCATGAATCTAGCTTACTCCATACCTAGGTTCTGGAGTTCTTCCTGACCACCTGAACTGACCTGACCAGGAAAAACTTTTTCCTGGTCAGGTCAGGTTAGCCCGGTCAACCAGACTGACCGCTGCGCTCACCATTCACAAAATTAAAAGAAACCAATAAATACATTTACTCAATAAATGTGTATTCCTTTAAATTATCTTACTCAAAAACATTTATATATTCTCCCATATAATAATCTGTACTCTTCATTCAATTTTGGCAACCCCACTGCAGTTCCGCTGCAATCCCACTAGGGGGTTGCAACCCCCACTTTGAATGCCACTGGTCTATTGTGTAACAAGGAACCACCATTTTTCCAGACCCTGGTTTAACCATTAAGGGACTGGTTTAATATACAGCTATATATCTAAACTCGCTGGCTGTCACACTGTGCGCCCACAGAACCATATAAAACTTGCTAAAATAAGTGCTTTACTGCAAATGGAGAGAGAGAGAGAGAGAGAGAGAGAGAGAGAGAGAGAGAGAGAGAGAGTGTGTGTGTGTGTTTAAATGAATGATAGAAACAGTGTGAGTGTGAGTGTGTGAGAGACAGCGAGGGAGAGCAACCCGAGACAGGTTGCTGTGTGTGATGACTGATGAATGAGGTAGTCAAGATATAGAGGGAGCAAAGATACTGCTCCCTTCACTAGGGACCTTGTGGATTTCTTTCTCAAGCACACATCTCCACCTACATCCACCAACAACCCCACAGTCTTTCCCATTATCTGCTAATAATGCAGTTTTCTGATTGATTATTCCCTATTGGAATTTGGCCTCTAGGTACACTTTAAGGCCAGAGGTCATCGTAAAGCAGGTCTTAGTACCTTGTTTCTGGGCCCAGCTCCTATGCGAGTGTGTCAGTCTCTGCAGGTATTCTTGCTAGCTAGCCATCTTTGTTTCTGAGCCTTTACTGTATCAGATGTATTTGCTGACAGAAAGGCAGGTACAGCACTCTTCCAAGACATCCTTCCCTCTGCCATGTTTCAAAGATAATAATAGCCAGTGATTATATATTTGTAGTGTGGGGGATGGGAGTATGTGTATAATATCTGTGTGTGTGTGTGTGTGTGTGAGAGAGTGAGTGAGTGAGTACGGCCCAGGCAGCTCTCTTCTTTGGTTGAGGAGATAAAGGTGTCGTTCATTTGACTGGTTGTTATATCTGTATATAAAGGCTGATGGTGGGAACCTCTAGCGGCACTGGGAGACTGGATTGAAAAGTGACAGTAGAGTGCTCTCTCTAAAATCAGCTTACATTCCCCAATCCTAAACCTTGACTGTTAAGGAATGGAGAAAACACAAAACCTTAGATCAGCGTCTCTAGGGGGCAACTTTACCCTAGCCTGTCATTCTCTCCTGTTCAACTAACCCCACCAGGTACACTCAAATAGATCTGATGTAAATCATCCCTGTTTACCTGTCCAGGGCCTTGTCTATCACATACCCTAAGATGGTGGCGCTGAGAAGGGTTCCCGTCTTGCCGGTTCCTGCTCAATTTAGCTTTTTTATGGCTATTTTTGCATTAATTATAACTTTGTTTGCTCAGATAGTTAGTGCAATAATTTCCTACGACCTACAAACGCTTCTGGATCATGAATCGGAAGCTACACACTTTTCTCAGCCTCCCAGATCTGGAATACTACATTTGCTCCTTTGTTCCCTGCACAGCGGGCTTACCTGTTGCAAGGAAAGGGGGACTCCAAGCTAGGCTGAAAAGATGGGCTACTAGGCCAGGGAATGCTGTGTCTGTTTTTACTGAGACGTGGCTTATGGACAATACACTCGACTCTGCTATTCAACCAGACGGCTTCTCCATATTGCGAATGGATCGAACGGCGACTTCGGGTAAGAGTCGGGGGGAGGGGTATGTTTCCTCAAACAATTCCTGGTGTACCGAAGTTGAAAACATCTTGAGCTCCTGTTCACCCAACCTGGAGTTTCTGATGCTGAGATGCCAACCCCACTATATGCCGAGGGAATTCACATGTATTATTATCACAGCTGTGTACATACCACCACAAGCAAACACCAAGGCGGCACTCAGCGAACTGTACAAGATTATTAGCCAGCAAGAATCCTCTCACCCGGAAGCAGTCTATTGTCACAGGTGACTTTAACCAAGCCCGTCTAAAAAAAAAATCCCCAAAATATCACCCACATGTATCCTGCCCCACAAGAGGATCCAGTGTGCTTGATCATGTATACACAAACATCTGTCGCGTACAAAGCCATCCCCCGCCCCCACTTCGGCCAATCAGATCACATCTCTGTTCCTACTCCCTGCCTACAAGCAGCAACTCAAGAGGGAACCACCAACAGAGAACAGCGAGGCGCTGGACAGAGGAGGCAGACTCAATCCTGGAGGATTGTTTTGAGAATACTGATTGGAATAGGTTCAAAGATTCCTCCACCCAGGACTCATCCATCAACATTGATGGATCGTCAGTCACAGGCTTCATTAGGAAGTGTGTTGATAATGTACTACAATACAGTGCATTCGGAAAGTATTCAGACCCCTTGACTTTTTCCACATTTTGTTATGTTACAGCCTTATTCTAAAATGGATTAAATAAATAAAAATCCTCATCAATCTACACACAATACCTCATAATGACGAAGTGAAAACAGTTTTTTACACATTTTTACAATGTTATTCAAAATAAAAAACAGATACCATATTTACATAAGTATTCAGACCCTTCGCTATGAGACTCGAAATTGAGCTCAGGTGCATCCTGTTTCCATTGATCATCCTTGAGATGTTTCTACAACTTGATTGGAGTCCACCTGTGGTAAATTCAATTGATTGGACATGACTTGGAAAGGCACACACCTGTCTATATAGTCCCACAGTTGATAGTGCATGTCAGAGCAAAAACCAAGCCATGAGATCGAAGGAATTGTCCGTAGAGCTCAGAGACAGGATTGTGTCGAGGCACAGATCTGGGAAAGGGTACCAAACAATTTCTGCAGAATTGAAGGTCCCCAAGAACACAGTGGCCTTCCATCATTATGAAATGGGAGAAGTTTGGAACCACCAAGACACTTCCTAGAGCTGGACCCCCGGCCAAACTGAGCAATCGGGGGAGAAGGGCCTTGGTCAGGGAGGTGACCAAGAACCCAATGGTCACTCTGACAGAGCTCCAGAGTTCCTCTGTGGAGATGGGAGAACCTTGTGGAAGGCCAACCATCTCTGCAGCACTCTACCAAGCAGGCCTTTATGGTAGAGTGGCCAGACAGATGCCACTCCTCAGTAAAAGGCACATGACAGCCCACTTGGAGTTTGCCAAAAGGCACCTAAAGGACTCTCAGACCATGAGAAACAAGAATCTCTGGTCTGATGAAACCAACATTGAACTCTTTGGCCTGAACATCAAGCGTCACGTCTGAAGGAAACCTGTCAGGGACTGGGAGACTAGTCAGGGTTGAGGGAAAGATGAACAGAGCAAAGTACAGAGAGATCCTTGATGAAAACCTGCTCCAGAGCGCTCAGGACCTCAGACTGGGGCGAAGGTTCACCTTCCAACAGGACAACGACCCTAAGCACACAGCCAAGACAACGCGGGAGTGGCTTCGGGACAAGTCTCTGAATGTCCTTGAGTGGCCCAGCCAGAGCCCAGACTTGAACCCGATGGACCATCTCTGGAGAGACCTGAAAATAGCTGTGCAGCGACTCTCCCCATCCAACCTGACAGAGCTTGAGAGGATCTGCAGAGAAGAATGGGAGAAACTCCCCAAATACATGTGTGCCAAGCTTGTAGCGTCATACCCTAGAAGACTCTAGGCTGTAATCTCTGCCAAAGGTGCTTCAACACAGTACTAAGTAAAGGCTCTGAATACTTATGTAAATGTTGTGTTTCAGTTTTTTATTTGTAGTACATTTGAAAGAAATTCTAAAAACCTGTTATTGCCTTGTCATTATGGGGTATTGTGTGTAGAATGATGAGGAAAACATTTTATTTAATCAATTTTAGAATAAGGCTGTAACGTAACAACATGTGGAAAAAGTCATGGGGTCTGAATACTTTCCGAATGCACTGTAACAATCCGTACATACCCCAACCAAAAACCCTGGATGAACTGAGATATCCGTACAATGTTGAGAGCCCGTACTGCGGTGTTCAATGTCAGCAGAATGAACCCCGACGAGTCGGTGGCGTGTGATGCGTACAAGGCAAGCAGATACGAGCTCCGCAAATATATTAGGGATGCAAAAAGACAACACAGACTCAAACTTGAACTGATGTTCGACAACTCAGACTTGCGTTGCATGTGGCAAGGACTACAGACTCTCAATCACAGACTACAAAGGCAAATCCAAGCCTCCCTCCCAGACGAGCTTAACACATTCTATACTTGCTTCGAGACAGATAATACCGAGCCATCCAGGAAGACTCTCACTGCTCCGGATGACCAGGTGCTTTCGCTCTCCGAGACTGACATGAGGAAAACTCTCAAAAGAGTGAATACTCACAGAGCCGCTGGCCCAGATAGCATCCCTGGCCGAGGCCTCAGAGTGTGTGCTGACCAGCTGGCGGGTGTCTTCTCGGACATCTTCAACCTGTCCCTGTCCAAGGCTCTAGTTCCCACCTGCTTTAAGGAGACCACCATTGTCCCACTGCCCAAGAAAAACAAGGTGACATGCCCAAATGACTATCGACTATCGTCGCGCTCACCTCAGTTATCATGAAGTGCTTCGAGAGGCTGGTCATGGCCCACATCAAGGCCAGCATGCCAGGCACACTGGACCCACTCCAATTTGCCTACCGTTCCAACAGATCCACGGAAGATGCCATTTCCATCGCTATTCACACGGCCATAACACATCTGGACAAGAGGAACACTTATGTGAGAATGCTATTCATGGACTACAGTTCCACAATCAACACTATTGTTCCCTCCAAGCTCAACACCAAGCTCAGAGCCCTGGGCACAACCCTCTTCAACTGGATCCTGGACTTCCTGACAGGCAGACCACAGGCTGTAAGGATTGGCAACAACACTTACTCCACACTAACTCAGCGCAGGGCCCCCCCAGGGGTGTGTCCTCAGTCCTCCGCTGTACTCCCTGTTCACCCACGACTGTGTGACTTTGCACGATAACAACTCCATCATCAAGTTTGCTTACAACACCAAGGTTGTCGGCCTGATAACCAACAACGACGAGTCAGCCTTTAGGGAGAAGGTAAGTGAACTGGCATTGTGGTGTCATGACAACAACCTGTCCCTCAACGTCAGCAAAACAAAGGAGTTGATTGTTGACTTCAGGAAGCAAAGGAGGGAACATGCCCCAATCCACATCAACGGGACTGCAGTAGAGAGTCACGAGTTTTAAGTTCCACGGCGTCCACGTCACCGAGGACTTGTCATGGACCAACACCACCACCACTCTTGAACAACAGCATCTCTACCTCCTATGCTGCCCCGGGTCCTCTCCAAATACTACCGCTGCGCCATCGAGAGTGTCCTGTTTGGTTGCATCACGGCCTGGTATGGGAATTGCTCCGTCCAAGACTGCAAGGCCCTCCAGCGGGTGGTTAAAATGGCCCAGTACATCACTGGGACTGTGCTCCCACCCATCCAAGACATCTACTCGATACGGTGCCTGAGGAAGGCACGCAGCATCATCAAGGACCCCACACACTCCAGCCACGAGCTGTTCGGGCAGACGGTATCGGAGCATGAGGTCTGATACCAACAGGCTCAGAGACTGTTTCAATCTACAAGCAATCAGACTGCTGAACACTTGAACTGGACTGACCACCTGCTCCGATTCTCCACACACACACACACACACACACACACACACACACACACACACACACACACACACACACACACACACACACACACCTACCAGACTCTTATTATACTGCTCAATTATACACTGCCCCCCATCCCCAATACACATGCAAATATTGGACTATAAATTGTGCCTTTCTGTATTATACTTATGCTAAAATGTTTATTCTACTGAGCCATTTACCTTATGTTCGTATTCTTAACTTTTTAAAAATGTATTTCTTATTGTTGTTGCATTGTCGAGAAGGAACCTGCACGTAAGCATTTTGTTGGACGATGTATACCATGTGTATCCCGTACACACAACTAATAAAAACTTGAAACATAACATCCACCACTTTACTGATGAAATGGTTTGAAGGTTGGAGAGTGCGAAAGAGAGGTAGTGAGAAAGCTTAAAAGAGTGATAGATAAACGAAAGAAGGAGAGCGCATTAGAGAGGGAGAGGAAAAGAGAAAAAGTAAGAGAGAGTGACAGAAATTGCAAGCAAAGGAAGGTGATAGACAGACCGAGTGATGGAGGGAAGAATACGTTGTTTGCGTTGTGTTCTCCCAGTCAGACTGGAGCAGAGTGGAGCACTGCTCTCTGTTCAAACCGAGTGACCCAGATACAGCTGAATTAGTGACAGCCTCAAAGAGCATAGAGAGAGAGAGAGAAAAAGTGTGTGTGTGTGTGTGTGTGTGTGTGTGTGTGTGTGTAAGACAGGAAGTGAGAGATGAAGAAAAAGAGAGAAGGGGGCAAAGAGAAAGAGGGAAATGGAAAGTGAGACAGAGAGAGAGTGCGAGTGCGAGTGAAAGAGAGAGCGAATGTCACTTTTCCTCAGACTCGCTGCTGATGACAAGCTGCTGTCTACATCTCCATTCTCCACCAAGATCTTTGCCTCTCTCATTTCCTCTTCATCCCTACCTCTTATTTCTCTCTCACTATCATACCTCCTCCCTTTCCGTTTTCATCTCTACACCTCTTTCTCTCCCGGCTACCCTTTCTTGCCACTTCAACCCTTTTCTCAATTCCAGCCACTCCCTTTCCTTTCCTCTGACCACTCTCTCTCCCCAACTCCACCAACCATCTCAACTCCATTTTCCTCTTGCCCTCTCTTGTTCCCACTCTACCTCTATACCTACGTCACACTCTCTTTAGTCTGTGTTGTCAATCAGTACCAACATCATGGTCCATATCTATAAAGTACTCCTTTGCTCTGTGCTGTTTTTAAGTGTTCTGCCATCGTGCATAGGCTCACCACAACACAACCATGTTACTCAATGAGATTATCTAGCAGACCATAGGAAAAGCACATTAGTGCCCAGATGACACTCCATACATTGCCTGTGTTCATTTGTCTCAGTGACATCTATGTAGATAGCATGTCTTTCAGGGATCACTCACCAACCCATAGGGCGTAATGGTCTGACTTAGGTAAAGTGGCAAGGCCAGTAATGTTAATGGTAGGAGATAATACATCCGCTAAGACATGTTTGCTCATATTCATTCCCATGAACGCAATGGTAAATCTAAGCGCTGGCGGTAGCGCTATAGGTTCGGGGGTGTCAGAAATATTTTTGCTATTTTCACAACCACAATTATGGGCGCAGTTGCTGGCGTTGGGTTTTGATTAATAAACAAGTTGTGTGTGTGCCCTCACTGGCCAATCAGAACGTGCTCCGTGGCTAAACGTGGTTGCTTGAAGTTGTGTATTTCTTTTATGTATTGCGTTGTCATCAACTCCAATTTTAATGTTAGCCTAGCTTGCTAAATAGCCTGCCCCATTTGCTAAATATGTTGAACATGTTTGCAGTCCATATTGTTCTAATTGCATTGCTTCAATATGGAAATACATTGTTAAACATAGGCTATAGCATTCACACTGATATAGGGGCTAGGCGTACAGTAAATTGCAGTCTGGACATTGCTCCCTGTGGGCGTATAATACAGACAAGGAAACTTAGACTATGGAGGGTTTTACACACATCTACACTTTTCACAGGAGGTGGATAAAGATACAAAATAAAGCGAATGGGGGAATGTCCACTTACCATTATACTGCTAAAAAATGTAATGTTTTATAAACATCATGAAACCATCTTACAGATCATATTTGCACTTCTCCAGCAATAGCAGACGGAATTGCATTGCATTCGAGCCATGTAGCCTACGTTCTCACCATAAACCCAAGGATGGTGAATCGTTTGGTTTTTAATCAAATTAAACGAAAAACAATCAATCTGCTTTTTAAACGAACAATAATAATTCTAAATAGGATTGGGTCAGAAGCATAATATCATAAATCGCTTATCTCATTCCATGGCACTCTGTGTGTAAAGGACATCACGCTGCTTGCTTAGCGAGTACCACTTCCTCCCGATTCGGCCCATATCTGGCTCGAACTCAGGACCTCTGCCTCACAAACACACGTGACCGCCCTCCTCAAGTGTCTTAGCCGATTGCACCACCTCAAAATCTGCAGTTGACATAGCATTATAAGAGGACTGAATAGTTCGGAAGAGCGCGTGTTAGTGGTGCGCGGGTCAGCTGTTTGTTCACCCGCACCGCCTGCATCTGCTAATAACCCATCCGCAACTGCCCGACTAGACTATATGTGATAAAGTGAAAATCTGTGGCTCGCACCAGACCCAAAGTATTCATCCCCCTTGGCGTTTTTCCTATTTTGTTGCATTACAACCTGTATTTTAAATGGACATACACAAAATAGTCCAAATTGGTTATGTGAAATGAAATAAATAACTTTTTTCAAAACATTCTAAAAAATAAATAACGGAGAAGTGGTGCATACATATGTATTCATCCCCTTTGCTATGAAGCCCCTAAATAATATCTGGTGCAACCAATTACCTTCAGAAGTCACATAATTAGTTAAATAAAGTCCACCTGTGTGCAATCTAAGTGTCACATGATCTGCCACATGATCTCAGTATATATACACATGTTCTGAAAGGCCCCAGAGTCTGCAACACCACTAAGCAAGGGGCACCACCAAGCAAACGGCACCATGAAGACCAAGGAGCTCTCCAAACAGGTCAAATTTGTGGAGAAGTACAGATCAGGGTTTGGTTATAAAAAAATATCTGAAACTTTGAACATCCCACGGAGCACCATTCAATCCATTATTAAAAAATGGAAAGAATATGGCACCACAACAACCCTGCCAAGAGAGGGCCGCCCACCAAAACTCACGGACCAGGCAAGGAGGGCATTAATCAGAGGCAACAAAGAGACCAAAGATAACCCTGAAGAGAGAGCGGAGATTGGAGTATCTGTCCATTGGACCACTTTAAGCTGTACACTCCACAGAGTTGGGCTTTATGGAAGAGTGGCCAGAAAAAAGACATTGCTTAAAGAAAAAAATAAGCAAACACAATTGGTGTTCGCCAAAAGCCATGTGGGAGAATCCCCAAACATATGGAAGAAGGTACTCTGGTCAGATGAGACTAAAATTGAGCTTTTTGGCCATCAAGGAAAACGCTATGTCTGGCGCAAACCCAACACCTCTCATCACCCCGAGAACACCATCCCCACAGTGACGCATGGTGGTGGCAGCATCATGCTGTGGAGATGTTTTTCATTGGCAGGGACTAGGAAACTGGTCAGAATTGAAGGAATGATGGATAGCGCTAAATACAGGGAAATTCTTGAGGGAAACCTGTTTCAGTCTTCCAGAGATTTGAGACTGGGATGGAGGTTCACCTTCCAGCAGGACAATGACCCTAAGCATACTGCTAAAGCAACACTCGAGTGGTGTAAGGGGAAACATTTAAATGTCTTGGAATGGCCTAGTCAAAGCCCAGACCTCAATGCAATTGAGAATCTGTGGTATGACTTAAACATTGCTGTACACCAGCGGAACCCATCCAACTTGAAGGAGCTGGAGCAGTTTTGCCTTGAAGAATGGGCAAAAATCCCAGTGGCTAGATGTGCCAAGCTTATAGAGACATACCCCAAGAGACTTGTAGCTGTAATTGCTGCAAAAGGTGGCTCTACAATGTATTGACTTTGGGGGGGTGAATAGTTATGCACGCTCAAGTTTTCTGTTTTTTTGTCTTATTTCTTGTTTGTTTCACAAGAAAAAATATTTTGCATCTTCAAAGTGGTAGGCGTGTTGTTTAAATCAAATGATACAAACCCCCAAAAATGCCATTTTAATTCCAGGTGGTAAGGCAACAAAATAGGAAAAATGCCAAGTGGGGTGAATACTTTCGCAAGCCACTGTAGAAGATGAGCTGTAGGCTAGTCCGAGACGGCGTAACAATTGTTTTTACTGGGGGTGCAGGATTGTTTTTGCCTAATTCAGATGTAGTGTATGTTCCTGCTTATAATTTCTGACATTTTGGTAGGTCAACTTGTTTATAATTTGATACTAGAAGACTAAATAAACCCTTGCTCATCAGAATGTCATATATCGATAGAATTAATGCTTTAATTTAGTTTACATCGGTAAAGAGAAAATGCAAGAAAAAAAAAAATGAAAAAGATTCTGTGCAAAATGTCCAAATGACATCAGTTTGACCGGTTGTAAGGAAATAGAAAGCTGTGAAAACGACCCAACATGTAGGCCTATGTTTCTGATAAGATTTCAGTTCGGCTTTGATGCATATTTAATGTGGTTGAAAAATACTATCAGCTTTTATGACGCTGATAAAGATAGTACCTCTACAGACGATATCTAATTGCATTCCCATTCTCTCAAGATGCTGAAATAATTAAATAATATTTCTACAATCCTGTTCCCTTGTCAAAATATTGGTTACATTTGGTCTATAATTTTACTGAAAGAAATGCTTAATTCTGCAGTTCATATTAAGGCTAAGTCAGTGTCAAGATTTCTGTTTCCATTTAACCATTATCATCTGAACAGTAGGCTACAGTTACATTGATGTGCCATAGGTCTTTTTGAAGTAACTGTGCGACTGTCAAATTTGTATAGCGCCTCAATCATCACACATAACATAGCTGCCACTGCTATCATCCTTTTACGACTTCACCAAATCTTTCCCAAACATTACTTTTCTGGCCCTCCCTTCTCTTTATTTTCAACTCTCCATTTCGCAGCTTTTTTCTTATTGAATTAAACTTACTACAGAGACATTGTCCTTTTGGCATCCGTGGATCGACTTAAACTTTTTCTGCCCATTCCCAAAAGCATTTGGCGATTGCCGTGTAGGCTATTTGGCATACATAAGTTTATGCTTACACACTAATGCCAGATAGCCTCAAATAATGAAAGAAAAACCTCAATGTAGCCTTAAAATATAAATTGCACAAGAATGATACATTTATGGATTTAAGGTATTATTTTCACTTCAATCAACCCCCCCACCACCTACCCGCCCTTCATCCACACAATATTTAATGACCCTAAACCCGCACGAGCCAGTGATATAACTGTAGGGCCTGTTGGTTATGAGTCAACCCGGGTATCACTAGCACGCATATCTTTGGTAGCCTAATCGGACGAGGGGCGCTCTTTGAAAATGGGGATGGATAGCCTACTCAAACAAGCTAAATGAAGGTATGCAGGTATGTGAATTGTGAATAATGAAAAAGCAGGAGGGCAAAAACCTCCAAATTATTTAAAAGCACTCTCAGTAGACCATTTAAACCCCCTTTATTCATAGGCTAGTTGGCTAATGACCAGGATAAAAAAGATGCACCTATGCAATGCTGCTAAACCAGCCTTGATTAAGGGGAGGTTAGGCAAAATGGGGGGAAACCAAGTATTTTTTATTTTTGGGGGAAATTCACAGACACAAAATGCAGATCTCTTCCAAGGGCACTGTGCATCATGGCTGGATAGGCTGTGCTTCCGCTCTCAAAATCCATTCCATCCTCAACTGCATTACTGTTGAGACTGGTTTTTTGTGGGTCTTAAAACTTCTCATTAGCCTGCATGAAATTGTCACTTTTGCACGTGTTTTTAAGGACACACCTCAAATATTGCCACCCCTCCCATCTCAGCGCAAGTGAGCTGATGTTAGACAGGTAAATTGCCGAACCTGGCATTAGGTCTGGAAAATGCCAGTGTGCCAGCTTTACATGACGAAATTGCAAATTAACGTGCGTTTGACAATTGCGCCTCCTTACCGCCAGACAAAAATAGAGCCCTATGTGTAATTATTATATTGCTTTGTTTTTTAAAAAGGGGCTAAATGGAAAGAAATAGGAGCAGATGGAGGAGGAAGAGAGTGAGGGACGTGAAGGGGTTGATGCTATACGGGAGACAGAGTAAACACTGTCCACACACAGGCAGGCACGCAGGCACACATGCACAATTTGTTGGTGTGGGTTCATGATGACTGACAGTCAGCCCTGAAAAACATCACTATACTCTGAGGAAGGGAATAAGCACCATCTGACAGCACAATCAATGGTCAAGTTTACAATCGCTGACACTGCCATCTTATCAGTGGAGGAAAATATCAGCATTCATACAGGTGCTTGACAACATAGATACCACAGAGCATCAGCACCTTGGTTCTGTAGAAAGGTAGTGGATGATGGATGATGTAATGTACGCCTACTTTGACAATCTGGAAGAGTGTTATAATAATCCAATCCATTACATCAGTATACGCGTAAATAAAATAATGTAATAAGGTAAATAAGAGGTGCACCAGAGTGTGTCATTGATACAATAGTGTGTTGTTTATTACCTCCAAATAGCTTACAAGTGATTAGACATCAAGGCACACCTTTGCCATGTCAGTGATTGGTTTTCTTTGACATATTCAGTCACAACTAACATTCAACTTTGAGCTTGCTTCCCTAAGATAAAACCTAATTCTGTAGTTGGTAAGTAGCATTATGTGAAATCTAAAATATTTCGTTTTATGATCTCTCTTGCTTTGACATTTCATAGTATTGTGATATTCTTGGTATTTTTTTTTGACCTTGCAAGAACGTGAAGTGTTTCACTTTTCTCCACTTTTCGTTCAGTTGTGATCAAATATCATATTATGGTCATGTTCAGTTTCTCATTTTCAATTCCTCTCCATATTGGACAGAGAATTTTCAACACACGTTAGAAATTCGGCGACAGAGCAATAGACACGCAGCTGGGTTGTTCTTGAATTACGGTGGCATTTGGGCATGACATTTTTTTTTAAAAGAGCTTAATTTTTCAAGATGTTTATTTATTTAAATGTATTTTTCCTTACATCTTCCCATACTAAATCAACCAATATTGTAGCTTAATGACTTTTTACCATTATAATAACATTGTGCCATCAGTAGGAGTAGTAACACCAATGATGGTAACGCCAATGTGACATTTTTGGTAAATGAGGATTTTCTTAAATGGCGAAAATGCTCAAATCTAATGTAAGCAATTATTTCAAAATAATTTACTAAAGTGATATGATTAATAATTTAGCTCACAATGTTATTTCCCTTTATTTAAATTGAGCAACACCAAGTAACACTTTGGATTTAGATAAGAAATGATCAATGGAATCCTCAAATTTATGGCATACTAAAATGGTGTGATTAGCTAATAATTATATTTAATATAGACCCCTCCCCCGATAACAGTTTGCCACTGGAGAGTATGCTCAAGGTCCTTGTATATCTTTGTAATGAGTGATTTTCAAGGTGGTAACATCAATTACATAAAACTGAGGGACACACATTATACTAGTAAAATGTATTTTTAATAGCATTCATTATTTTTATTGATCTATACCATATGTGTCAAACTCATTCCATGGAGGGCCTAGTGTCTGCAGGTTTTTGTTTTTTCCTTTCAATTAAGCCCTAGACAATCAATCAATCAATTTTTTTTATATATATATTTTTTTTACATCAGCAGATTTCACAAAGTGCTATACAGAAACCCAGCCTAAAATCCCAAACAGCAAGCAATGCAGATGTAGACAACCAGGTGTGGGGAGTTCCTTACTAATTGGTGACCTTAATTCATCAATCAAGTACAAGGGAGAAGCGAAAACCTGCAGACACTCTGCCCTCTGTGGAATGAGTTTGACACCTTTGCTTTAACTTAACCTTAACTCCTAGCCTAGATAACGTTAGCCACCTAGCTAACATTATCATTAATCCCCTAGACAACGTTAGCCACAACAAATTGGAATTTGTAACATATCATACATTTTTCAAAATCGTAAAGCTTTGCAAATTCCAGTTCTATTTGTTGTAACTAATTTATGCATAATCCTTGCTTTAGGCCTACATAACAAAGACCACTCTTATGGAAACTAAAAGCTCACACTCCAACCTGGTCTCAGAACATTTCATATTATTGTGTACGTAAATTGCCAAAATCCATTTAGTATGATATGTTATGTTTCGTATGGTATGTATTAATTTGTTGATGTCCATCACCCATTTCGTATGATACGTTACGAATTACAATTTGTTTTATATGTAAGGAATTTGTAAAACATTCGATATGTTATGAATTCTAGATAGGTGGCTAACGTTATCTAGCTGGTTAATGTTAGCTAGGCTAGGGGTTATGTTAGGGTTAAGTTTGGAGTTAGGTTAAAGGGTTAAGGTTAAGGTAGGGGAAGTGTTAGCTAACTTGCTAAGTAGTTGCAAAGTAGCTAAAAAGTAGTAATTAGTTGAAAAATTGCTAATTAGCTAAAATGCTAAAGTTGTCTGTGATGAGATTCGAACTCACAACCTTTGGGTTACTAGACGTTCACGTTATACGCCCGACCAACCACCCTACTTTAATTTTTGCCTTAAGTTACCATCTGTCTTATGTAACCATCAGTGGCAATTGTAGCATGTAATTCTTGGTGGGGCAAACAAAAAACTCAATGTGGGATGCATGCCAGCAAAGCCATAACACAACACAACACTAAACAATACATTAATTGCACTATAACGGTGACAAACGGTGCCCACAAACTGTTAGGGCCTACATAAAGCTGTCCCAACAGCAGAGTCCCAACAGCAGTCCCAACACCATACCACTGCTACACCTGGCTAACAGCGGAGCTTTGTCTGGCAGCAAAACAGTTCAATCTGCCTAATTTATTGCATTTTTAAAAAACATAGCTGATATGGCTAACTTGCTTAAACAAATGTGGTTTCTACTGACAATTGAGATGTACAAACTATGGCATAAGGGGACGACAAGCGGATAAGAGGCAATCCGTAATTTCGATTAAGAAATTCATGAGTGAGCTAGGACGGACATAGTCAATATAACTATTTGTTCAGCACTTATGAAATGTACAGCGACAGAATTCAGAACATGGGCTGTTCTTACAGTGTTCTCCCTGTACACCAAGTCAGAACCGTAGGATAAATAAAGGGGGCGTATAAGCAGACAATGAAAGCTCTTACAATATTCGATGATTACGTTTCTCTAAAACAGATTATAGGCTACATGTGCACCACCAAGTCGGAACAGTAGGCAAAATTAAGAGGGGAAAATAGACCAAATTATTAGGGTGAGGCACATGGGCTACTAACAGTTTACTACACAACATACACATAGTATTACTTTCTTAGCTACAGTATACACTACCGGTCAAAAGTTTCAGAACACCTACTCATTCAAGGGTTTTTCTTTATTTTTTACTATTTTCTACATTGTAGAATAATAGTGAAGACATCAAAACTATGAAATAATACATATGGAATCATGTAGTAAACAAAAAAGTGTTAAACAAATCCAAATATATTTTATATTTGAGATTCTTCAAATAGCCACCCTTTGCACACTCTTGGCATTCTTTCAACCAGCTTCATGAGGTAGTCACCTCGAATGCATTTCAATTAACAGGTGTGCCTTTTTAAAAGTTAATTTGTGGAATGTCTTTCCTTCTTAATGCGTTTGAGCTAATCAATTGTGTTGTGACAAGGTAGGGGGGGTATACAGAAGATAGCCCTATTTGGTAAAATACCAAGTCCATATTATGGCAAGAACAGCTCAAATAAGCAAAGAGAAACGACAGTCCATCATTACTTTAAGACATGAAGGTCAGTCAATACAGAACATTTCAAGAACTTTGAATGAAACTGGCTTTCATGAGGACCGCCACAGGAATGGAAGACCCAGAGTTACCTCTGCTGCAGAGGATAAGTTCATTAGAGTTACCAGCCTCAGAAATTGCAGCCCAAATAAATGCTTCACAAAGTTCAAGTAACAGACACATCTCAACATCAACTGTTCAGAGGAGAGTGTGTGAATCAGGCCTTCATGGTCGGATTGCTGCAAAGAAACCACTACTAAAGGACACCAATAAGAAGAGACTTGCTTGGGCCAAGAAACATGAGCAATGGACATTAGTCCGGTGGAAATTTGTCCTTTGGTCTGGAGTCCAAATTTGAGATTTTTGGTTCCAACCGCCGTGTCTTTGTAAGACGCGGTGTGGGTGAACGGATGATCTCTGCATGTGTATTTCCCACCGTAAAGCATGGAGGAGGAGGTGTTATGGTGTGGGGGTGCTTTGCTGGTGACAGTGTCTGTGGTTTATTTAGAATACCACAGCATTATGCAGCAATATGCCATCCCATCTGGTTTGGGCTTTTTGGGACTATCATTTGTTTTTCAACAGGACAATGACCCAACACACCTCCAGGCTGTGTAAGGGCTATTTCACCAAAAAGGAGAGTGATGGAGTGCTGCATCAGATGACCTGGCCTCCACAATCCCCTGACCTCAACCAAATTGAGATGGTTTGGGATGAGTCGGACCGCAGAGTGAAGGAAAAGCAGCCAACAAGTGCTCATCATATGTGGCAACTCCTTCAAGACTGTTGAAAAAGCATTCCAGGTGAAGCTGGTTGAGAGAATGCCAAGAGTGTGCAAAGCTGTCATCAAGGCAAAGGGTGGCTATTTGAAGAATCTCAAATAGAAAATATATCTTGATTTGTTTAACCTCTACGGGATCGGTGTCCCGTATACGGGACAGTTGAGCTAACGTGCGCTAATGTGATTAGCATGACTGTTGTAAGTAATAGTAAACTTTCCAGGACATTGATATGTCTTAAATGGGCAGAAAGCTTAAATTCCTGTTAATCTAACTGCACTGTCCAATTTACAGTAGCTATTACAGTGCAAAAATACCATGCTATTGTTTGAGGAGAGTGCACAACAATAAAAAATGTATCACGACAACTGGTTTGATACATTCACCTCTGAAGGTAAATAATGTACTTACATTCAGTAATCTCGCTCTAATTTGAGATAAAATGTAGCATAGTTTTGCTTGATAAAATCAATTTTTATATTCAAATGTAGGAACTGGGTTCTACAGTTTGAACCCCTGCTGTCTCTGGCTCCACACCCACCCCGCCCGGCCATCTAGATGTGTGAAAGTTAGTGTATAAGCTAATGTTCCATCATGTATGACGTTCCTGGGAGTGTGTAAACTTACATTTTGTATTACCATATCATTTTTGTATGTTCTCTATAGTTATGTACTTGAAAATGAATCAATTGACCAATTCGGCACATTTGGGCAGACTTGAAACAAAATAGTCCAGTATTGCTATGCTTCACTGGATCAATCTGAAACTTTGCACACACACTGCTGCCATCTAGTGGCCAAAATCTAAATTGTGCCTAAACTGCAATATTATATTGTGGGCTTTCTCTTGCTTTTCAAAGATGATGGAACTAAAACAAAATAGAAAACACATGTTTTTTTGTTTGTATTATCTTTTACAGATCTAATGTGTTATATTCTCCTACATTAATTTCACATTTCCACAAACTTCAAAGTGTTTCCTTTCAAATGGTGTCAATAATATGCATATGCTTGCTTCAGGTCCTGAGCTAAAGCCAGTTAGATTTGGGTCCTTAAGAGGTTAACACTTTTTTGGTTACTACATGATTCCATATGTGTTATTTCATACTTTTGATGTCTTCACTATTATTCTACAATGTAGAAAATAGTAACAAATAAAGAAAAAACTTGGATGAGTAGGTGTCCTAAAACTTTTGACCGGTAGTGTACATATCTCCCTGGTATATTACATCATTTATGCAGCAGCATACAATACATTTTTGGACTCACCTGAACAGGAAGGTGGCGCGGCGGTCCTTCGTGGGCAAATTTTGTCATCAAACTTTGTCATCAAAGTCTGGCATACTCTGGATTTATGGTGCTTTCAAGACAACTGGGAACTCAGAAAAAAACAAGGTTGAATCATGATGATGTCAGTGATCTTCAGGTAGAAGCTCTAGAAAGAGGCCCAAGTTCCGGATTTACAATTCCGAGTTGGATGTTCAAAACATATTTTCCCAGTCGGAGCTCGTTTTTTCAGAGTTCCCAGTGTCTTGAACTCACTGAAGGCAGATTTTGCAGTTCCAAGTTAACAGTTGTTTTGAGCGCGGCACAAATCATGCTTCATTGACAGCATGGCCAATGTTGAATGTTTATCATTTTAAGCTTGGAAAATAGACCCTTAATCCCAGACTTGGGACCACACAGCCACTCCACTGAATAGCATGCTAGTCATTGCTTTGCAATGCTTGCAGTTAGCGACTGATTCCTTCCAAACCACTCATTGTTGGATTTGCAATTTCCAACTTGTTGTGTAATGTTTATGTCCAATGGCCGATGAGCACCGATACATTTTATCTATAATTTCTCTCATTATTTCTCTTCATATTACAAGGATTAAAAAGGATTTGCCAGTTGATTGTCGACTTGATTCATGATGATGACTGCTAGCTAAGATTTGGAAAGTATGATGTTGACATGATCAATCCAATCAAAGCTACTCTAGATATAACGTGATTTGACATCATTTTATCTGTGGCCAATGACCTTGAGCCATATTGGATGGGCACTTCTAATGTAACTCTATGGCAGCACCCAAGGGGCTTGAATTTTCGAGCTCTACCCTTAGACTTGGCGGTGACGTTGTGTCCTCATGAGTGACAGAACACTGAGCCAATCATGGTGTAACTAGAGAACATTACAAACAGCTACGCTACGTATTTTCTGCTAGCTGCCCCACCACCACAGAAAGCACTGAGCTAGGCTGAAACACCTGCATTTTGGAGCTGTCTTACTCAAGAAAGCAAAAAAGCGGCTTCATTAACTCAATTAATTTATTATTTTTTATTATTGTTTGCAAACTGATATGTGACACGTATTAATGCCAAAATAACATGCAAAACAGGCAAGCCCCAAAAATGTTTTTATTTTTAGCTAAAAATGTGGGGCTCAAAACAGGCCCACCTGCCCTGAATGACGGGTCGCCACTGGTAACCATACCAAATGTAACATTTCAGTGTACCTGATGTACGTTTCCTATGTTAGGTCTAGTATATGAGACCAGGCTGCACACTCAGACGATGAAGTGCAAACTCACTGGGAGGAAATGCATGCACTCAGAAACATCATAGCCTACTAAAACTGATATTATTGAACAAAGTTCTAGCATCGCTGCCGATATGTCCATTCTTAGGAGCCTCACACAATAGTTAAACTCAATATAAACACTCTCCCAAACGATTGCAAATAGGCAACTGTTCAACAAGACATTCTGGCAACAAGCATCTCACCTGCTTTCTCGGCCATACACGAGAGCCCCGTTACTAGCACGAGCAGCACCCCAATGAAGCACATCTGCACACAGAGCAACTCCTTTCGCTTTTTCCGCCGAGATTTGGTCTTCTGCTGGTTCAGCATCACTTGAAGCGGCCTACACCGCACCCGGACGGTCCCGGGCATCATGCCAAAAGCTATCCCATCCATGGAGAAGTTTTCACGGTGACAAGGCTTCTTGGAACCCGGAAAGAGAACGTGGAGGAAAGCCGGGAGAAAGAGGGGTTCGGAAAGTTAGACAACGTAAGAGGTGGGCTGTCGACGGGTGAAAGACAATGTTGGTATGCTATCTTGCGTCGGTTGCGATGTTGTCTTCTATATTACTTCGGACCGAAGTGTTGTTGTGAGTCGTGGCTTTTGCGAGAGGACGGAGCACTCCATGGATGCGTCAGTTTGGTGCCAGTTCTCGCAGGACACTGTCTGCAGCAAGGCTGGGGATGTTGAAGAGAGAGCTCGGAAAGGAAAGGAAAGGAGGGGGGAGGAGAGTGTGTGTGTGTGTGTGAGAGAGAGAGAGAGAGAGACACACACACACACAGAGAGAGAGTGAGAGAGAGAGAGAGAGACCATTGTAAATACAACCAATATTTTTTTTTTTTGCCCTTTTGTACTTTAACTATTTGCACATCGCTACAACACTGTATATAGACATAATATAACATTTGAAATGTCTTTATTCTTTTGGAACTTGTGTGAGTGTAATATTTACTATTCACTTTCTATTATTTATTTCACTTTTGTTTATCCATTTCACTTGCTTTGGTAATGTAAACATATGTTTCCCATGCCAATAAAGCCCCTTGAATTGAATTGAATTGAGAGAAAGAGAGAGAGAGCGAGAGATTATAAAGCTATAGCCAACAGAAATTGCCCTTGGACAATGCAGTGAGAGGGGGAGAAAGGACTGAGCGAGAGAGATGGGCGACTGGGCACCAATTATTTTATTTTTTTACAAGGTTTACATTTTTTATGATTTCATGTTGTATTCAGGATAGTTGACAATTCAATCAAATGTAAATCAACACTAGACGTTGAACTGACGTCTGTGCCCAGTGGGATACATTTTTGAAGCAGCAGGCGTTATTTGGAACAAAAAATACACGCTCATCGTTGCCCTCTCCTGGATGAAGTAGGATTATATTCCATAGTTTCTTTCAGCTAGCCTATTGCAGTAGATCCGTTTGGCAATGGACGGCTATTTGGACATTATAAATCCTTTGCATGAGAATGGCAGGCACCCATAAGTGCACACACACACACACACACACACACACACACACACACACACACACACACACACACACACACACACACACACACACACACACACACACACACACACTGTGGGTGAATGTCAATCTAAACACTCAATCGAACACTGCACCACTCTCCTCTCTTTTCCTTCATTATCTCATTATCTCATAATCACTAGTTGACCTCTTCTAACCTGGTGAGTCCCAGCATACACCCACACCACTCTGCCTTTGATGCATTCCACTCATCAGCAGGTTCATGTCCAGTATCAGCCTCCATACAGTCTGTAGTATAAAGGAGTCAGCCTCAGGTTGACCCCCTGTTGTTCAGTCTATGTTGGGCAGTGATACTTGATAATGTCATTAATGAAATACATTTATCTCCACATTTGTATGGCGCCTAGATACACATTGACCTATCCAAATATAACATAGCACACCACTTCAAGAGATAGTTAACCCAAATGTTATAATTGCATTACCTTGTAGTTATGGAGGAAGAGAGACAATGATAAGCATTGAATAATTCACAGCCACCACTAGCAGAACGCATTGGAATGAGATAGAGACCCAGGTTTCAGGTTGTCTAGTGCTGATTTATGTGGGAGATTGTTGTCGTATGATGAACAGGAAGTAGTCAGGGACAAGCATGAGTGGGACAGTGACACATTTAGCTATCATGCACTGCTTCATGCCACATTTACCAATTTACAAAGAAACCTCACTAGCACTTCCCAGTAATGGTTAAACTTCTGTCACTTGGATATTGGTCCCTATAGGCAATATCCTGTGTGCTACTAGTCCCTGCGTCACTCATCAGTGATATGTCTCAGCTATTGATGAAGTGAACCTCTCTCATTGATTCTGTGGGGCTTTAGATCAGCATAGGTTGCAGTGAAGCATATAGAGGTGTGCGTGTCTCTCTCTCGCTCTGTGTGTGTGTGTGTGTGTGTGTGTGTGTGTGTGAGAGAGAGAGTGTGTGTATATATGTATGTAGGTGTATGTGTGTGTGTGTGTGTGTGTGTGTGTGTGTGTTTGTGCATCTATCTCTCACACCAGAGTACAGTGAGGGAAGGAACGAGAGTCTATGGCATTAACAATACATTGAATTGTTGAATATTTACCATAACACCTGCTCGAAAAATAAAGACTAGTCTGCTACTGGTAAAAAACTGTGATGTTGCATATTCATTGTTTATTCACATAACAGACAGTGTGGAGCTATACAATGAAAAGGATGTACCATGTACAGTATTAGAGTGGTGCAGCAACCCAGAGCCCCTGAACACATTGCATGCACATCCAAACACTCCCTTATTCACTCACTCACTCACTCTCTCTCCACACACACACACACACACATTAGGGTCGCGATACTACAATGCCTGATTTTCCTTGGCAAAAAGGAAAACACAAAGCAGACTTAACATTTGGTCCTTTAAGAAACCTACAGTATGTAAAATATTGAGTTATATAGCTTGGAAAATAATCATGTGATTCTGGGTGACAACATAAGGCTGTTTGTTTCCAACATTAGGACTGTTTTCCTCAGGAAATGCAATCTGCTTCATGTTTCGTTTCCTTGCCATGATACCTCGGAGTATCGCAATACTGGTATCATGACAACCCTAATGCACACACTGTAGAAAGACAGGATAGCATGTGTGTATGTGTGTGTGTGTGTAGAGAGTGTGAGTGAGTGAATAAGGGAGTGTTTGGATGTGCATGAGATGTGTTCAGGGGCTCTGGGTTGTTGCTCTACTCTAATACTGTACATGGCACATCCTTTTCATTGTATCGCTCCGTACTGTCTGTTATGTGAATAAACAATGAATATGCAGTATCCCAGTGTCACAGTGTTTGACCCCACACACCTGGTTACTCAGACACTTTGCTAAGCATAGTCCAGCCCTGTAGCATGATGTTTTGAGGCAGGCCCACAATCCCCTCTGTCCGTCTGTTCCTAATGGAGACATGAGAACGTGTGACCCTGACACTGTAGTCTAATATTAGGCAGGGTAATAACTTTCTCTCTCTGTCCTTCACGCCTCTCAACAGTTTCATTAGAAGACAGCCTGCAGCAGTGCCTGTTGCTTGGTTTGCTTCCCAAACATCTTACCTGCTGTGACCCATCTAAAACCATGTACGGGTGTCTGTGTGTGTGTGTGCATGCGTGCGTGCGTGTGTGTGTGCGCGTGTGTGCGTTTGAAGACACCTGATTTGATTAATGTAAGAGAGAGAGAATGGCTTGACGTGCTAATATTGATTGTCTCCAACTACAGAAGCAGTATTGACAATTACCTCTACAGTATGTTTCTCATACATGTTCATTAATTTAACCCTTGTTACAAGATGCTGTGGTCTCGATTTGTTCTAAAACAGACCCATATACAATTAAGAACCCTTGTTCTTTTCATGACATAGACTGACCAGGTGAATCCAGGTGAAAGCTATGATCTCTTGTTGATGTCACTTATTAAATCCATTTCAATCAGTGTAGATGAAGGGGAGGAGACAGGTTAAAGAAGGATTTTTAAACCTTGAGACAATTCAGACATTCAGGATTGTGTATGTGTGCCATTCAGAGGGTGACTGGGCGAGACAAAACATGTAAGTGCCTTTAAACGGTGTATGGTAGTACAGTGAGGGAAAAAAGTATTTGATCCCCTGCTGATTTTGTACGTTTGCCCACTGACAAAGAAATGATCAGACTATAATTTTAATTGTAGGTTTACTTGAACAGCGAGAGACAGAATAACAACAAAAAAATCCAGAAAAACGCATGTCTAAATGTTATACATTGATTTGCATTTTAATGAGGGAAATAAGTATTTGACCCCACTGCAAAACATGACTTAGTACTTGGTGGCAAAACCATTGTTGGCAATCACAGAGGTCAGACGTTTCTTGTAGTTGGCCACCAGGTTTGCACACATCTCAGGAGGGATTTTGTCCCACTCCTCTTTGCAGATCTTCTCCAAGTCATTAAGGCTTCGAGGCTGACGTTTGACAACTCGAACCTTCAGCTCCCTCCACATATTTTCTATGGGATTAAGGTCTGGAGACTGGCTAGGCCACTCCAGGACCTTAATGTGCTTCTTCTTGAGCCACTCCTTTGTTGCCTTGGCCGTGTGTTTTGGTTCATTGTCATGCTGGAATACCCATCCACAACCCATTTTCAATGCCCTGGCTGAGGGATAGAGGTTCTCACCCAAGATTTGACGGTACATGGCCCCGTCCATCATCCCTTTGATGCGGTGAAGTTGTCCTGTCCCCTTAGCAGAAAAACACCCCCAAAGCATAATGTTTCCACCTCCATGTTTGATGGTGGGGATGGTGTTCTTGGGGTCATAGGCAGCATTCCTCCTCCTCCAAACACGGCGAGTTGAGTTGATGCCAAAGAGCTCCATTTTGGTCTCATCTGACCACAACACTTTCACCCAGTTCTCCTCTGAATCATTCAGATGTTCATTGGCAAACTTCAGACGGGCCTGTATATGTGCTTTCTTGAGCAGGGTGACCTTGTGGGCGCAGTCCTTCACGGCGTAGTGTGTTCCCAATTGTTTTCTTGGTGACTATGGTCCCAGCTGCCTTGAGATTATTGACAAGATCCTCCCGTGTAGTTCTGGGTTGATTCCTCACCGTTCTCATGTTCATTGCAACTCCATGAGGTGAGATCTTGCATGGAGCCCCAGGCCGAGGGAGATTGACAGTTATTTTGTGTTTCTTCCATTTGCGAATAATCGCACCAACTGTTGTCACCTTCTCACCAAGCTGCTTGGCGATGGTCTTGTAGCCCATTCCAGCCTTGTGTAGGTATACAATCTTGTCCCTGACATCCTTGGAGAGCTCTTTGGTCTTGGCCATGGTGGAGAGTTTGGAATCTGATTGATTGATTGCTTCTGTGGACAGGTGTCTTTTATACAGGTAACAAGCTGAGATTAGGAGCACTCCCTTTAAGAGTGTGCTCCTAATCTCAGCTCGTTACCTGTATAAAAGACACCTGGGAGCCAGAAATCTTTCTGATTGAGAGGGGGTCAAATACTTACAGTGGGGAAAAAAAGTATTTAGTCAGCCACCAATTGTGCAAGTTCTCCCACTTAAAAAGATGAGAGAGGCCTGTAATTATTTTTCCAGAAAAAAATCCTCCTTCCATATGACATTCTCCCAATCCTCTTCTGGATCATCCAAATGCACTCTAGCAAACTTCAGACAGGCCTGGACATGTACTGGCTTAAGCAGGGGGACACGTCTGGCACTGCAGGATTTGAGTCCCTGGCGGCGTAGTGTGTTACTGATGGTAGGCTTTGTTACTTTGGTCCCAGCTCTCTGCAGGTCATTCACTAGGTCCCCCCGTGTGGTTCTGGGATTTTTGCTCACCGTTCTTGTGATAATTTTGACCCCACGGGGTGAGATCTTGCGTGGAGCCCCAGATCGAGGGAGATTATCAGTGGTCTTGTATGTCTTTCATTTCCTAATAATTGCTCCCACAGTTGATTTCTTCAAACCAAGCTGCTTACCTATTGCAGATTCAGTCTTCCCAGCCTGGTGCAGGTCTACAATTTTGTTTCTGGTGTCCTTTGACAGCTCTTTGGTCTTGGCCATAGTGGAGTTTGGAGTGTGACTGTTTGAGGTTGTGGACAGATGTCTTTTATACTGATAACAAGTTCAAACAGGTGCCATTAATACAGGTAACGAGTGGAGGACAGAGGAGCCTCTTAAAGAAGAAGTTACAGGTCTGTGAGAGCCAGAAATCTTGCTTGTTTGTAGGTGACCAAATACTTATTTTCCACCATAATTTGCAAATAAATTCATTAAAAATCCTACAATGTGATTTTCTGGATTTTCTTTCTCATTTTGTCTGTCATAGTTGACGTGTACCTATGATGAAAATTACAGGCCTCTCTCATCTTTTTAAGTGGGAGAACTTGCACAATTGGTGGCTGACTAAATACTTTTTCCCCCCACTATATTTCCCTCATTAAAATGCAAATCAATTCATAACATTTTTGACATGCGTTTTTCTGGATTTTTGTTTTGTTATTCTGTCTCTCACTGTTCAAATAAACCTATCATTAAAATTATAGACTGATAATTTCTTTGTCAGTGGGCAAACGTACAAAATCAGCAGGGGATCAAATACTTTTTTCCCTCACTGTAGGTGCCAGGTGCAGCCTACACACTTCTGTGCATTGTTCTTCTACAATTGAGAATCAACTATCAGAAACAGAAAGGGCAGGCAGCTTTGTACGTCATACATATAATTCTGTGTATTAAATGGGTCTATGGTAAAGCCATGAAATGACATCTGTGCTCTCCATGTCCAAATGACATTGCCACCTCAGCCTCCCCTAAATACCAATGTCTCCTGCTTTATCAGGACAGTCAGAGAAGTAACTGGAGTAACTGGAGTGACTAGCTAGCTTCTTGCTTCAGAAGGTCGAACGGTCGGCGTGAGTGTGTTATGAAGTTGGGGATGCGGGTTCGAATGCACATACACATTTTGGCAGGTGTCCCTGAAAGAGAACAGGCTGTAAAATTGCATCTTCAACAACAGTGGTGCTCATTGGGTGACTAATCCTGTTGAGCTATAGTGGATTATGATAGAATGTTTTTACAGGTTCCTGCTATTATTCACATGCGCACACACACACACACACACACACACACACACACACACACACACACACACACACACACCACTCCTGTCATCACCCAAAAGCCACTACCTGTTCCCTTCTAGGACTGGGTGTTCTCTCTTCTGTCTTGGTCAGAGAACATCCCCTTCTGTAGAGAACAGAATGCAGCCTCAGCCATACTGCACTCTAATAAAGACTTCTCCACAACTTACCCAAACACACATGCATGCACACACAAACACACACACACAGAGCATGTCCATCTGACCAACAAGATCTCATAGTTTCCCTTCGAAAATCGACGTATTATGGATAAACGTCTATATTTTATGCATTAATTCCGTGTGGTTACAGGGTTAAAACAGAAACAACTCAAAGGGTTACGTTTAGGTATTAATTCCGAGTGGTTAAGGTTAGGGTTATGGTTTGGGGAAGGCTTAAAACATAATAATTGAAAACAACGTGCTGTTTCCATCAACTACCATCAAGTATTCTCACAGTATTGTGAACTGCGGTGGCGCAGTGGTCCAAGCAGCATACTCTGGCTCCGAGCATCAGATGTTTGCACCCAGTGCTGGTCAATCGTTTACATTTTTTTGTGAGCGCAGAGGAAGGCATATATCGAAATTCTCAGGACCTTTTCAAACCTCCGAAATCGGCGTCTTTTTTTGAGTGATCAGGCTGCATCTGACACCAAACAGGTTAGGCTGAGAGCACAAAGACAACAAAGATCTTACACAGTATCACTCAATGCCTCTGTCTAACATTTGTTCCAGACACATATAGTTTATCCTAATCAATCCAAAGTGTATGATATTGCCCCTTTCTTTTCTGTGAATATCACTGAGACAGTGAGTGAGGATAGTAATGTGTGTGTGTGTGTGTGTGTGTGTGTGTGTGTGTATCAGTCTGTCCTACTAATCAATAACCCTGGTCACTGTGTCCCCGTCTCTCCTGCTCCTGGTCACTGTGTCCCCGTCTCTCCTGCTCCTGGTCACTGTGTCCCCGTCTCTCCTGCTCCTGGTCACTGTGTCCCCGTCTCTCCTGCTCCGTTGCTACACTCAAGCTATGCTTTACCAATGGGGATTTCCAAAATGCTACCTCTTCTCTCTTGTCTTTTTAAAGTGGAACTGACAGCGTTTTAACTACTTTGCAGATATGAAACAAACAATCAATTATAATATCAGTAAAAAATATCACATTCCCAGTTTATGCTACAAAACCAACTTTATAAGAGGTTTTAAAAATAGGTTATATTTGACTCAAAATTCCATGATGTACAGTTCAATGTATGATCAATTTAACTCACCAATACATTTCTTGGTTGTCCACATTTCTTTCAGGTTGTAAATCACAGCTGGTCTGGTACATTGTTTGCTGCCTCCACCCATTCGGGATGCACTGTTTCAGTTTAAATATTTTGGACAAAAATGGACTAATGTAACTAAGGCTGGGAATGTCAATACAATCAAACTAGCAAGGACAATGATCACAAGTCAGTCATAACGTGGCTAATAGGGTAGCATATCTATTTATGTAGCTATTTATTTAGCAAGCTAAAAACATGGAGCCTAACGTTAGCTAGCTAGCTGCTGGGAGGATGTCATGTCATTGGAGGAGTGGGTGAGTGACCGACTTATTCCCCTCATATCATTTTTTCGGTGGCTACAGCTAGAGCTGCAGGTTTCATTTGGTGCAGGAGTCCCGGGGTATTTACATATTTGCAGAAATCCATTCAGGTGTATTTTGTATCTTTTGGCGAATGCATTCTAATAATCTAAAGTTGCACTGTTGCTACTGCCTGTAAAACAGTCAGTCTGGTTCAAAGTGAATGATGGCAGGCCTGTGGCAAAATGATTATTTACATAAAGGCCTACTGTAAAGCTCTGATTGGCTATGGCGCACCGGTCTGCGTAGACTCAGGTCCTGGAAGAAACAGATGTTTTTGTTAGGTTTTATTTACTGCAGTGTCTATTAATTGTCCAAACGCACGGCCGCTTTCCCACTCTATATTGCTATAGAATTTTCACAAATGCCTTACTATACGTCATTCCCAAACATTCTATGAATTTATGAAAATGTGAAAATTACCAAGTGTTCGCTTCTCAGAATTAAAAAAAAAGTTGTCATATTCTTCCTGGGGGTGTACAGTGGGGAAAAAAAGTATTTAGTCAGCCACCAATTGTGCATGTTCTCCCACTTAAAAAGATGAGAGAGGCCTGTAATTTTCATCATAGGTACACGTCAACTATGACAGACAAAATGAGATTTTTCTTTCCAGAAAATCACATTGTAGGATTTTTTATGAATTTATTTGCAAATTATGGTGGAAAATAAGTATTTGGTCAATAACAAAAGTTTCTCAATACTTTGTTATATACCCTTTGTTGGCAATGACACAGGTCAAACGTTTTCTGTAAGTCTTCACAAGGTTTTCACACACTGTTGCTGGTATTTTGGCCCATTCCTCCATGCAGATCTCCTCTAGAGCAGTGATGTTTTGGGGCTGTCGCTGGGCAACACAGACTTTCAACTCCCTCCAAAGATTTTCTATGGGGTTGAGATCTGGAGACTGGCTAGGTGTCAGTGATGTGCTGATGTGGATGCGGTGGTTGATTCAATCGCAGGACACAGAGGATCAGTCAAGGCGACTTTACTATACTCGTAAATAGACACAAAAGAAACGGCCTCAAACACAGGAGGCGAACAAAATACGCGCAGTGCGTAAAACACTATACAAAGACAAGGCACCGAACCTACAACACACGACATGTATAACAATAACACACAACTACAAAACATAACACAGGGAAACTTATAGGTGACATAATCATGACAGAATACGAAACAGGTGCACTAAACTAGACATGACAAAACAAACATCGAAAACATCAAACGGTGGCAGCTAGTACTCCGGGGACGACGAACGCCGAAGCCTGCCCGAACAAGGAGGAGGAGCAGCCTCGGCGGTATTCGTGACAGTACCCCCCCCCTTGACGCGCGGCTCCAGCCGTGCGCCGACCCCGACCTCGGGGACGGCCAGGAGGACGCGGAGCAGGGCGCGTGGGATGATTACGGTGGAACTCCGTCAGGAGGGAGGGATCTAAAATGTCCCTCGTAGGCACCCAGCACCGTTCCTCCGGACCGTACCCCTCCCACTCCACGAGATATTGTAGACCCCCATCCGACGTCTCGAATCCACGATGGACCGGACTGAGTACGCCGGAGCCCCTCGATGTCCAGTGGGGGGCGGAGGAGTCTCTCTTATCTCACTGTCCTGGAGTGGGCCAGCTACCACCGGCCTGAGGAGAGACACATGGAACGAGGGGTTAATGTGATAATCATTAGGCAGTTGTAACTTGTAGCATACCTCGTTCAATCTCCTCAGGACTTTAAATGGCCCCACAAACCGCCGACCCAGCTTCCGGCAGGGCAGGCGAAGGGGCAGGTTTCGAGTCGAGAGCCAGACTCGATCTCCAGGTGCGTACACTGGACCCTCACTGCGGTGGAGATCGGCGCTCGCCTTCTGTCTACGGATAGCCCGCCCGCTGCAGATGGACGTGTGCAGCGTTCCACGTCTCCTCCGAGCGCCGAAACCACTCATCCACCGCAGGAGCCTCGATCTGGCTCTGATGCCATGGTGCCAGAACCGGCTGATACCCTAACACACACTGGAAAGGGGTCAGGTTAGTAGAGGAGTGGCGAAGAGAGTTCTGGGCAATCTCTGCCCAAGGGATATACCCCGACCACTCCTCCTGCCGGTCCTGGCAATACGATCTCAGAAACCTACCCACATCCTGGTTCACTCTCTCCACCTGCCCATTACTCTCAGGGTGAAAACCCGAGGTAAGGCTAACCGAGACCCCCAAACGTTCCATGAATGCCCTCCAGACTCTAGAGGTGAATTGGGGACCTCGATCGGACACTATATCCTCGGGAACCCCGTAGTGCTGGATGACGTGGGTAAACAAAGCCTCAGCGGTCTGTAGGGCAGTAGGGAGACCCGGCATTGGGATGAGACGACAGGCCTTAGAGAACCGATCCACAACGACCAGAATAGTGGTGTTCCCCTGGGAGGGGGGTAGGTCAGTGACAAAGTCTACCGAGAGGTGAGACCACGGCCGTTGTGGAACGGGCAGGGGCTGTAACTTCCCCCTGGGCAGGTGTCTAGGTGCCTTACACTGAGCGCACACTGAGCAGGAGGAGACATAAACCCTCACGTCCCTAGCCAATGTTGGCCACCAGTACTTAACACTAAGGCAGTGCACTGTTCTGCCAATACCTGGATGTCCAGAGGAGGGTGACGTGTGAGCCTAATATATGAGACGATCACGGATCTCGAACGGCACGTACGTCCGCCCCACTGGACACTCCGGAGGAGTAGGGTCGGTGCGTAACGCCCGCTCGATTTCCGCATCGATCTCCCACACCACCGGTGCCACCAGACAAGACTCTGGCAGTATGGGAGTGGGCTCAATGGACCTCTCCTCTGTGTCATACCGCCGGGACAGGGCGTCTGCCTTACCGTTCTGGGACCCTGGGATGTGAGTAAGCTTAAAAACAAACCGGGTCAGAAACATGTTCCACCTAGCCTGACGAGGGTTCAGTCTCCTAGCTGCCCGGATGTACTCCAGGTTACGATGGTCAGTCAGAATGAGAAAAGGGTGTTGAGCCCCCTCAAGCCAATGCCTCCACACCTTTAGGGCCTGAACTACTGCTAGCAGCTCCCTGTCCCCTACGTCATAATTTCGTTCCGCCGGGCTGAGCTTTTTAGAATAAAAAGCGCAGGGCCGGAGTTTAGGAGGCGTGCCTGAGCGTTGAGACAATACTGCCCCAATACCGGCCTCTGACGCGTCCACCTCCACTTGGAACGCTAAAGCGGGGTCCGGATGCGCCAGCACCAGAGCCGAGGTGAACAGGTCCTTCAGTTTATCAAATGCCCTGTCCGCCTCAGCCGACCACTGCAAACGCACCGGGCCCCCCTTCAGCAAGGAAGTGATGGGAGCTGCCACCTGTCTAAAACCCCGGATAAACCTCCGGTAGTAATTGGCAAAACCCAAAAACCATTGCACCTCTTTAACAGTGGTTGGAGTCAATTACGCACGGCTGACACACGGTCAATCTCCATCTTCACCCCTGACGCGGACAACCGATGACCCAAGAAGGAGATAAACAGACATTAGGCCACTCCAGGACCTTGAAATGGTTCTTACGAAGCCACACCTTCGTTGCCCGGGCGGTGTGTTTGGGATCATTGTCATGCTGAAAGACCCAGCCACGTTTCATCTTCAATGCCCTTGCTGATGGAAGGAGGTTTTCACTCAAAATCTCACGATACATGTCCCCATTCATTCTTTCCTTTACACGGATCAGTCGTCCTGGTCCCTTTGCATAAAAACAGCCCCAAAGCATGATGTTTCCACCCCCATGCTTCACAGTAGGTATGGTGTTCTTTGGATGCAACTCAGCATTCTTTGTCCTCCAAACACGACGAGTTGAGTTTTTACCAAAAAAGTTCTATTTTGGTTTCATCTGACCATATGACATTCTCCCAATCCTCTTCTGGATCATCCAAATGCACTCTAGCAAACTTCAGACGGGCCTGGACATGTACTGGCTTAAGCAGGGGGACACGTCTGGCACTGCAGGATTTGAGTCCCTGGCGGCGTAGTGTGTTACTGATGGTAGGCTTTGTTACTTTGGTCCCAGCTCTCTGCAGGTCATTCACTAGGTCCCCCCGTGTGGTTCTGGGATTTTTGCTCACCGTTCTTGTGATCATTTTGACCCCACGGGGTGAGATCTTGCGTGGAGCCCCAGATCGAGGGAGATTATCAGTGGTCTTGTATGTCTTTCATTTCCTAATAATTGCTCCCACAGTTGATTTCTTCAAACCAAGCTGCTTACCTATTGCAGATTCAGTCTTCCCAGCCTGGTGCAGGTCTACAATTTTGTTTCTGGTGTCCTTTGACAGCTCTTTGGTCTTGGCCATAGTGGAGTTTGGAGTGTGACTGTTTGAGGTTGTGGACAGGTGTCTTTTATACTGATAACAAGTTCAAACAGGTGCCATTAATTCAGGTAATTTTCTGGATTTTTTTTTCTCAATTTGTCTGTCATAGTTTACGTGTACCTATGATGAAAATTACAGGCCTCTCTCATATTTTTAAGTGGGAGAACTTGCACAATTGGTGGCTGACTAAATACTTTTTTCCCCCACTGTATATGAACAGATTTGAATAAGATTTCATGTTGCTAAAACGCTGTCAGTTCCACTTTAAGGAATGCTGTGTTGTCTATGGTGTCTCTATATCATCTAGTGATAGGTTACCAATGTCAGTCCAAGGGCATAGAGAGGAAAGTGGGGAGAGGGAAAAGAGTAGGGGGGAGCCAAGGCAAGAAAGAGGGTGGGAGAGAGGTGAGAGACGGGAGAAAGGAGAAGGGATGGGGAGGTAGAGAGGGGAGAGAAGAGAGATGGGATGTGAGGTGAGTAGAAAATAGAGGAGAAAAGCAGTTAGGAAAGAGGGATGGAGATGGAAAGAGTCCATCTGTAGTTAGTCTCACGTTGCTATACCTCCAAAATCACGTCCTTGTCACGCCTAAGCCTGGTTGTCGACGAGGCTAATCTGTAGTAGACACCTGGTATCAGAACAGCAGGATGGATGGATGGAAAGAGGGATTAGGAAAGATAAATGAAGTAGTCTACCGTCAGAACAATCTGCTGTGAGGATGAGTGTTTTCTCCTCTCTTGTCACGCTGTGACATTCATGGGCACGTGCACAGACACACACGCACAAATGTGTGTGTTTGTGTGTGTCTGTGCATGTGTGAGTGACCTGAGAGGGAATCACTGGAGAGGGACACTGGGGAACACGAGACGCTGAAGGATCACCTCATTCCACAAACACTCTTCTCATCTTTTTTTGTATCTCTTCCATCCATCACCTATAGTAAAGAGAAGAAAAAACTGAGTGGAAATGTGACCTCAACTCTCTTATTCAAATGTGACTTTAAGCCCTGGGTAGTATCATTTATTCATTTAGAGAGAATACACCTTGTAATGAGGAAAATCCCTACAATTTTGCTAGAAGCACTAATCTGTTATTTTGAGAATGTTGTGAAACTAGACTGTGTTAATGCCTAGGTTTACTGATCTTAGACAGACACTGAGATCTAACACACTTTTACAAACATGCACAGGCATGTAAATACACATTAATAGTGTCAAGGGCTGATGTAAGTGTGGTGTGGAAGTCAGGCGCAGGACACCGAAGCTTAGTCCAACAAAGTTTACTAGTTAACCACTAGGCAAAAATACAATGAACGGCCTCAAAAACACACAGAGGCGAGCGATTACGCAAACTGTGCGTAAACTCCAAAACAACAAACAGAGCAAACACGCAGCACTAACTGACATGCAAAAAACAACATACAACCTAACCAATACAAAACAGGCAACTTATAGAACACATAATCAGACACAAACGGACACAGGTGCAATAGACAGACAAAAGCAATCAAACATAGAAACATTCAAAGGTGGCAGCTAGTACTCCGGGGACGACGAACGCCGAAGCCTGCCCGAACAAGGAGGAGGAGCAGCCTCGGCAGAATCCGTGACAAATACACACAAAACATGCAAGCACGAACACAAATACTAAGACAAGAAATAGAAAGAGAGGGAAAAAGAGATGAGTGAGGGAGGGAGGGAGGGAGGGAGGTAGACAGAGATGGACAATGACAGAAATTGAAAAAAAAAAGATAAACAGAGAGAAATACATTTTCTCAAAAGTTTGGGGTCACTTAGAAATGTCCTTGTTTTCGAAAGAAAAGCAATTTTTTTGTCCATTAAAATAAGTGTAGACATTGTTAATGATGTAAATGGCTATTGTAGCTGGAAACAGCTGATTTTTTTATGGAATATCTACATAGGCGTACAGACGCCCATTATCAGCAACCATCAGTCCTGTGTTCCAATGGCACGTTGTGTTTGCTAATCCAAGTTTATCATTTTAAAAGGCTAATTGATTATTAGAAAACCCTTTTGCAATTATGTTAGCACAGCTGAAAACTGTTGTGCTGATTAAAGAAGCAATAAAACTGGCCTTCTTGAGACTAGTTTAGTATCTGGAGCATCAGCAATTGTGGGTTCGATTACAGGCTCAAAATGGCCAGAAACAAACTTCTGAAACTCGTCAGTCTATTCTTGTTCTGAGAAATGAAGGCTATTCCATGCGAAAAATTGCCAAGAAACTGAAGATCTCGTACAAAGCTGTGTACTACTCCCTTCACAGAACAGCGCAAACTGGCTCTAACCAGAATAGAAGGAGGAGTGGGAGGCCCCGGTGCACAACTGAGCAAGAGGACAAATAGAGCAGTGCCAATAGAGATCCTGGTTCGAGTCCAGGGTCTGTCACAGCCGGCCGCAACCGGGAGACCCATGGGCGGCACACAATTGGTCCAGCGTCGTCCAAGGTAGGGGAGGGTTTGGCCGGCAGGTATGTGGGTTCGTTTCCCACGGGGGGCCAGTATGAAAAAAAAACTAAAAACGTATGCATTCACTAACTGTAAGTCGCTCTGGATAAGAGCGTCTGCTAAATTACTGAAATGTAAATGAAATGAAATGTAAAACACCAGTCTTAACGTCAACAGTGAAGAGGCGAAACCGGGATGCTGACCTTCTAGGCAGAGTTGCAAAGAAAAAGCCATATCTCAGACTGGCCAATAAAAAGAAAAGATTAAGATGGGCAAAAGAACACTGGACAGAGGAAGATTGGAAAACATTTTTATGGACAGACAAATCGAACTTTGAGGTGTTCGGATCACAAAGAAGAACATTTGTGAGATGTAGACCAAATGAAAAGATGCTGGAGGAGTGCTTGATGCCATCTGTCAAGCATGGTGGAGGCAATGTGATAGTCTGGGGGTGTTTTGGTGGTGGTAAAGTGGGAGATTTGTACAGGGTAAAAGGGATATTGAAGAAGGAAGGCTATCACTCCATTTTGCAACGCCATGCCATACCCTGTGGACGGCGCTCGATTGGAGCCAATTTCCTCCTACAACAGGACAATAACCCAAAGCACAGCTCCAAACTATGCAAGAACTATTTAGGGAAGAAGCAGTCAGATGGTATTCTGTCTATAATGGAGTGGCCAGCATAGTCACCGGATCTCAACACTATTGTGCTGTTGTGGGAGCAGCTTGACCGCATGGTACGTAAGAATTGCCCATCAAGCCAATCCAACTTTTGGGAGGTGCTTCAGGAAGCATGGGGTGAAATCTCTTCAGATTACCTCAACAAATTGACAACTAGAATGTCAAAGGTCTGCAAGGCTGTAATTACTGCAAATGGAGGATTCTTTAACGAAAGCAAAGTTTGAAGGACACAATTATTATTTCAATTAAAAATCATTATTTCTAACCTTGTCAATGACTACATTTCCTATGCATTTTGCTATATTTCCTATTCAAACTCATTTCATGTATGTTTTCATGGAAAACAAGGACATTTCTAAGTGACCCCAAACTTTTGAACGATACTGTATAGTAACATCATTAAAAGCACATAATTTATTTCGTATTCACTGACCTAAAAACTTAGAACAAAGTTAGAACCATGAGACAGAGAGACAGAGATGAGACAGAGAGAGAGATGAGACACAGAGATAGATCTTATGCTGCATGGAGCACTGGTCCAGTACAAAAGGGGCGTATCCTTATGGCTTGGTGTCTGGGGCAACCTGTTGAGGTCACATGTGGGTCAGTGATGATATCATCTCTCCAGGGGGAAGTCTTTGAAATTAGGAAAATGTCTGTATCCTTTGCCTCATCCCTTCCGTTGCAATGTATATTTCCATATCCATTCACAGGGTGTAAATACGACATAATACGTTTCAGATAGCGACCATCGGTAGCCTTTCGATCGAAGACACATCAACACTCTGCCTTTGAATAAACTAAGTGTTCACAGACTGGTATTGTAACAGTCTCAAAATAACAGTGATTTATCTGTCCGTGTGTCTCTTCATACAGTGGCTTGCGAATGTATTCAACCCCCCTTGGCATTTTTCCTATTTTGTTGCCTTACAACCTGGAATTAAAATGGATTTTTTGGGGGTTTGTATCATTTGATTTACACAACATGCCTACCCCACAACATGCACCCCCCCCCCCCTTTTGCAGCAATTACAGCTGCAAGTCTATTGGGGTATGTCTCTATAAACTTGGCACATCTAGCCACTGGGATTTTTGCCCATTCTTCAAGGCAAAACTGCTCCAGCTCCTTCAAGTTGGATGGGTTCCGCTGGTGTACAGCAATCTTTAAGTCATACCACAGATTCTCAATTGGATTGAGGTCTGGGCTGGGCCATTCCAAGACATTTAAATGTTTCCCCTTAAACCACTCAAGTGTTGCTTTAGCAGTATGCTTAGGGTCATTGTCCTGCTGGAAGGTGAACCTCTATCCCAGTCTCAAATCTCTGGAAGACTGAAACAGGTTTCCCTCAAGAATTTCCCTGTATTTAGCGCCATCCATCATTCCTTCAATTCTGACCAGTTTCCCAGTCCCTGCCGATGAAAAACATCCCCACAGCATGATGCTGCCACCACCATGCTTCACTGTGGGGATGGTGTTCTCGGGGTGATGAGAAGTGTTGGGTTTGCGCCAGACATAGCGTATTTCTTGATGGCCAAAAAGCTCAATTTTAGTCTCATCTGACCAGAGCACCTTCTTCCATATGTTTGGGGAGTCTCCCACATGCCTTATGGTGAACAGCAAACATGTTTGCTTTATTTTTCTTTAAGCAATGTATTTTTTCTGGCCACTCTTCTGTAAAGCCCAGCTCTGTGGAGTGTACAGCTTAAAGTGGTCCTATGGACAGATACTCCAATCTCCGCTGTGGAGCTTTGCAGCTCCTTCAGGGTTATCTTTGGTCTCTTTGTTGCCTCTTTGATTAATGCCCTCCTTGCCTGGTCCGTGAGTTTTGGTGGGCGGCCCTCTCTTGGCAGGTTTGTTGTGGTGCCATATTTTTTCATTTCTTTTTATAATGGATTTAATGGTGCTCCGTGGGATGTTCAAAGTTTCTGATATTTTTTTATAACCCAACCCTGATCTGTACTTCTCCACAACTTTGTCCCTGACCTGTTTGTAGAGCTCCTTGGTCTTCATGGTGCCGCTTGCTTGGTGGTGCCCCTTGCTTAGTGGTGTTGCAGACTCTGGGGCCTTTCAGAACATGTGTATATATACTGAGATCATGTGACAGATCATGTGACACTTAGATTGCACACAGGTGGACTTTATTTAACTAATTATGTGACTTCTGTAGGTAATTGGTTGCACCAGATCTTATTTAGGGGCTTCATAGCAAAGGGGGTGAATACATATGCACGCACCACTTTTCCGTGATAATTTTTTTGAATTTTTTGAAACAAGTTATATTTTTCATTTCACTTCACCAATTTTGACTATTTTGTGTATGTCCATTACATGAAATCCAAATAAAAATCCATTTAAATTACAGGTTGCAATGCAACAAAATAGGAAGAACGCCAAGGGGGATGGATACTTTTGCAAGGCACTGTATGTGAATTCTGGACACCAGCTGTAGCCTATGAGTGGGAGGCGCTTAAAATGTTCTTTACCACTCCAAATAAAGGTTGACTGGATGGAAGTTGACCATCATTAGTTGTTCAGCAGCTGCTGGACCAGGATAAGGCAAAGCGTTGCCTGTCATGCATGGGGGGAAGGGGCAGCTGTACTGTGCGTGTGTGTGTGTATGGTGTGTGTGTGTGTGTGTGTGTGTGTGTGTGTGTGTGCAGGGGCCTTTGATAGATGTCCCCAAGTCACCATAATCCTTTTCCGTAAGTCCCACTGTGGGCAGACCCATCTCCTAATCCCTATAAGACTCCACATCAGTACAGTAGAGCACATGCACATGCACACACACAAATTAACTTTCACAGCATGCTTATATAAATTTATTTTAAAAATATATTTCGGTATGGTTAAAAGGAAATATATTACATTTCCTCGACCTCTGAAATTGCTCTACCTGTCCTTAACCTAAGCGGTCATTGGATGATGAGAGGAGAGAGGAAAGGAGGAGGAGGAGGAGGAGGAGGAGGAGGAGGAGGAGGAGAGAGAAACTGAGGGCTAGGTTTGAGGTATGCCACACCCCCACATATAAACTACAGCCAAGTTTGCAGGAAATTTAGATTCCTCTCACGCACTGATGGAGCATTGACATACAGTATACATAATGCAATATCATTTCAGTTTAATACATTCCCTGTGTGTGTGTATGTGTGTGTGTGTGTTTGATGAACTGAATAGCTGTGGTTTGGGTCCTATATTCAGACCCAAACCCAACCCCCCCCCCCAACACACACACACAGTAAATACCACAACATTCTGCTCCTACAGCTCTCTTCTTCACAGACCAAACTTTATGTGTCTGCCTCCCTCTGGGCTGACTGTGACTGGTCTTATCAGACTTACCTGTCACGACCGTCTTGAAAGGGAGCAGACCAATACGCAGCGCGTTGAGTGAACATGATGACTTTAATGAGTAAAGCACGTAAATACAAAACAAAAGACGATAGTGAAGTCCAACAGTGACAAAGACTGAACCTGGAACAAAAACCCACAACACCCACAGGAAAACATACAGATAAAATATGGCTCCCAATCAGAGATAACGAGCCGACAGCTGACACTCGTTACCTCCGATTGGGAGTCATTGAACCCAACAAAGAAATACAACACATAGAACCACCCAACCAAACAAAACACCACGAAACGAACACACCCTGGCTCAACACACAAAGTCCCGGAGCCAGAGCGTGACAGTACCCCCTAAAGGCGCGGACTGCGACCGCGCCTCAATAAGGCTAAACAAGGGAGGGCTGGGTGGGCATACCTCTTCGGCGGTGGTTCTGGCTCTGGCCGTGGTCCCCACCCCACCAAAGTCACTACCCGCTTACGTAGCCTCCTCCACATGACCACCCCCCAACTAAACCCCACTGGATTAAGGGGCGGCACCGGACTAAAGGGCAGCACCGGACTAAGGGGCAGCACCGGACTAAGGGGCAGTACCGGACTAAGGGGCAGCACCAGGATAAGGGGCAGCACCGGGCTAAGGGACAGCACCGGACTCAATGGCGGATCCTGGCTGGCTGGCTCTGGCGGATCCTGGCTGGACGGCTCATGGCTGGCTGAAGGATCTGGCTGCTCATGGCTGGCTGACGGATCTGGCTGCTCATGGCTGGCTGACGGATCTGGCTGCTCATGGCTGGCCGACGGATCTGGCTGCTCATGGCTGGCCGACGGATCTGGCTGCTCATGGCTGGCTGACGGATCTGGCTGCTCATGGCCGGCTGACGGATCTGGCTGCTCATGGCTGGCGGAAGGCTCTGGCTGATCCTGTCTGGCGGAAGGCTCTAGCGGCTCCGGTCTGGCGGACGGCTCTGAAGGCTCATGGCAGACGGGCGGCTTTGCAGGCTCCGTACAGACGGGCAGTTCATGCAGCGCTTGGCAGACGGACAGTTCAGACGGCGTTGGGCAGACAGGCAGTTCAGGCGCCGTTGGGCAGACGGGCAGTTCAAGCGCCGTTGGGCAGACGGGCAGTTCAGGCGCCGTTGGGCAGACGGCAGACTCTGGCCGTCTGAGGCGCACCGTAGGCCTGGTGCGTGGTGCCGGAACTGGAGGTACCGGGCTGAGGACACGCATCTCAGGGCTAGTGCGGGGAGAAGGAACAGGCCGGACCGGGCTGGCGACGCGCACCGTAGGTTTGGTGCGAGTGGCAGGAACAGGCCGGGTCGGGCTGGCGACGCGCACCGTAGACTTGGTGCGGGTGGCAGGAACAGGCCGGACCGGGCTGGCGACGCGCACCGTAGGTTTGGTGCGAGTGGCAGGAACAGGCCGGGTCGGGCTGGCGACGCGCACCGTAGGTTTGGTGCGAGTGGCAGGAACAGGCCGGGCTGGGCTGGCGACGCACACCGTAGGTTCTGTGCGTGGAGCAGGAACAGGCCGGGCTGGGCTGGCGACGCACACCGTAGGTTCTGTGCGTGGAGCAGGAACAGGCCGGGCTGGGCTGGCGACGCACACCGTAGGTTCTGTGCGTGGAGCAGGAACAGGCCGGGCTGGGCTGGCGACGCACATCTTAGGTTCTGTGCGTGGAGCAGGAACAGGCCGGGCTGGGCTGGCGACGCACACCGTAGGTTCTGTGCGTGGAGCAGGAACAGGCCGGGCTGGGCTGGCGACGCACACCGTAGGTTCTGTGCGTGGAGCAGGAACAGGCCGGGCTGGGCTGGCGACGCACACCGTAGGTTCTGTGCGTGGAGCAGGAACAGGCCGGGCTGGACTGGCGACGCACACCGTGGGCTTGATGCGTGGAGTAGGAACAGGCCGGTCCGTACTGGGAACACACACCACTGGCTTTAACTGGGGATCAGGAACGGGCCGGACCGGACTGGTAACACACATCAGTCTCTCACGCCGTGCCGCAACAACTTCCCTTCCTCTACTCGCCAATGGCTCCCGTAATCCGATAGCCTTCTCTCCACGTCTCCCTGTGGCAGCCTCCTGCTGCCCAGCCGCCCAAGCCATGTGCCCCCCCAAAAAACTTTTTGGGGTTGCCTCTCGTCCATCCGACGATGGCCCTGCTGACGCCCGTTGCTCCTCTCCTCCCAGGTTCTCCCCCTTCATCGCCCTCCGGTACCGGACGGCCTCCTCCTGCGTAATATGTCCCCAGCCGAGGAGGACATCCACCAGCGTTCTCTCCTGCGGGTGTTCCTGTGTACGCTGCTTGGTCCTTTTATGGTGGGTTTTTCTGTCACGACCGTCTTGAAAGGGAGCAGACCAATACGCAGCGCGTTGAGTGAACATGATGACTTTAATGAGTAAAGCACGTAAAAACAAAACAAAAGACGATAGTGAAGTCCAACAGTGACAAAGACTGAACCTGGAACAAAAACCCACAACACCCACAGGAAAACATACAGATAAAATATGGCTCCCAATCAGAGATAACGAGCCGACAGCTGACACTCGTTACCTCCGATTGGGAGTCATTGAACCCAACAAAGAAATACAACACATAGAACCACCCAACCAAACAAAACACCACGAAACGAACACACCCTGGCTCAACACACAAAGTCCCGGAGCCAGAGCGTGACATTACCACAGTCCTCTGAAGGAGGCTTCATAAACACACACACACACATGCGCACGAACACACAACCTCTCTCTCTTTCTCTCTGTGTCTCCCTTTCTCTGTCATACACTAACATCCACATTGAAAAACAAAAGGACAGCAGTGGGAGAGTAGGTGAGCCACTTACTAACAGGTCGATTTTACCTGGTCATTATCTAGAATTCACAGAGAAAATGCTTGCAACCTGTGTGTTGACATTGGGCAACCCCAAAAAATATACAATCCTAAAGATAAAGATTTAGGGCGGGATTCAATCCGATCTCGGGTTATAGGCATTGCGGTTTTAAAAGGCAATTTCTGATTGAGCCGACATATCAAATCAAAACAAATCAACATTTATTGGTTGCGTACACAGTTTTGCAGATCTTATAGCGGGTGCAGTGAAATACTTGTGTTACTAGCTCCAAACAGTGCAGCAAAAATGTCAAAGAGGTACACAAGTAATAATAATCAAAAACTAGAAACAAGAAATCATGAATGTCAGAACGAATCCAATTAACAACCGAAATAACACTGTATCAGTAATCCAACTGCAATCGATGTGTATATACAACAAAATATATAGCCTACTTAAGAATGATATGTACAGCAGTAGATACAGTTGAAGTCGGAAGTTTACATACACTTAGGTTGGAGTCATTAAAACTCATTTTTCAACCACTCCACAAATTTCTTGTTAACAAACTATAGTTTTGGCAAGTCGGTTAGGACATCTACTTTGTGCATGACACACGTAATTTTTAAACAATTGCTTACAGACAGATTATTTCACTTATAATTCACTGTATCACAATTCCAGTGGGTCAGAAGTTTACATACACTAAGTTGACTGTGCCTTTAAACAGCTTAGAAAATTCCAGAAAATGATGTCATGGCTTTAGAAGCTTCTCATAGGCTAATTTACATAATTTGAGTCAATTGGAGGTGTACCTGTGGATGTATATCAAGGCCTACCTTCAAACTCAGTGCCTCTTTGCTTGACATCATGGGAGAATCAGCCAAGACCTCAGAAAAATAAATGTAGACCTCCACAAGTCTGGTTCATCCTTGGGAGCAATTTCCAAGCGCCTGAAGGTACCATGTTCATCTGTACAAACAATGGTACGCAAGTATAAACACGATGGGACCACGCAGCCGTCATACCGCTCAGGAAGGAGATGCGTTCTGTCTCCTAGAGATGAATGTACTTTGGTGCGAAAAGTGCAAATCAATTCCAGAACAACAGCAAAGGACCTTGTGAAGATGCTGGAGGAAACAGGTACAAAAGTATCTATATCCACAGTAAAATGAGTCCTATATCGACATAACCTGAAAGGCCACTCAGCAAGGAAGAAGCCACTGCTCCAAAACTGCCATAAAAAAACCAGACTACGATTTGCAACTGCACATGGGGACAAAGATCATACTTTTTGGAGAAATGTCCTCTGGTCTGATGAAAAAAAATGGAACTGTTTGGCCATAATGACCATCGTTATGTTTGGAGGAAAAAGGGGGTTGCTTGCAAGCCCAAGAACACCATCCCAACCGTGAAGCACTGGGGTGGCAGCATCATGCTGTGGGGGTGCTTTGCTGCAGGAGGGACTGATGCACTTCACAAAATAGATGGCATCATGAGGAAGGAAAATTATGTGACTATATTGAAGCAACATCTCAAGACATCAGTCAGGAAGTTAAAGCTTGGTCGCAAATGGGTCTTCCAAATGGACAATGACCCCAAGCATACTTCCAAAGTTGTGGAAAAATGGCTTAAGGACAACAAAGTCAAGGTATTGGAGTGGCCATCACAAAGCTCTGACCTCAATCCTATAGAAAATGTGTGGGCAGAACTGAAAAAGCGTGTGCGAGCAAGGAGGCCTACAAACCTGACTCAGTTACACCAGCTCTGTCAGGAGGAATGGGCCAAAATTCACCCAACTTATTGTGGGAAGCTTGTGGAAGGCTACCCGAAACGTTTGACCCAAGTTAAACAATTTAAAGGCAATGCTACCAAATACTAATTGAGTGTATGTAAACTTCTGACACACTGGGAATGTGATGAAAGAAATAAAAGCTGAAATAAATCATTCTCTCTACTATTATTATGACATTTCACATTCTTAAAATAAAGTGGTGATCTTAACTGACATAAGACAGGGAATTTTTACTACGATTAAATGTCAGGAATTGTGAAAAACTGAGTTTAAATGTATTTGGCTAAGGTGTATGTAAACTTCCGACTTCAACTGTATATTAAAGTGAGCTACACTACCGGTCAAAGGTTTTAGAACACCTACTCATTCAAGGGTTTTTCTTTATTTTGACTATTTTCTACATTGTAGAATAATAGTGAAGACATCAAAACTATGAAATAACACATATGGAATCATGTAGTAACCAAAAAAGTGTTAAACAAATCAAAATATATTTTATATTTGAGATTCTTCAAATAGCCACACTTTGTCTTGATGACAGCTTTGCCCACTCTTGGCATTCTCTCAACCAGCTTCACCTGGAATGCTTTTCCAACAGTCTTGAAGGAGTTCCCACATATGCTGAGCACTTGTTGGCTGCTTTTCCTTCACTCTGTGGTCCGACTCATCCCAAACCATCTCAATTTGGTTGAGGTCGGGGGATTGTGGAGGCCAGGTCATCTTCCAATAGCTTTGCTTTGACAGCTTTGCACACTCTTGGCATTCTCTCAACCAGCTTCATGAGGTAGTCACCTGGAATGCATTTCAATTAACAGGTGTGCCTTCTTAAAAGTTAATTTGTGGAATGTCTTTCCTTCTTAATGCGTTTGAGCCAATCAGTTGTGTTGTGACAAGGTAGGGGGGGTATACAGAAGATAGCCCTATTTGGTAAAAGACCAAGTCCATATTATGGCAAGAACAGCTCAAATAATCAAAGAGAAACGACAGTCCATCATTACTTTAAGACATGAAGGTCAGTCAATACGGTACATTTCAAGAACTTTGAAAGTTTCTTCAAGTGCAGTCACACTTACTGCACTGTTGGAGCTAGAAGCACAAGCATTTCGCTACACCCACAATAACATCTGCTAAACACGTGTATGTGACGAATAACATTTGATTTGATTTCAAAAACCATCAAGCGCTATGATGAAACAGGCTCTCATGAGGACTGCCACAGGAATGGCAGACCCAGAGTTACCTCTGCTACAGAGGATAAGTTCATTAGAGTTACCAGCCTCAGAAATTGCTGCCCAAATAAATGCTTCACAGAGTTCAAGGAACAGACACATATCAACATCAACTGTTCAGAGGAGACTGAGGGAATCAGGCCTTCATGGTCGAATTGCTGCAAAGAATCCACTACTAAAGGACACCAATAAGAAGATGAGACTTGCTTGAGCCAAGAAACACGAGCAAAGGACTTTAGACAAGTGGTCATTTGTCCTTCGGTCTGGATTCCAAATCTGAGATTTTTGGTTCCAACCGCTGTGTCTTTGTGAGACGCGGTGTGGGTGAACGGATGATCTCTACATGTGTATTTCCCACCGTAAAGCATGGAGGAGGAGGTGTTATTGTGTGGGGGTACTTTGCTTGTGACACTGTCTGTGATATATTTAGAATTCAAGGCACACTTAACAAGCATGGCTACCAAAGCATTCTGCAGCGATACGCCATCCCATATGGTTTGTGCTTAGTGGGACTATCCTTTGTTTTTCAACAGGACATTGACCCAACACACCTCCAGGCTGTGTAAGGGCTATTTTACCAAGAAGGAGAGTGATGGAGTGCTGCATCAGATGACTTGGCCTCCACAATCCCCCGACCTCATCCAAATTGAGATGGTTTGGGATGAGTTGGACCGCAGAGTGAAGGAAAAGCAGCCAAAAAGTGCTCAGCATATGTGAGAACTCCTTCAAGACTGTTGGAAAAGCATTCCAGGTGAAGCTAGTTGAGAGAATGCAAGAGTGTGCAAAGCTGTCATCAAGGCAAAGGGTGGTTATTTGAAGAATCTCAAATATAAAATGTATTTTGATTTGTTGAACACTTTTCTGGTTACTAGATGATTCCATATGTGTTATTTCATAGTTTTGATGTCTTCACTATTATTCTACAATGTAGAAAATAGTCAAAATAAAGAAAAACCCTTGAATGAGTAGGTGTTCTAAAACTTTTGACCGGTAGTGTGTGTCAAGAATCCAGTATATAGATACGCGGTGTGAATAAACAGTGTAACAAAATGCAATGCACAGTAGTAGATATACAGTACCTTCAGAATGTATTCACACCCCTTGACTTTTTCCACATTTTGTTGTGTTACAGCCTGAATTTAAAATTGATTAAATTGAGACACAATACCCTATAGTGTCAAAGTGGAATTATTTTTTTAGAATCTTTTACAAATTAATTAAATATGAAAAGCTGAAATGTCTTGAGTCAATAAGTATTCAACCTCTTTTGTTATGGCAAGCCTAAATAAGTTCAGGAGTAAACATTTGCTTAACAGGTCACATAATAAGTTGCATGGACTCACTGTGTACAATAAAAGTGCTTGACATGATTTTTGAATGACTACTTCATCTCTGTACCCCACACATACAATTACTTATCTGTAAGGTCTCTCAGTCGAGCAGTGAATTTCAAACACAGATTCAACCACAAAGACCAGGAGGTTTTCCAATGCCTCACAAAGAAGGGCACCTATTGGTAGATCAGCAAAAAAAAACTGACATTGAATATCCCTTTGAGCATGGTGAAGTTATTAATTACACTTTGGATGGTGTATCAATACACCCAGTCACTACAACGACACAGGCGTGCTTCCTAACTCAGTTGCCGGAGAGGAAGGAAACCACTCAGGGACTTCACAATGAGGCCAATGGGCCAACTCTGAATTACAGAGTTTAATGGCTGTGATAGGAGAAAACGGAGGATGGATCAACAACATTGTAGTTACTTCACAACACTAACTTAAATGACAGAGTGAAAAGAAGGAAGCCTGTACAGAATATAAATATTCCAAACATGTCACGCCCACTCCCACAGTGTCAGTGTGGTGTGACCATTTCAGGTCCTCAGTGACGTGCAAGCCGAGGAACTTGAAGCTTTTGACCCTCTCCACTGTGGCCCCATTGATATGGATGGGGGCGTGCTCCCTCCTTTATCTCCTGTAGTTCACAATCTGCTCCTTCGTTTTTTTTTACATTAAGGGAGAGGTTATTTTCCTGGCACCACTCCGCCAGGGCTATAACCTCCTCCCTGTAGGCAAGAGATCATCATCTAAATTCAGAAGTCCAAACAGATATAACATTTGACTAAAACATAATAATTTCAAACTTTGCTTACGTTTGTGTATGATCACATATACTGTATATATATCTTTGATGGCGCCGGAGGGGATGGCTGCCGTTTTATGGGCTCCTAACCAATTGTGCTATTCTGTGTGTTTTTGCGTTGTTTGTAACTTTTAATGTTTCTGCCACCATATCTTATGACCCAAAATAACTTATGGACCTGAGAACAGCGATTACTCACTTCGGACTGGAAGAAGATTCTTTCTTTAATGAACCAGAGGCGAAAGATTTACGGCTCCTCACGGACCAGGCCCAAATCTCTGTCAATCGCATGCAGAGGAGACGCCGATACAGGGGCCGCAGATCCGGGTGCTTGGTGAGAATTCGTCGGCAAGTGGATAATCCGCCTTTACCATCCGTAGGGGGTGGTGGTCTGTGTCTATTTATCAATAACAGCTGGTGCGCAATCTCTAATATTTAGGAAGTCTCTAGGAAGAGTACCTCATGATAAGTTATTTACGAAGAGAGTTTTTATCAATATTTTTTGTAGCTGTCTATTTACCACCACAAGCCAATGCAGGCACTAATCCGCACTCAATGAGCTGTTTAAGGCCATAAGCAAACAAGAGAATGCTCACCCAGAAGCAGCGCTCCTAGTGGCCGGGGACTTTAAAGCAGGAAAACATAAATCCAGCATGTCACGTGCAATGAGAGGAAAAAAAACTCTAGACCACCTTTACTCCACACACAGAGACAAGTACAAAGCTCTCCTTCGCCCTCCATTTGGCAAATCTGAACAAAATTCTATACACCTGATTCCTGCTTACAAGCAAAAACTCAAGCAGGAAGTACCAGTGACTCGCTCAATACGGAAGTGGTCCGATGACGCTGATGCTAAGCTACAGAACTGTTTTGCTAGCACAGACTGGGATATGTTCCGGGATTCATCCGATGGCATTGAGTATACTTTACCGTGGTTAAATGCGGTGGTTCGCGCTTTCAGTTTTGCTAAAATGTTGCCAGTAATCCACGTTTTTTTGTTTGGATATGTTCTAATCGTCACTGTAGGAACAACATCTTCTATGTACTTCCTGATGAAACCAGTGACAGAGTCAGTGTGGTCATCGATGTTATTCCCAGAGACGACCCGGAACATATCCCAGTCCACGTGATCAAAACAATCTTGTAGCATGGATTTCAATTGGTCAGACCAACATTGCACAAACCTTACCACAGGCGTTTTCTGCTTTATTTCTGCCTATAGGCGGGGAGGGGCAGAATGGAAGCGATCTGATTTGCGAAAGGTGGGTGGGGAAGGACTTGTAGCCATCTCGGAAGGGAGAATAACAGTGATCTAGGGTCTTCTTTCCCCGTGTGTCACAGGCGATGTGTTGGTGAAATGTCCTTTATTAAAGTCCCCAGTTACAACAAATGTGGCCTCAGGATGTACGGTTTCCAGTTTGCTCAAAGTCCCGAATAGTTCCTTGAGTGCTGCCGTGGTGTCGGCTTGAGGGGGGATATAAACGGCCATGACAATAACCGATGTGAATTATCTTGGGAGGTAGTGAGGTTAACATTTGATGGTGAGGTATTCCAGATCGGCAGAGCAAAAGGTCTTCAGTTTTTGTTTGTTGTTACAATCACACCATGACTTATTAATTATGGAACATACACCACCACCTTTGCTTTTCCCGGAGAGTTCTTTCTTCCTGTTCGTGTGATGTACAGAGAAGCCAGCAGGCTGTATGGCCGAAGAAGGTGTAGCCGGCGTAAGCCATGACTCTGTAAGACAAATTATGTTACAATCTCTCGTGTCCCTCTGGAAGGAGATCCTTTCCCTGAGCTTGTCTACCTTATTATCTAGAGACTGTACATTGGCAAGTAATATACTCGGAAGCGGTGGGGGGTTTGCCCTCCTACGGAATCTGACTAGAATGCTAGTTCTCCGTCCTCTCCTTCGGCAGTGTCTTTTAGGTAGAGAGCCTGGGATCAATATAGTTGCTTTGTATAGTCCAAACAAAGGATCCAGGTCTGGGAAGTGACATTTTGTGGTGAATGATCTTCAATCTAATATCTATGTGCTTGTCGGTTGTAGAAAATTATACCATAAACATTCTGAGCAAATAAAGTAAGGAGCTAGAAACAAGGCGGCCGTGTCTGTCAGCGCCATCTTGCTTACTATATATATAGCGTTTACCGTGAATGCGAACGCGGAAACATTGCCTTTAAAAGCTGCAATGCCTATAACCTGCGGTCGGATTGAATCCCAGCCTTTGATCTGGCATTCAGACAATGGAAAGTTGAGTTGGCTTTCAGAACGTTCTAAGCACGCTCCCTCTGATAGGTCCCGATTGGTCGATCCACTGCCACAGCCAATGGGTTCAGTGAAAAGGGAATCCATGACTGCACAGCATAACAATCCTAGCTGTGTGCCAGAGCAAATCTCTCTCTCTCCCACTCTCTCTCTCTCTCTCTCTCTCTCTCTCTCTCTCTCTCTCTCTTACCCATTGTGTTTGTAGAACAATATTCCATGTCAATGTGGAGCCAGAGACATTGTGTACAGGGGTTCCTCTGCTCTCGCTGCTCCCTCTCCCTGGACCTGGGCTATTGGTTAAAGCTGTAGAGAGAGATAAGAACCAGGCATGCTGACTCTGTCTGACTGGGCCATTCATCCGGAACACACACACTCACCAACATACTGTACAGGTGACTATCACATCTTACAATACAGACGCAACACAGGAGGACGCTAATGATAAAGACACTGGAAAGCCTGTTTCTAGCGGAAGCATGTACAGTGAATGGGTGGATAGAGCCGAGGACAGATGTACTACCAGCTCTCACAGTCTCACGTCAGAATAAGACATTCATTCATGTTTCTCAAACGTCAAATTTCGAAGTGATTAAGGTTAAGTTTAGTCATTAAGTCAACATTTTTAAGGTTAGGGTTAAGTTCAGGCATTAACCATTTACTGAAGTGGGCTAAATCAGGGTCACATAGAGTGTTTCTTGGTAGTCTTAAACACATTTAATTTGAAACAAAAGTATACACCTCACACACCTGTAAAAGAAGACACCATATCAGATATAGACTTGAAATGTATTCAATTTTGAGTTTGCATTCCAATATTACACTTTATATACACCACAGAAGACCGAAAAATAACAAAACTGATTGACATAGAAACACCGGATTTTCGGCAGATTTTTTGAAATAATGTTTATTTAATTATGAAATTATGAAAAATATTAATAACATTCCACCCATGAGGCCACTAGGTCATTTGACTGCAGAAAAGGGCTAGCTCCAAATTCTCAAGGTTAGGCATTAACACCGAATGGTAAGGTAAGGGTTAAGGTTTGGGATAGACTTAAAACAAAAATATAAAAAACTACTTTTTATCACTGGATTTGAACTTGCAACCAGAGTCAGTTTCTTACACCCATCTGCCATCCCCATCCACAACACCTTAACAAAACCGAAACCTACTTGAAGGTAACAGCGCTCACTGTTGCCCCTAGTGGCTGGTTTCCATGTAATCTCCTGACATCCTCAGACATGGATGGACTTCGAATACTGACTTGTATCACGGGTGACCTGGCTGGGATGGATGGATGGTTGCGTAATCCAGCAATTTACAGTAGCTTTTTACTCCAGGTGCGACATTTTACTCTTAGATCTCAGTCTGCATGTGTGTGTGTGTGTGACATTAGACAGAACCACAAAGGGTGTGTGTGTTTCTGTGTGTGTGTGTGTGTGTGTGTGTGTGTGTGTGTGTGTGTGTGTGTGTGTGTGTGTGTGGTTCAGTGCGTGTCCTCTGTATATGCAGGTATACAACAACACACAAATGCACTCTGTGTGGTAACATTTTAGCATTCCACAGACAACCAGTGAAGCGTAGCATTGCTAACCTCAATCCAAACCTAACGCTTGGAGAAATTACAGCAGAGCAGCAGAAATATTTATAACTGATTTGTCATGTTGAAATTTGAAACATCCCTTTGAAGAAACACTGATTTATTATTCATTAACCTAAATTCTGAGATGTATTATGGGAAATGTTTCCCAATATGGAAAGAGATAAATTTACATTTTAGTCATTTAGCAGACGCTCTTATCCAGAGTGATTTACAGTTAGTGAGTGCATACATTTTCATACTGACCCCCCACAACCCTGGCATTACAAGAGCCATGCTCTACCAACTGAGCTAAATTGGGAGGAAATTAGAGGGGAGAGGACAGAGCCATGTAATGGCGCAATTCCACTAGAGGAACCAAACTGTGCCGGGCCATGCCGGAACCAGCACGAACTAGCCTTGTTGGTTCTTGGTTGTTTTCTATTTGCCGTGGAACTGGAAACAGGATTAGGTTTAATTCGCGGGAAAAACTGCTAGAGATGATTTTAAGACCGCGACCGATGATGAAATTTGACAGCGATGTTGTTGTGATCCTTGGTGACTGGCATTTTTGGGAGAGAAATGTGCTGGTAGAGTTAGCCAGGCTATTTTGTGCCCTCCTTTTCAATTTTGTTTGTGGGCAGCAACTGAGACTGAACAGAATATAGGAGACAGCTGAAAAGAAACTGAGATATACACAACGTATCGTCATGCGAGGAGAGGATCACTTCAGCCGGTTGAAAGATGCGTTGAAAAAACACTCAAGAGAGGTATGTGTATCTGTTTTGTGTATCTGTCTTTGTGAATTGTTGAAAACTTATTTGGAATGAGGTCAGCTGTGACAGTTGCTTGCAATAAGGTGCAGTCCTGCAATACAGTATTAAATAAATCAAATAAAATCAAATTTTATTTGTCACATACACGTGTTTAGCAGATGTTATAGCAGGTGTAGGGAAATGCTTGTGCTTCTAGCTCCGACAGTGCAGTAATATCTAACAATTTCACAACATATACCCAATACACACAAAAAAATAAGGAATGGGATTTAAGAATATATACATATATGGACAAGCAATGACAGAGCGGCATGGACTAAGATACAGAATAATATTATAGAATAGAATGCAGTATATATTATAGAATAGAATGCGCGCACGACCCACGTGGAGTTCCAGGTCTCTGGCAGCCTCTGGAACTGCCGTTCTGCGGCCAACAAGGCAGAGTTCATCTCAGCCTATGCTACCCTCCAGTCCCTCGACTTCTTGGCGTTGACGGAAACATGGATTACCACAGAAAACACTGCTACTCCTACTGCTCTTTCCTTGTCTAACCATGTGTTCTTGCATACCCCGAGAGCATCTGGTCAGCGCGGCGGTGGCACAGGAATCCTCATCTCTCCAAAGTGGACATTCTCTCTTTTTCCCCTGACCCATCTGTCTATCTCCTCATTTGAATTCCATGCTGTCACAGTCACTAGCCCATTCAAGCTTAACATCTTTGTAATTTATCGCCCTCCAGGTTCCCTTGGAGAGTTCATCTCTTCCCTCTGCTAAATCCTTCTCCCTCCGATCTCCTGATTCTTCCTCCTCAACCCTCCTCTCCTCCCTTTCTGCATCTTTTGACTCTCTATGTCCCATATCCTCCCGGCCGGCTCGGTCCTCCCCTCCTGCTCCGTGGCTTGACGACTCATTGCGAGCTCACAGAAGAGGGCTCCGGGCAGCCGAGCGGAAATTGAGGAAAACTAGACTCCCTGCGGACCTGTCATCTTTTCACTCCCTCCTCTCTACATTATCTTCCTCTGTTTCCGCTGCTAAAGCCACTTTCTACCACTCTAAATTTCAAGCCTCTGCCTCTAACCCTAGGAAGCTCTTTGCCACCTTCTCCTCCCTGCTGAATCCTCCTCCTCCTCCCCCTCCCTCCTCCCTCTTTGTGGATGACTTCGTCAACCATTTTGAAAAGAAGGTTGACAACATCCAATCCTCATTTATTAAGTCCAATGACACCGCTGGTCCTGCTCACACTGCCCTACCCTATGCTTTGACTTCTTTCTCCCCTCTCTCTCCAGATGAAATCTTGCGACTTGTGACGGCCGGCCGCCCAACAACCTGCTAGCTTGACCCTATCCCCTCCTCTCTTCTCCAGACCATTTCCGGAGACCTTCTCCCTTACCTCACCTCGCTCATCAACTCATCCTTGACCGCTGGCCATGTCCCTTCCGTCTTCAAGAGAGCGAGAGTTGCACCCCTCCTCAAAAAACCTACACTCGATCCCTCCGATGTCAACAACTACAAACCAGTATCCCTTCTTTCTTTTCTCTCCAAAACTCTTGAGCGTGCTGTCTCTAGCCAACTCTCCTGCTATCTCTCTCAGAATTACCTTCTTGATCCAAACCAGTCAGGTTTCAAGACTGGTCATTCAACTGAGACTGCTCTTCTCTGTGTCACGGAGGCTCTCCGCACTGCTAAAGCTAACTCTCTCTCCTCTGCTCTTATCCTTCTAGACCTATCCACTGCCTTTGATACTGTGAACCATCAGATCCTCCTCTCCACCCTCTCTGAGTTGGGCATCTCCGGCGCTGCTCACTCTTGGATTGCGTCCTACCTGACAGGTCGCTCCTACCAGATGGCGTGGTGAGAATCTGTCTGTCTCCGCACCACGTGCTCTCACCACTGGTGTCCCCCAGGGCTCAGTTCTAGGCCCTCTCCTATTCTCTCTATACACCAAGTCACTTGGCTCTGTCATATCCTCACATGGTCTCTCCTATCATTACTACGCAGACGACACACAATTAATTTTCTCCTTTCCCCCTTCTGATAACCAGGTGGCGAATCACATCTCTGCATGTCTGGCAGACATATCAGTGTGGATGTCGGATCACCACCTCAAGCTGAACCTCGGCAAGACGGAGCTGCTCTTCCTCCCTGGGAAGGACTGCCCGCTCCATGATCTCGCCATCACGGTTGACAACTCCATTGTGTCCTCCTCCCAGAGTGCAAAGAGCCTTGGCGTGACCCTGGACAACACCCTGTCGTTCTCTGCTAACATCAAAGCGGTGACCCGATCCGGCAGGTTCATGCTCTACAACATTCGTAGAGTACGACCCTACCTCACACAGAAAGCGGCACAGGTCCTACTCCAGGCACTTGTCATCTCCCGTCTGGATTACTGCAACTCGCTGTTGGCTGAGCTCCCTGCCTGTGCCATTAAACCCCTACAATTTATCCAGAACGCTGCAGCCAGTCTGGTGTTCGACCTTCTCAAGTTCTCTCATGTCACCCCGCTCCTCCGCACACTCCACTGGCTTCCAGTTGAGGAATGCATCTACTACAAGACCATGGTGCTTGCCTACGGAGCTGTGAGGGGAACGGCACCTCCTTACCTTCAGGCTCTGATCAGACCCTACACCCAAACGAGGGCACTACGTTCATCCACCTCTGGCCTGCTAGCTCCCCTACCTCTACAGAAGCACAGTTCCCGCTCAACCCAGTCAAAGCTATTTGCTGCTCTGGCACCCCAATGGTGGAACAAGCTCCCCCATGAATCCAGGACAGCGGAGTCACTGACCACCTTCCGGAGACACTTGAAACCCTACCTCTTTAAGGAATACCTGGAATAGTATAAAGTAATCCTTCTACCCCCCCTCCCCCACCCCCCCCATAAAAATAAATGAATGTAAGACGCTCTGGATAAGAGCGTCTGCTAAATGATGTAAATGTACAAATGTAAATGAGATGAGTAGTGCAAGATATGTAAACATTATTAAAGTGACTAGTGTTCCATTTCTTAAAGTGGCCAGTGATTTCAATAGGCAGCAGCAGCCTCTAATGTGCTAGTGATGGCTATTTAACAGTCTGATGGCCTTGAGATAGAAGCTGTTTTTCAGTCTCTCGGTCCCAGCTTTGATGCACCTGTACTGACCTCGCCTTCTGGATGATAGCGGGGTGAACAGGCAGTGGCTCGGGTGGTTGATGTCCTTGATTATCTTTTTGACCTTCCTGTGACATCGGGTGCTGTATGTGTCTTGGAGGGCGGGTAGTTTGCCCCCGGTAATGCGTTCGGCAGACCGCACCACGCTCTGGAGAGCCCTGCGGTTGTGGGCGGTGCAGTTGCCGTACTAGGCGGTGATACAGCCCGACAGGATGCTCTCAATTGTGTATCTGTAATAGTTTGTGAGGGTTTTAGGTGATAAGCCACATTTCTTCAGCCTCCTGAGGTTGAAGAGGCTCTGTTGCGCCTTCTTCACCACACTGTCTGCGTGGGTGGACCATTTCAGTTTGTCGGTGATGTGTACGCCAAGGAACTTGAATCTTTCCACCTTCTCCACTGCGGTCCCGTCGATGTGGATTGGGGGGTGCACCCTCTGCTGTTTCCTGAAGTCCACGATCATCTCCTTTGTTTTGTTGATGTTGAGTGAGAGGTTATTTTACTGGCACCACACTCCCAGAGCTCTCACCTCCTCCCTGTAGGTGGTCTTGTCATTGTTGGTAATCAAGCCTACTACTGTTGTGTCGTCTGCAAACTTGATGAATGAGTTGGAGGTGTGCTTGGCCACGCAGTCATGGATGAACAGTGAGTACAGGAGGGGGCTGAGCACGCACCCTTGTGGGGCCCCAGTGTTGAGGATCAGCGAAGTGGAGATGTCGTTTCCTACCTTCACCACCTGGGGGCGGCCTGTCAGGAAGTCCAGGACCCAGTTGCACAGGGCGGGGTTCAGACCCAGGGCCTCAAGCTTAATGATGAGCTTGGAGGGTACTATGGTGTTGAATGCTGAGCTATAGTCAATGAACAGCATTCTTACATAGGTATTCCTCTTGTCCAGATGGGATAGGGCAGTGTGCAGTGTGATGGCAATTGCATCATCTGTGGATCTATTGGGGCGGTAAGCAAATTGAAGTGGGTCTAGGGTGACAGGTAAGGTAGAGGTGATATGATCCTTGACTAGTGTCTCAAAGCACTTCATGATGACAGAGGTGAGTGCTACAGGGCGATAGTCATTTAGTTCAGTTACCTTTGCTTTCTTGGGTACAGGAACAATGGTGGCCATCTTGAAGCATGTGGGAACAGCAGACTGGGAAAGGGAGAGATTGAATATGTCCATGAACACACCACCCAGCTGGTTTGCGCATGCTCTGAGGCCGCGGCTAGGGATGCTGTCTGGGCCGGCAGCCTTGCGGGGGTTAACATGCTTAAATGTCTTAATCACGTCAGCCATGGAGAAGGAGAGGCCACAGTCCTTGGTAGTGGGCCTCGTCAGTGGCACTGTGTTATCCTCAAAGCGGGCGAAGAAGGTGTTTAGCTTGTCTGGAAGCGAGACGTCGGTGTCAGCGACGTGGCTGGTTTTCTTTTTGTAGTCCGTGATTGTCTATAGACCCTGCCACAGACGTCTCGTGTCTGAGCCGTTGAATTGCGACTCCACTTTGTCTCTATACTGATGTTTTGCCAGTTGAATTGCCTTGCGGAGTGAGTAGCTACACTGTTTGTATTCTGCCATATTCCCAGTCACCTTGCCATGGTTGAATGCAGTGGTTCGCGCTTTCAGATTTGCACGAATGCTGCCGTCTATCCACGGTTTCTGGTTAGGGTAGGTTTTACAGTAATAGTCACAGTGGGCACAACATCACCTATACACTTCCTGATAAACTCTGTCACCATCTAAATTATTTTCGGAAGCTACCCGGAACATATCCGCGTGATCATAACAATCTTGAAGCGTGGATTCCGATTGGTCAGACCAGCGTTGAATAGTCCTTAGCACGGGTACTTCCTGTTTGAGTTTCTGCCTATAGGAAGGGAGAAGCAAAATGGAGTCGTGGTCAGATTTGCTGAAAGGAGGGCGGGGGAGGGCCTTACAACCATCCTGGATGTTTGAATAGCAATGGTCGAGGATTTTAGCAGCGCGAGTACAACAGTCGATACGTTGATAGAACTTCGGCAGCCTAGTCCTCAAATTTGCTTTGTTAAAATCTCCGGCTACAATAAATGCAGCCTCAGGATATGTGGTTTCCAGTTTGCATAAGGTCCAGTGAAGTTCTTTGAGGGCCGTCGTGCTATCGGCTTGAGGGGGGATATACACGGCCGTGACTATAACCGAAGAGAATTCTCTGATTGTGAGAAATTCTAGGTAGGGTGAACAGAAGGACTCGAGTTCCTCTATGTTACTACAATTACACTCCTAAGTCGGACCAGCAGGCCGGTCCGAGTGCCTCTCCTCCGCCGGCGATGTTTTGGGTCAGCCGCTGGAATCAGTTCAGTTGCCCTGGGGAGAGCAAACAAAGGATCTGCTTCGGGAAAGTCGTATTCCTGGTCGTAATGCTGGTGAGTTACCGCCGCTCTGATATCCAATAGTTTTTCCCGGCTGTATGTAATGATGCAAAACACTTTCTGAGCTAATAATGTAAAAAATAATACATAAAAAAACAAAATACTGCAGAGTTTCCTAAGAGCTAGTCGCGAGGCCGCCATCTTTGTCGGCGCCAGAGTTACTCTTGCAGCATGCTGTGTGTGATAGGCCCCTAGGAGTTCTGTACAATCTATTTTCTTTGGGATAGATATACATTGTACCAGTGGAGGCTGCTGAGGGGAGGACGGCTCATAATAATGGCTGGAACAGAGCAAATGGAATGGCATCAAACACATGGTAACCATGTGTTTGATGTTGTTGATACCTTTCCACTTATTCCGCTCCAGCCATTCCCATGTGCCCGTCCTCCCTAACTAAGGTGCCACTAACCTCCTGTGGTTTGTACATACCTAGGCCTAACGTTACATCATACACGACATACTGCAAGAGTAATATTGCAGACTGCACCTTATTGCAAGTGTAACAGCTAGCTGTCCTCCTTCAATACTGCAAGAATAATTTAGCTGAACATTGTTATGAGAAACACTTCCTGACCTAATCAGATGATAATGAATCAACCCAATCAACAATATTATCTCCACCTATTCTGTGGTGAGTTGATGTGTGTCGTATTGACTGGATTGGCCAGCTCACATTCAATTGATCACCTGGGTCCAGACGGTCTGATCTGGTGTGCATTACCAACTGGATGGTAATTGTAATTGCACTCAGGAACTCTGTGAATGTGGGGTAGGTGCCAAGGTAGAAACTGCAGACTAAGTACTATTTCCCTAAGGAACATTACAACATCATGAACCGATAGTAACAATCTGCAATATACTGTATGTGTTTCAGATCTATCACATATTGCAGAGCCGCAGGCGAGCACCCACTGTCTGGACCCAATGCCAGTCAACTGAGTGTTGGGACCACTATGTTCCACAATTTACAAACACCCAATGGATCGATAACTTCCGCTTGTAGGTAGAGACTTTCCAGTTCCTCTGCAACAGGCTGAATCCTGTTATGAAGAGACAGGACACAGTGTTCCGCCTTTGTATCCCTCTCCGCAAGCGAATGCAGCATTTCAGCAGCCTGGAGTGCCACTTTCGGAGAGGATGGGGGCTAATGCAAACACAGTGCGTGATGGACAACTAGGTACATCAGAGTGGATTACACAGGATTGCTATTTATTGCTAAAACGAAGGCTGGTGCTCTCTGGTGTGTAGGTAGCCAAAATAAAGAGAACATTATCACAAGGCAAATAAACACAATGTTTAATAACATATTCTCTTTTTTCTTTCTTTGTGATTTTCTCTCTCCTCTCACAGACACCCAGCTCCACTAACACCCTTTGGAGAACAAAGCGCCTGCACCAACAATAGAACTACTAGTATGACAGACCGAGCCTGGTCTCTTAGCTCAGTGGTTCTCTCCCTTTTTGGTTACTGTACCCACTATCACATGAATTTACCCTTGGGGATTAATAAAGTTGTCACGATTTATTTATTTATTTATTTATTTTTAAAAATTCACCTTTATTTAACCAGGTAAGCCAGTTGAGAACAGGTTCTCATTTACAACTGCGACCTGGCCAAGATAAAGCTAAGTAGTGCAATAAAAACAACACAGAGTTACATATGGGGTAAAAAACATAAAGTCAGAAATACAACAGAAAATATATATACAGTGTGTGCAAATGTAGCAAGTTATGGAGGTAAGGCAATAAATAGGCTATAGTGCAGAATAATTACAATAGTATTAACACTGGAATGCTAGATGTGCAAGAGATTATGTGCAAATAGAGATACTGGGGTGCAAAAGAGCAAAATAAATAACAATATAGGGATGAGGTAGTTGGGTGGGCTAATTTCAGATGGGCTGTGTACAGGTGCAGTGATCGGTAAGGTGCTCTGACAACTGATGCTTAAAGTTATTGAGGGAGATAAGAGTCTCCAGCTTCAGAGATTTTTGCAATTCGTTCCAGTCATTGGAGGCTGATTCGGGCAGGCTTCCTGGTTCGGGCAGGCTTCGGCGTTCGTCGTCACCGGAGTACTAGCTACTGCCGATCCCATTCTCATCACTCCACTTGTCATGTCTTGTCAATCACACACACCTGGTACTCATTCCCCTAATTAGTATGTGTATAAGTGTTCCCTCTATTCCCCCGCCACTCCTCCACTAACCTAACACCCTTCCAATTTGTTTTGGGTTACCAACCGGTCCTGGCACCGTGGCACCAGAGCCAGACCGAGGCTCCCGCGGTGGATGACTGGTTTCGGCGTGCGGAGGAGACTTGGGACGCTGCCCACGTTCGCCTCCAGCGCGCCGTGCGTCGTCAGAAGGCCAACGCTGACCGCCTCCGCAGGGAGGCCCCGGTGTTCGTACTGGGGGATCGGGTCTGGCTCTCGACCCGGTATCTGCCCCTCCGCCTGCCCTGCCGGAAGCTAAGCTCGCGGTTTGTGGGGCTGTTTAAAGTCCTGAGGAGAATAAACGAGGTGACATACAGGTTGTTACTCCCCCCTGATTACCGTATTAACCCCTTGTTTCATGTGACTCTCCTCAGGCCGGTGGTAGCTGGTCCGCTCCAGGAGTCTGAGGTACGGGAGGTTCCTCCACCTCCTCTGGACATTGAGGGGGCCCCGGCATACTCGGTCCATTCCATCCTGGATTCGAGGCATCGGGTGGGGGGCCTTCAGTATCTCGTGGAGTGGGAGGGGTACGGTCCGGAGGAACGGTGCTGGGTCCCAAGGCGGGACATCCTCGAAACCTCCATGTTGAGGGATTTCCACTGTCGCCATCCGACTCGCCCTGCTCCGCGACCTCCTGGCCGTCCCCGAGGCCGGGGTCGACGCACTGCTGGAGCCGCGCGTCGGGGGGTGGTACTGTCACGACTCCCGCCGAGGCTGCCCCCCCTCCTGGTTCGGGCAGGCTTTGTTGTTCGTCGTCACCGGAGTACTAGCTACTGCCGATCCCGTTCTCATCACTCCACTTGTCAATCACACACACCTGGTGCTCATTCCCCTAATTAGTATATGTATAAGTGTTCCCTCTGTTCCCCTTGTCTTTGTGAGTGATTGTTTTGTTGTGACAGCGTGTAGCTCGGTTGAGCTACATTTCACTGTGTTATTGCCAAGTACAGCCTTGTACAGTTTCGCTTGACGCTTGGGGCTTTTGATTTATGCAAACGGATTAAACTCTGGACTTCGGTATTTTACCTCCTGTGGCTGACTCCTTCTTTCACACCTCATCACAAAAGTACTATTATATACTCCCTTATGTTAATTTTACCATTATACAGTTCGTTTTTTACCCTGTAAATACACTGCTACACAATTGTATCTTCTATTTTCGACCAATTGTTTGTTGTTTAAGTAAGCATGTTTAAGAAGTGTATTGCTCCAAAATGTACATTATTTTCATTTTTTAACAGTAGGCTGAATTCAATGAACAGTAATTGAAAGCCACATTCACAATGCTTTTGGTGTAGTGCAAATTTAAGTGAATAAAAAAATTATATTTTACATAGAATTTCAGCTAGTTTAGTCCAGTTTAGTCTAGTGACATACCTGCTGCTGGTGTCTGACGTCCTTTTATGGCCAGGACAAACTGTCCAAATACAGCTATGAAGCTGTTCTTAAACGAGGCGGTCTGAGCAATTTCAGTCGCCCTGGCTGATGCACTGGCTGCTGCCTCATTTTCACGCAGCTGATTGAAGTGCTGATCCTGCTGCTGACGCTGGGCCTCAAGTGTCTCCAGGTATGAGGCCTCGGTCTCCCTCATGAACTATTTGCTGGTTGTGCTCTGAGTGTGTTTTATCTTCCCTGGGAAGATATATAGGTAGAAGTAATGAGATGTACAGTACAGGAATGATACGGTACAGACTCCATAGCAAACATGAGGCCAGCCAGTGTGAGTGCAGTTTTGTTCTCCAACCATGTATTGTCTCAGCAAATGTATTAAATGTTATCCAACCAGATCTACCAACCAGATACACCAATGATGCAAATAATAAAGGTTTTGGGTCAGAATATGATTAATTGAATCAGTGTGACAGTTTTATATATACAGTGCCTTCAGAAAGTATTCATACCCCTTGACTTATTCCACATGTTGTTGTGTTACAGCCTGAATATTTTTCTCACCCATCTACACACAATACCCCATAATGACAAAGTGAAAACATGTTTTTAGAAATGTGTGCAAATTTATTGAAAATTAAATACAGAAATATCTAATTTACATAAGTATTAATACCTCTGAGTCAATACTTTGTAGAAGCACCTTTGGTGGCGATTACAGCTGTGAGTCTTTTGAGGTAAGTCTCTGCACACCTGGATTGTACAATATTTGCCCATTATTCTTTTTTTAATTCTTCAAGCTCTGTCATTGTGATTGTTGATAATTGCTAGACAGCAATTTTCAAGTCTTGCCGTAGATTTTCAAGTCGATTTAGGTCAAAACTGTAACTAGGCCACTCAGGAACATTCAATGTCGTCTTGGTAAGCAATTTGGCCTTGTGTTTTAGGTTATGTCCTGCTGAAAGATGAATTTGTCTCCCAGTGTCTGTTAGAAAGAACTGAACCAGGTTTTCCTCTAGGATTTTGCCTGTACTCATAGCTGTATTCCGTTTATTTTTATTCTACAAAATTCCCTAGTCCTTGCCGATGACACGCATAACCATAACATTATGCAGCCACTACCATGCTTGAAAACATGAAGAGTGGTACTCAGTGATGTGTTGGATTTGCCCCAAACATAACACTTTTGTATTCAGGACAAAGTGTTCATTTCTTTGCCACATTTTTTGCAGTATTACTTTAGTGCCTTGTTGCAAACAGGATGCATGTTTTGGAATATTTTTTATTCTGTACAAGCTTCCTTCTTTTTAGTCTGTCATTTATGTTAGTATTGTGGAGTAACTACAATGTTGTTGATCCATCCTCAGTTTTCTCATATCACAACCATTCAACTCTGTAACTGTTTTAAAGTCACCATTGGCCTCATGGTGAAATCCCTGAGCAGTTTCCTTCCTCTCTGGCAACTGAGTTAGGAAGGATGCCTGTATCTTTGTAGTGGCTGGGCTTTTTTATACACCATCCAAAGCCTAATTAATAACTTCACCATGCTCAAAGGGATATTCAGATATTTTACAATTGTTTTTTACAAATCTACCTATTCTTTGCGAGGCATTCAAAAACATCCCTGGTCTTTGTGCTTGAATCTGTGCTTGAAATTCACTACTCGATTGAGGGACACTACAGATAATTGTATGTGTGGGGTACAGAGATGGGGTAGTCATTCAAAAATCATGTTAATCACTATATTGAACACGGAATTAGTCGATGCAATTTATTATGCGAATTGTTAAGCACATTTTTACTCCTGAACTTATTTAGGCTTGCCATAACAAAGGGGTTGAACACTTATTTGCTCAAGACATTTCAGCTTTACATTTTTTATTAATACAAACAAAATTCTACAAACAAAATTCCACTTTGACATGGGGTATTGTGTGTAGATCAGTGACACAATAATCAAAATTTAATAAATGTTTAATTCAGGCTGTAACACAATAAAATGTGGAAAAAGTCAAGGGGTGTGAATACTTTCTGAAAGCACTGTACATTCCTAGATCCACACTGCCTCCTTTAATAATGTTTATGAAAATAACCCTGCCATGACAAAAGCCCTCTGGGGATAAGATTGCACACCCCTGTTGAAGACAGTAGAATTGTGGGATTAGGGCTAAACAAGTGAACATGACAATCAATTGACATTGAACTGTTTACCAACCGAGAATGGACCCTTGGCGCCTCGGGTGCAGGGCTCAGGGGTTGCAGGAGCATTGATTGTGTTGATGTACCCTGAGAGTCCAATCCTCTGAGTCCGTAGGTTCAGGAATGTCCTCTGAAAAGCATAAGTATGTTTGTTTGTATAGCGTAAAGTCGGATACCCTGGCTAACATCAAACATGTACCTAAGTCCACGGTGTTGGCCTTCCATGGATGTTTATATGACAAGTTATCGACCCTGGTTCACGTCGAATCACAGTGCTCACTCTCACACGCTACAGTTAGCTACGCTAAAGACATTGGTAGCTATTTAGATAGTAATTTGGCTAAAAACAAAGTATTACTGTGCTGATCATCGCTGTTCAACGACATCATAGCTTCAAATATTGCTGTCGGTTGTGTCGAATCCACCGTCCACCGAATAGACATCATGGGTCTGCATCCCAGCACAGCGTCGATCGTGTTGAACCACCGGTATGTTGTTGTGGTCTTTTATCTTTTTATATTCTTGTTTGAGTTTCTTATTTTTTCCCTGCAGTGTTTTACTGACCGATGAATTCCCATCTCGGCAAACGTTTCCAATATTTTGTAGAAGACCTTTTCATTCCTGGTGGAAGAATCCAGTTGCCTCTGGATGCTGGGGTCTTCCCAGTTGCACAAAAGCGCTTGAACATCTCCAACTGACGAATTTGCTGCTTCCATTGTTCGTTTTTACCTTTAGAGTTATAGGTTTGTATAGCTGTACCTTTCGTATTCAGATGTACCTTCTCTTTTGAAAATGGAGCCTGTGGCTCTTTCATGAGTATTAACAACATACGCAACACTGTGACATCATTGCATGAGACCAATCATTGAGTACGGCCATTTGTTACTCCACCCACCGGCCTTCTTGGTTCGAGGTCAGTACCAGATATCAAACGAGGCTGAATATCCTGCTTAGTTCCAGGAATAAAGTGGGCCATGGGCAAATGGAAGCGAAATAGGAACCGTGATATTCACGGCCCGGCACGGCCCTGCAATGGAAAAGCGCCATAAGAGAGCATTAGCTAAAGCTAGTACAACACCTAGCGGTTGCTATGAGCCTCTCTGCTCGACAATCAAGCATCCATAATGCGTACAGTACAGGGAGTAAAGCTGGGACACTGTACCAGCTCTTAGTGATTCACTTGAGGGAAACCACCATAAAGACCAGGCCCCACTTCAACTCTCCATGTTCTGTGTCTAGAGCAAGGAGGTTTCTGTTCTTGTGTATGTGTCTACTGGATCTGAAGCCTAGGATGCATAGTGAGGGACCCATACTATAGTCAGACAAGGCAAACTATAAGGAGAGAAAAAGCAGCAGGGAATATGCTAAACTCAGGGTCTGTGTGTTGAGATGAGTGCAGTTGTGTTATAGGACCAGATAGTTGGAGCGCTGTTCAGCGCTAGTCCAATAACACAACTGCACTCTGAAAGATGGTGGTTTATGCAAGTAATCCTGGGTTAGAAGTAGAACCCTATGAGTGCAGTTGTGTTATAGGACCAGATAGCATGTCCAATATCAGAATACTGTTTTTAGCTGCAGCATTGTATGTGCAGGAAGTTGGAGCTCTGTCCAGCGCTGACCTACTTTCAGATGGTGGTTTATGCAAGTCATTCTGGGTTAGAGGTAGAACCCTATCACCAAGTTCTGACTGACAGGAGGGGAGAGAGAGCGAGAGAGTGAGAGATAGAGAGAGTAGATGGGAGGAGAAGCTGACAGGGAGACAGTGCCTGGGGGGAGAGAGATGCTTGAGAGATTGAGACGGAAACAGAGAGACAGATAAACACAGAGAAATCAAGAGGAAAAGAGAAACAGAGGGGTAACGAGAGAGACAGAAATAAATCTCCTCGACATTTTCGACATCAGCGTGAAAAACAACAATAGACACTAAAAGTGAAGGAGCGAAAGAAACTTCCTGTACAGTTACTACAAAACAACAAAACATCCTTACCCAGGTCTCAATGGTATTGCATGGCTTTGTCCTCAGTTATACTCTATCTGGTCTGGGGGAGACTTTGCCTTGACACCACTGTCTGAGTCTGTCTAAATATAGCTTTTGGTCTTAAACCTCCTTCTTTCTGGGCTGTTTAAGATTACATGGCAGAGTTGAGATAGTGCTGTCAAGCACTAAGAGACATACAGCGTGCCATAGCTGCTCTCACCAGCCGTTATCACTGGGAAAAGGATGCTAAGGCCATTTCACAGTAAACCAGCCCCTGATAAGATAAATCCCTCATGAGCCTCAGCCAACAAGGTCTCTGTGCTGACACAGCGATGGAGAACTGAACACCATCCACAATGGAGCAGAATAAAACTGACGACTGAGGTTTCACCATCCATTTCACTGGCCAAGTGGTGGGTTCATTAGAAACAAACTGCTATCAGAACACAAGACGTGACTAGAATGGCAGTCAGAAAGATAATTAATTAATCAATTAATACAATTAGAAATAGAGTTTGTGACATCAGGCATATGCAAACCCTGTTATAGGTTTAGATGCAGCACTGCATATGATTCAATCTGTGAACTTGAAACTGTGAAAACAGGTTAATATCTGGGAATTTTCCAGGCCTGTCAGAAATATGAGGGGCTCTGCATGGGAAACGTGTTGATAGGTAGGTGGCTCCTTATGTGTAGAGCAGGATGACTCATGCAAACACACTTTGCTGGCCTTATTACAGGTTTTCAAAAATAGATGTCACAACTAGGGATTCTAGCTTTAAAGGGGCAATCAGCAGTTGTTACATCCGTTTTTGGACTTATAAATTAATGATATGTACCCATTGATTCTTAAAGAATATAACTTATAAATGCCTCATGAGCTTAGTTCAACTGTTGTACCCCATCAGAATCCAAAATGTAAGCTTTTTTTTTACTCCCATGTTTGTAAACAAAGTAAATGTAAACAAACACTATATAGCCTAAAAACATGGATATAAACTATAACTTTGATATCATGATGGTCAGTCCTTGCATCCATAGATCTGTCTTTGAATTTGAGAGTGGTTACATTTCTCCAGCCCCATCCCTCTGCTTTTTACAGAAAGAGTGGCAGGGACAAGCTTTGTTATTGTTTCTACTGCTGAATGCCGCTTTAAGGGCCCTAGTCAATCTGTATCGCTGAAGCGTTACTCATTACAGATAGACATTTTAAGGTAATTTCCAATTGAGCCTACACAGTGCCGCCTCTAGCCCGTGTGGGAACCTAAGCGAGATTTGGTTTGGGGTGCCCCCCTCTGCATATAGGCCCCTTCTGCGTGTCGGGGACCCACTCTGCGTATAGGCAGAGCACAGCTGACATGGGCTAATTGAGTGACTGTCAGTTGCAGACATAAGTGGAAAACTGCTGATACACTACCAAATTGAGAAATTGAGAAATTGTGTATTGCACTTTTAGAACTCTTAACAGTAAGTTGAGACGCCGACTGAGTAAAAATAAATAAAAAATCAAGAAACTTTTTTGGGTAAATTGTCGGGGGGCCCCTATTGGCCGCGGGGCCCTACACGCAGCGCGTAGCCTGCATATAGGCAGAGGCGGAGCCGACATATGCAACGTTTACCGTGAATGCAGTCTACTGCTAACATTTTGTTTTGGTTGTGAAGTGCATTAGCAAAAAGCTTTGTCCTTTCTTTAGAACAAAAATGCAATTTACCACATGGCTGACTATTATTTAGTGTCACATGCACTCCCAGTCAACACCACCTCATAAGATTGTCTGCTGCAATTGTTCGAGAGATGTCCAGTTTGCAACCGAACATGCAGCATAGAGAAGAACAGCAAGGTGGCCCTCATCAGCATCATGCAGACATGCCCTCGCTGTGAGCATTCCTATGAATGGAACAGTCAGCCACATGTAGGCAAGTATCTGGCCAGCAACCTTAACCTGTCAGCGGCAACAGCTTTCACAGGCTCATCATTTGTAAAAATACAAGAGTGTAACCCTCCACTGGGCACACACTGGTTGAATCAACGTTGTTTCCACATCATTTCAAAGAAATGACGTAGAACCAACATAGGAGAGACGTTGAATTGATGTCTGTACCCAGTGGGCCACTTCATTACTTTGATACATTTGATATCCCAATTGTGAAACATAACATTATTTATGTAAACTGACATTATTTATTGCTTATTGTCTACTTCTTAGATGCAAATAATTTCCAGGGTATAACCTAGCCTGGTGGAACCAGCCTGATCGCTGTGTTCACCATTCTATTTCACTTCACATTTTATGATATCTGGAAGGTATGAAGACTGACATGTTTGGCAAGGTAGCCCCAGCACCACCAAACAAAATGTTGATAGGTACAGTATCGGTATCAGCTGAGAATGACAATAAAAGATGAAAGACAAGTGTAATATGTGCACATTGTTATTTTAGCAGACCACCGCTTCTACAATATTATGTGAAGGATGGTTTATTCTACATGGAACTGTTACACTTGAAAGTTAACAATACACTTTTTTAGAATATCTACATTCAGAAATTGCATTCTTCTCATATTACTCTAGGCTACTCAGTACGAAAAGAGTCCCATCCTCCTGCATCTCACATCTGCCTGTAGTTATTGAACTATGCCTGCTGGACCCATGGATGGAGTCTCATCCACTCCACCCCTCCTGCCACCTGACTGCACCTGTCCATAACCTGTAATACATTACATACACTACATGACCAGAAGTATGTGGACACCTGCTCGTTGATCATCTCATTCCTAAATCATGGGCATTAATATGGAGTTGGTCCCACCTTTGCTGCTATAACAGCCTCCACTCTTCTGGGAAGGCTTTCCACTGGATGTTGGAACATTTCTGCGGGGACTTGCTTCCACTCAGTTACAAGAGCATTAGTGAGGTCAGGCACTGATTTTGGGCGATTAGGCCTGGCTTGCAGTTGGTGTTCCAATTCATCCCAAAGGTGTTCGATGGGGTTGAGGTCAGGGCTCTGTGTATACCAGTCAAGTTCTTCCACACCAATCTCGACAAACCATTTCTGTATGGACCTCGCTTTGTGCACGGGGGCATTGTCATGCTGAACAGGAAAGGGCCTTCCCCAAACTGTTGCCACAAAGTTGGAAGCACAGAATGATCTAGAATGTAATTGTATGCTGTAGCGTTAAGATTTCCCTTCACTGGAACTAAGGGGCCTAGCCCGAACCATGAAAAACAGCAGCAGACCCAGTGGCGACCCGTCATTCAGGGCAGATGGTGCAGAGCCCCACCTGTTTTGAGTCCCACCTGTTTAGCTTAAAAATATATATATTATAAAGAAATGTGTTGCCTGTTTTGCATGTTATTTGGCATTAATACGTGTCACATATCAATTTGCAAACAATGTAAACAAACAAAAAAAACATTTTGTTAATATAGCCGCATACAAACATGGTCTCTTTTTTGCTTTCTTGAGTAAGGCAGCTGCAAAATGCAGGTGTTTCAGCCTAGCTTAGTGCTTTCTGTGGTGGTGGGGCAGCCAATGGAAAATACGGAGCGTAGGGGTTGGTAATGTTCTCTAGTTGCGCCGTGATTGGGTCAGTGTTCTGTCACTCATGGGGACACTACGTCGCCGCAATATGTACGGGGAGAGCTTGAAAATTCTAGCCCCTTGGGTGCTGCCATAGAGTTACATTAGAAGTGCCCATCCAAGAAGGCTCAAGGTCATTGGCCACAGGTAAAATTACGTAAAATCCCATTATATCTACAGTAGCTTTGATTGGACTGATCAACATCATACTTTCAAAATCTTAGCTAGCAAGCTAGCAGTCATCATCATGAATCAAGTCGACAATCTACTGGCAAATCCTTTTCAATCCTTGTCATATGAAGAGAAATAATGAAGAGAAATTATAGATAAAACGTATCGGTGCTAATCGGCCATTGGACATAAACATTACACAACAGTTGGAAATCGCAAATTCAACAATAAGTGGTTTGGCAGGAATCAGTGAATAACTGCAAGCATTGCAAAGCAATCACTATCCTGCTATTCAGTGGAGTGGATGTGTTGTCCAAGTCTGGGTTGAAGGTTCTCTTTTCCAAGCTTAAAAGGATAAACATTCAACATAGCCATGCTGTTTAAATCAACTGGAAACTTGGAACTGGGAAATCTCAGACTTCAGTGAGTTCAAGACAACTGGTAACTCGGAAAATAACGAGCTCCGACTGGGAAAATACATTTTGAACGGTCATCCAACTCGGAATTCCAAGTCGGGAACTCTGGCCTCTTTCTAGAGCTCCGACCTGAAGATCACTAACGTCATGATTCAACCTTGTTTTTTTTCAGAGTTCCCAGTTGTCTTGAAAGCACAATAAATCCAGAGAATGCCAGACGTTGATGACAAAGTTTGATGACAAAATTTGCCCACGAAGGACCGCTGTGCCACCTTCCTGTTCAAGTGAGCACAGCACAACAAGGTGAGTCCAAAAATGTATTGTCTAAGAAAGTAATACTAAGTGTATATTATGTAGTAAGCTGTTAGTAGCCCATGTGCCTCACTCTAATAATTTGGTCCCTTTTTCCCTCAGAATTTCCCTCATAATTTCGCCTACTGTTCTGACTTGGTGGTGAACATGTAGCCTATAGCCTGTTTTAGAGAAATGTCATCATCAAATATTGTAAGAGCTTTCATTGTCTGCTTATATGACCCTTTTATTTATCCTACGGTTCTGATTTGGTGTACAGGGAGAACACTGTAAGAACGGCCCATGTTCTTGTCACGGATCCCCCCGGTACTGCTTCTCATTCCATTCACCAGCTCCGGAGGTCAACGTCACAGGCCGTCTAGGTGTCACTGAACTAGATCATTACCACCAGCCCCGGACTGTCTTGTCTCATTATGCACAACTGGTTCCCATTCCCCCTAATTAGTATGTGTATATATGTGCCCTCTGTTCCCCATTGTCCTTGTCGATAAATGTCCCATGTCTGTTGGTCTCGTGTATTGTGCTTGTTATTACGGGTCCTGTATATTTGTTTGGAGGTTTACACCTCGCTCTTTTGTTTGGGTTACATCCCAGTGTTATATATATACAGTTGAAGTCGGAAGTTTAAATACACTTAGGTTGGAGTCATTAAAACTACTTTTTCAACCACTCCACAAATTTCTTGTTAACAAACAATAGTTTTGGCAAGTCGGTTAGGACATCTACTTTGTGCATGACACAAGTAATTTTTCCAACAATTGTTTACAGACAGATTATTTCACTTATAATTCACTGTATCACAATTCCAGAGGGTCAGAAGTTTACATACACTAAGTTGACTGTGCCTTTAAACAGCTTTGAAAATTCCAGAAAATGATGTCATGGCTTTAGAAGCTTCTGATAGACTAATTGACATCATTTGAGTCAATTGGAGGTGTACCTGTGGATGTATTTCAAGGCCTACCTTCAAACAAATGTTTAAACGCCTGAAGGTACCATGTTCATTTGTACAAACAATAGTACGCAAGTATAAACACCATGGGACCATGCAGCCGTCATACCGCTCAGGAAGGAGACGCGTTCTGTCTCCTAGAGATGAATGTACTTTGGTGCGAAAAGTGCAAATCAATCCCAGAACAATAGCAAAGGACCTTGTGAAGATGCTGGAGGAAACGGGTACAAAAGTATCTATATCCACAGTAAGACGAGTCCTATATCGACATAACCTGAAAGGCCGCTCAGCAAGGAAGAAGCCACTGCTCCAAAACCGCCATAAAAAAGCCAGACTACGGTTTGCAACTGCACATGGGGACAAAGATCGTACTTTTTGGAGAAATGTCCTCTGGTCTGATGAAACAAAAATAGAACTGTTTGGCCATAATGACCATCGTTATGTTTGGAGGAAAAAGGGGAAGGCTTGCAAGCCGAAGAACAACACCCCAACCATTAAACAATTTAAAGGCAATTCTACCAAATACTAATTGAGTGTATGTGAACTTCTGACCCACTGGGAATGTGATGAAAGAAAGGAAAGCTGAAATAAATAATTATCTCTACTATTATTCTGACATTTCACATTCTTAAAATACAGTGGTGATCCTAACTGACCTAAAACAGGGAATTTTTACTAGGATTATATGTCAGGAATTGTGAAAAACTGAGTTTAAATGTATTTGGCTAAGGTGTATGTAAACCTCCGACTTCAACTGTATATACAGTGGGGGGAAAAAGTATTTAGTCAGCCACCAATTGTGCAAGTTCTCCCACTTAAAAAGATGAGAGAGGCCTGTAATTTTCATCATAGGTACACGTCAACTATGACAGACAAAATGAGAATTTTTTTTCCAGAAAATCACATTGTAGGATTTGTAATGAATTTGTTTGCAAATTATGGTGGAAAATAAGTATTTGGTCAATAACAAAAGTTTCTCAATAATTTGTTATATACCCTTTGTTGGCAATGACACAGGTCAAACGTTTTCTGTAAGTCTTCACAAGGTTTTCACACACTGTTGCTGGTATTTTGGCCCATTCCTCCATGCAGATCTCCTCTAGAGCAGTGATGTTTTGGGGCTGTCGCTGGGCAACACGGACTTTCAACTTCCTCCAAAGATTTTCTATGGGGTTGAGATCTGGAGACTGGCTAGGCCACTCCAGGACCTTGAAATGCTTCTTACGAAGCCACTCCTTCGTTGCCCGGCGGTGTGTTTGGGATCATTGTCATGCTGAAAGACCCAGCCACGTTTCATCTTCAATGCCCTTGCTTATGGAAGGAGGTTTTCACTCAAAATCTCACGATACATGGCCCCATTCATTCTTTCCTTTACACGGATCAGTCGTCCTGGTCCCTTTGCAGAAAAACAGCCCCAAAGCATGATGTTTCCACCCCCATGCTTCACAGTAGGTATGGTGTTCTTTGGATGCAACTCAGCATTCTTTGTCCTCCAAACATGACGAGTTGAGTTTTTACCAAAAAGTTATATTTTGGTTTCATCTGACCATATGACATTCTCCCAATCCTCTTCTGGATCATCCAAATGCACTCTAGCAAACTTCCGATGGGCCTGGACATGTACTGGCTTAAGCAGGGGGACACGTCTGGCACTGCAGGATTTGAGTCCCTGGTGGCGTAGTGTGTTACTGATGGTAGGCTTTGTTACTTTGGTCCCAGCTCCCTACAGATTATTCACTAGGTCCCCCCGTGTGGTTCTGGGATTTTTGCTTGTGATCATTTTGACACCACGGGGTGAGATCTTGCGTGGAGCCCCAGATCGAGGGAGATTATCAGTGGTCTTGTATTGTATCTTCCATTTCCTAATAATTGCTCCCACAGTTGATTTCTTCAAACCAAGCTGCTTACCTATTGCAGATTCAGTCTTCCCAGCCTGGTGCAGGTCTACAATTTTGTTTCTGGTGTCCTTTGACAGCTCTTTGGTCTTGGCCATAGTGGAGTTTGGAGTGTGACTGTTTGAGGTTGTGGACAGGTGTCTTTTATACAGGTAACGAGTGGAGGACAGAGGAGCCTCTTAAAGAAGAAGTTACAGGTCTGTGAGAGCCAGAAATCTTGCTTGTTTGTAGGTGACCAAATACTTATTTTCCACCATAATTTGCAAATAAATTCATAAAAAATCCTACAATGTGATTTTCTGGAAAGAAAAATCTCATTTTGTCTGTCATAGTTGACGTGTACCTATGATGAAAATTACAGGCCTCTCTCATCTTTTTAAGTGGGAGAACTTGCACAATTGGTGGCTGACTAAATACTTTTTTTCCCCACTGTACGTGTTTGTTTTGGGCTTCGTCCCCATCGTTTTTTCAAGACGTACCTTGTGTTGGGTGGAGTAATAAAAAACCCTAATACGTATTCCTTCGCCTGTCTTCTAATCATTATACAACGTGACATTTCTGAATTCTGTCGCTGTACATTTAAAAAGTGCTGAACAAAGTTATATTGACTACGTCTATCCTAGCTCGCTCATTGATGTCTTAATCGAAATTACGGATTGCCTCTGATCTGCTCGTCGTCCCCTTATGCCATAATTTGTACATCTCAATTGTCAGTAGAAACCACATTTGTTTAAGCAAGTCAGCCATATTAGCTATGTTTTTTTTAAAGGCAGTAAATGAGGCTGAATGAACTGTTTCACTGCCAGACAAGGCTCCGCTGATAGCCAGGTGTAGCGGTGGTAAGGTGTTGGGACTGCTGTTGGGACTCTGCTGTTGGGACAGCTTTATGTAGGCCCTAACAGTTTGTGGGCACCGTTTGTCACCGTTATAGTCCAATTAATATATTGTTTAGTGTTGTGTTGTGGCTTTGCTGGCATGCATCTACAATTATTACTTTTTTTTGGCCCACCATCATTTACATCCTAAAATCGCCACTGCCCAGACCATTATTCCTCCCCCACCAAACTTTACTGTTGGCACTATGCACTGGGGCAGGTAGCATTCTCTTGGCATCCGCCAAACCCAGATTCATCCATCGGACTACCAGATGGTGAAGTGTGATTAATCACTCCAGAGAACGCGTTTCCACTGCTCCATAGTCCAATGGTGGCGAGTTTTACACCACTCCAGCTGACGCTTGGCATTGCGCATGGTGATCTTAGGCTTAATTCCGGCTGCTGAGCCATGGAAACCCATTTCATGAAGCTACCTACGAACAGTTATTGTGCTGACGTAGCTTCCAGAGGCAGTTTGGAACTTGGTAGTGAGTGTTGCAACCTAGGACAGATGATTTCTACGCACTATACGCTTCAGCGCTCGGCGGTTCCGTTCTGTGAGCTTGTGTGGCCTACCACTTCGCGGCTGAGCTGTTGTTGCTCCTAGATGTTTCCACTTCACAATAACAGCACTTGACCGGGGCAGCTCTAGCAGGGCAGAAATATGATGAACTGACTTGTTGGAAAGGTGGCTTCCTATGACGGTGCCACGTTGAATGTCACTGAGCTTTTCATTAAGGCCATTCTACTGCCAATGTTTGTCTTTGGAGATTGCATGGCTGTGTGCTCGATTTAATAGACCTGTCAGCAACAGGTGTGGCTGAAATAGCCGAATCCACTAATTTGAAGGGGTGTCCACATACTTTTGTATATATGGTGTAGATGGAAGGGACTTCATCACCCACTGGAGACTTGAAGACAGAACCTCACCCAGAGAGCAGTGCATGTCAATGTGTTAGACAGACAAATCCTTAGATTTGGCCAAATAGACCATAGAAATAGAAATGCCATTCTAGTTCTGGTTAGACAGCTGAAGTTGTACTCTGCACACAACTGATTTTGATAGGTAAAGTGTAAGCATACTGTCTAAATAAGCACATCAATATGATATTTATATCAGAAAATGTTTTGTCTTTGTAACACGATAACATCCATTGATTTTTTTGTTGATGTTTGTGCAATGTCCACATGTAGCCGACACCTGTAGGGATATTAGTTATGGGATTTGTATTCCGGTAAAGATTTAACTGCGGACATAAGGAGAGACGAGATGAGACAAAACTAGCCAGTTATAGAATATTGTGTTGTAGGACAGCTGAGCTGACTGAAGACTGCAGGCATTCAACTCCCAGTAGTTGGTATCGTCTCCACAGTAGCATGTATTTACATGACGTGATGAAACGTTGAAACTAAGTTGCAAGCTACTTTCTTAGCAAGGCATTGTACACTGAACAAAAATATTAACGCTTCATGTAAAGTGTTGGTCTTATGTTTCATGTGCTGATGAAATTAAAGATCCCAGAAATCTTTCATACGCACAATAAGCTTATTTCGCTCAAATTTTGTGCATACATTTGTTTACATCCCTGTTAGTGAGCATTTCTCCTTTGCCAAGATAATCTATCCACCTGACACGTGTGGCATATCAAGAAGCTGATTAAACTGCATAATCATTACACAGGTGCACCTTGTGCTGGAGACAATAAAAGGCCACTCTAAAATGTGCAGTTTTGTCACACAACACAATGTCACAGATGTTTAAGTTTTGAGGAATGTGCAATTGGCATGCTGACTGCAGGAATGTCCACCAGACCTGTTGCCAGACAATTGAATGGCTTGCTGATGTCAACGTTGTGAACAGAGTGTCCCATGGTGGCGGTGGGGTTATGGTATGGGCAGGCATAAGCTACGGACAATGAACACAATTGCATTTCATCAATGCCAATTTGAATGCACCGTGACGAGATCCTGAGGCCCATTGTCGTGCCATTCATCCGGCGCCATCACCTCATGTTTCAGCATGATAATGGACGGCCCCATGTTGCAAGGATCTGTACACAATTCCTGGAAGCTGAAAATGTCCCAGTTCTTGGCCTGCATACTCACCAGACATATCAGACATTGAGCGTGTTTGTGATGCTCTGGATCTATGTGTACGACAGTGTGTTCCAGTTCCCGCCAATATCCAGCATCTTCGCACAGCCATTGAAGAGGAGTGGGACAACATTCCATTAGATTAGGGCCTAATGAATTTATTTCAATTGACTGATTTCCTTATACCTCAGTAAAATCTTTGAAATTGTTGCATGTTGCGTTTATATTTTTGTTCAGTATAGAACGAGTCTCTTATAATACACATTCCAGACACTGGCTCTTGCCATCTTGCCATAACTGATTTGACAGAGAAATATCATCTAGATTGGATAGCCAGCTTCAGCTATCACCAAGCTATGCTAGCTAGCTGCTGTCAGCTTGGCTTAACACAAGGTCAGCACAGGCTTCAGCCTACACATAGAAATGAATTAGCTGACCTTCTTGAGATGGCGAGTCAGTCAGGAGGCGAGAAATCCTTAACTTCAAAACTTTATTCTCTCCTTAGCAAAGCTAGCTTATCTTACCTCACTGTACTCACTACTGCACTTGTTTGTCGTGATTGAATGACAAAGACACACCCAAGAATCACCCAGATCAAACCACACCCCCAAGACAACTCTTGTTTGCCTGTCATGGCCACTACAATTTCTTAATGAGCGTTGATGAAAAACGAGGCCAAATCAGGAAGTTGACTTTAATATTTCTATCACGCTGTAACGCTGAACTTCCGCAATACGGATTGAAAGCCCGGTTTTGACTATACAAGCGGCACTCGCCTAGCCACACTACATACACTGCACACTTCCAGTCCCGCACACACACACCCTCTCACAAACACACGCACGCGCCCTTGGAATTGAATTGTTATCAACAGTGCAGGTTTTGGAGGCTGACAAAAAATATAGCAGCTATTATCAATAAATCATCTCAATTTCATTAATATTTCCAACAACTCTTGAATTGTACAAAGAACCTTGTATCACTAATGAGACGATGCAGAAACCCAAGTTTTCAACTGCTGTCAGTAATAGTTACCCTTGACAAAGATACAATCCAAAAAAGCAACACCACCATCTACAGGACATACAGCAGGCAAATTAAATTATGGCTGCGTAGTACCATAACGCCTATTACAGACTCCCTACTAATGTCTACTTAAAAATGTGTATTTTATAAATAATCTGTGAGATGATAGGTATAACTCTCCTTTTCTCTCCTGTCTCCCTCTGTTCTGTTTTGTCTGTAACACTGCAGTGCTCAGGTGATGGCTGGCTCCTATTTCTCTGCTCCAGCACAAATAAGCCAAACCAGGAAGTAAACACGCAGTGTCATCACATTCCTTGGTCCTTTGGGAAACACTGGGGCCCAATTACGCTGTTCCTGAATCAGTCACATAGCAAACCCACGCAGCTGTGTCCCTTGTGGGCTAACCCAGATTACCCCTCCTGACAACACACAGCCATGTAGCCTACTAATTCAAATCAATGCCATACCATAGCAACAGTTTACCTAGAGTATAGAGCATTAAAAACACTGCTCCTGCTCACCTGTAGAGGGCAATCACTAGATGGCCATGTTATAAAGGACAAAAATGTCTGTGTTATCAGAATTGATGAGCAGTTACTGCACATTAGTAATTTGTTATCACCCCCACTACAGATACAATTGGCCATTAATTAACTCAGTTTCATCAGTAGGTCAGGTGGATTGATGAGGGCGAGATTCAAACCAGGCTTGTTCACAGGCAGTGATGAGCAATTTCAAAACAGCCAGGGTTCCTGTCCATACAAACTCATTTAATATGCAGATGATGTGCAGTTTCAGTGAAAGGGAGATTAGGTTTGTACATGGCAGTGTGAATCTGAAGTTAGTATTCAGCTCTTAGTACAAGACAGTCAATAACATTGAAAAGGCTCAGTAAACATGTTTAGCACAATCTAAAAGGAATGTCAAAATATAAAACATAAACATAACACATTAAAATAACATTTTACTTTAATGCATAAGAAAAATCACATTATTCACCTAGGCTATTTTGAGGGTGGGGTTGGATGGTCAGAACAGAAGTGGTTGATCCGGTATGGTGGGGTACTTCAGGGTAAATGTCAATATTTTGGGTGAAAAATGAAAAACAGCACAACATTGTCATGATTTACATGAATCCAACCACTTCCTTGTTCCTTGTCAACAAAAGATTCTTAAAGCAAAGCTGAGTACATTTATATTTTTATTGATTTACATTAATATATGTAAAGTAATTTGCAGGTACAAAAGTACATCTATCTGTAAGTATCATTACTCTGAGATTATATCATATGTAAGCTTCTCATGTGTCTTTACTGTGATGACGTCTTGTGGAAATTGAGAATGATATTATGAGAATGTGACAAGGTACTTTTGAGGTTGCTTGCTGCACAGCATTCCTAAAACCATTCACCTTCTAATCACTCTGGCAGAGGACCAACCTGACACTGTGGACTAACTTGACTTCCTTATATAGCATGTTGTTGTCGTTCACATTCTCATCTGAACTTTATTTACCCAGGAGCAGGCCATTGAGATTGCAAAATATATTTTACAAGAGAGAATAGGCATATAAGTGGCAGTAGAAAGACCAAGTCATTTAAAGAACAAATCATGTATAGTGCAAATCAAGACTGCTGATATAATGCTACAGATAGTTTGTTGAAAAAAGTGCAACTTGTGTTTGTGGATTACAATACTTGCGACAGTTAGATGGTTTAACTATTATCATTTTAACAGAACGGGTGCCCAAAATGTTCTTAACTAACAGTTCATACATATCCACTAGTAGGAGTATATTTAGCTAGTAAAGACTATGGAAATCCACACATCTAAAGTGAGGAAACTAGTATGTTTTTCTAACGGACACAGTAATGGCTTCACATTTATACTATTAGTCCCTCAACCCAAATAGAAATTGCCATGGTTGCATGGCTAAAACACTAAGATAAAAGTAGCTACAGAATTCTGAGGTTGCAAATAATGTAGTTTAAGGCTTAAAATCAATTACATTTTTGTCGTTGACATATCAACTTTCATAGCGTCCTAATTGAACATTCCAAATGGCACGCTCTATAAGCATGGGCAAGTGTACCCACCATTGAACATTTGTTTGGAATTTTAAATCTCTGTGTTTATTAGTTCCATCTGCCTTCCTCAGGCAGCATGGATCCAGACCTCATTGTGTCGGCCAATCAGAGTCCACGGACTTTCATACCCTGCCGCGATGTACTGGTGGGAGTCAAAGGCTTTCCCAGCCTGTGTCAGGGCATCACGTAGCGTCTTCAAGTTTTCCTGGAAGTTGTAGTCTGACGGAAAACCACTGAAAGTCCTGAGAGAGAGAGAAAGAGAGTTAAAAAACAGAGACATAGACTTAAAAAACCTCTACAGCAGGATTTGGCTCCTAGTAAGAAACAAGATGGCAACGGTGGTTCCTCACCTGACATATATGGTGCCAGCAGCCATAGTCTCGTCCCTGATTGAGGCATCATTGGGAGTGGGGAGGACTGTATCTTCTGCAGCCACATAGAAAGAGAGAGATACATGCTTCTCTCCACCATCCTCTACCTCAGTCGTAGAAATGAGTGCAGGCCAGGTATGAGTATTGACATGTTCACCTGAGAAGGAATGATAAAAAACACAACATACATTTTATATTTTACAACCAAAGAGCAAATAAAAAGGGTTCTTTGAAATATGATATTCATTCAAATGATTCATACTTTAGGTTAATTTAAAGATTTTAAGTTAATATATAAAATCTTTAAATTGTGCATTCCAACAGGTAGGCTTCCAGTTGTGTAGGCTACTGTAATTACACTGCACTTGCCTATGTTACTAGGCTACCATGTAATAATAGGTATTTTTCTCTTTAATGTTGAATGTTAATGTTAAGTGGATTGCCATATTAAACATATCTTCATGAGAGGGCCATATACAGTACCTAGTAATGCCATGTACAGTTAGAAAGCTCAGATTTCTTGCTTTTTGGGGTATTTATTATTTATCTATGATTTGTATGCACCTTTTCCACTAGTGTGCACTGCTATAGTAAATAGAATGAAAAATAGTACATTGTAGATTTTATTTTCAAATGTCATATGCTATGAACAATCTATTCATGAAAAATGATGGAATAGGGCTTAATCTACATAATATACTAAACTTTACAATTGACATGCTATAAGATTTCAGCTGCCTTATTACCGTAATCATTTTTAGATAACTAGAGATCAGGGAAAATCCTACTCATTTCCTGGTGGACTGCTCTCATTCATTGTTGTCTCTCCCCCTGTGAACGTACCACAGAGTTGGCTAGCAAATCAACTGATTTGTCACAATCTCAGCTTTCATATAATATAAAGTGTGTCCCTCTGTGGTGAAAACAAAGTGGTTTTGTGTCACATCTTCACATTGTGTTACATTTTATTTAAATTCGATACAAATCGATTTGTGTTTGTCATAGAACAATGAGAATATTTCCTATCGCAGCAGTAGACTCTCAGCATTGCAGCGCTATGCTGCTTGTGTGCCTGAGATGTACGCCTGAGATGTACAAATTGTCGGACAGTCCGATCAGCGAATTAGCGTTAAGGCGGGACTCCCGAGCCTCCAATGGCTGTGGATATGTAACCCGATACCGCTAACCTAACGCAGCAGTCGTAAAAGAAACGCCTGAAACTACGCCCCTACCCTACATACTGGTCTTGCCGAGAATTAAAAAAAACTTTCGGGGGAGGTTCTCCTCTGCACTTTTCAAACCAATCCAGTAAATGTAGAGGAGGAATTAAGATGGTGTGTCGCCTTGTTAATGTCCAAAAGCAGAAGTCGTGTCACAGGCTCTCTTTCCAATTCCCCTGAAAACCGGAGCATCCGGTTGTTGGGGACTCGGCAGAGACTATATACCCCAGAGTCAATCGAGGCCAACTGAATTGAAGCAGGGATGCGGGGATGTCAGCCAGAACTGTCGCGAAGCTATTTGGACTGAAATAAGTTGATTTATAAGTGAATTACCTTGATATGCCTTGATAAAACAATTTAATTATAACGAAAGTCCCCTAAATAGGGGAATTAACATTTAATTGGTATTGGACACTTGTAGGCTACAGTAGTATTGAAAATGTCTTTCATGTAAATTACATTTCCTTGAAGTACATTTCAGTAAAACACAATACTGCATGCTATAACTTGCAATTAATCAATAAGGTCATTATTGCAGTTGAAGCAATATTGAGACATCCACCTGCTTGATTGTCCCACTGGGTGTAGTCCCACAGCTTCGTGAATCCAGCCTTCACGTCGTGGTCAGAGACACTCAGACTGTCGACGGTTATCCAGCGGCTCACTTGGTACGCACGTTCCTCAAAGTCCTGTTGAAATAAAAACAACGTTAGGCTATTTAACCATTACATCTCAAGCTTCTTACACCAGTTATAAAATGTGTCATAGATCTCTATATTCACTTACCTCATATTTATTAACGACCGTGAACTCAGGACAATCATAGTTATGGCAAAACGGCGGCGCATCCCATCCATGCGCACCGCGTAAAAACACCACGGCCAGAACCGAGAGAAGCGCTGTTACCTCGGGATACTTCATTTTGTCGCGGCCTAAACTCGGATGACACTTTCAATTTTAACAGCTCTCTAGACTGTCTTTGCATTTTGAGGACACACCTACAATACCTTTCTGAGAAAACAGGTGTTGCCTGACTATTTTCTTCCTCGGAGGGGGGGAGGGAGCCAAATAAACAACCATGCAATACCCAGGGGAAGGGCCGGGGAGTTGTCCCCTGGGCCTGGGAGTTGTCTGGTTATGGTCTACGTCCATAACCAGACAACGGAAGGGGCTAACCTTATAGAACTGGTCCAACTGGTCCAAGGTCACTGCTGTTGTTATGCCCATAAAAGTAAGTAATTGGCCAAGAGCAGGGATGCCAGATCCAAAATCAAATTCTGACAGAATCCTTTGCCTATTTTCATAAGCTGGTCTAGACAGTTTCAGCTGCACAATGCAATGCAATGCAATGTTATGACTTTAATGGGGCGACTTTGTCTTAACAGACAAGCAATGAGACAAGTTATGAAGTCTTTGGTTTGCTAATCAGAGGAGAATTGATACCCGTTTTCTGGTCTAGGTGTCTGTGGATTTACATTAACATTGTGTGGGCCATTATTGCTCCTGGCTTGCCCTTGATGGATGGAGCCTGGGGTGAATAACAAAAAAACACCAGACATGTCAGATGGCATTCAGCAGCTATTTGAGGCTCCAGCCTTAACATAACTACTGGTTCAATTACCATGACAGAGATGACCACATGACAAACTGTCTAACACCTTGTAGCATGTGAAATGGTACATGTCAAAATCTAGTATGCACACTAAAAGAATAGTGATGGTGTTGAAAAAGAAGAAAGGTTTACTGTAGCAATCCCTCTATATTACAATAAAATGGAGGTAGAGATTATATAATTATTTTATTGAAACTATTATTATATTTTGATAAAACTCCCCATTGAGACATAATCCAAGCCACTGTGCATGTGAGAGTGTATTCCACGGCAATGCTCCGTTTCTAATAAATGCATTACTCACTCACCTCCTGACCTAGTACTTGCCAAGGAGTGGAATGTAATAGCTGAACAGAGACAGCAACCAGGCTATTCCTGACCTAAAGTACATAGCTTAAACAATAGCTATTCATTCTATACTCTCCTTTTTCATTCTTTCTCTTATTGTTATTTGAACTGTAGTTTAAGTCTGTCACACCGATGACTAGGTAAGTGTTGGCAGTAGGCCTTTAGTAAACCTACTTCCCACTGCGCACACACTAGTTGAATCAATGTTGTTTCCACGTCATTTCAACTAAATTATGTTGCACCAACGTGGAATAGATGTTGAATTGACAACTGTGCCCAGTGGATTGTAGGCTTTTGTATACAGTAAATTTACCTGTTCCCTTTGTTTGCTTACATTTTGCACCTGCACTTTTGGACAGTGGTAAATAAATGCATCCACTCCTCAACACACCTTACTTCCTGCTTCGTTCCTGCCATGAAGACCACCTCTGTCCACAACACTATGTTGTAGTGTTCATTAGTGAGTTATTGGGCTCACATAGTCATGATGAGTGGTCGAAATCTGCACAGTCATGGTATCAGAGCTAATTTTAGTGGTCATTAGAGCAACTAAATATCTTCGACTATGGCAGAGTAGTCATGGCAAATGACAAAGGGCAGAAACCTGTTGGAACATTAGTAGGCCTACATTGTTAGAGGCAACCCGTCTGTCTATAGCAACTGTTTCCAACCTTTTCTGTTCCGACGTTCACCAAATCACTGTCAACAGCTCTCGAGGACCACCATTTGCAGATTCGCAGAATTGTTAAACATAAAATATCTTGGCTGTTAAATTTAGTCAATTTTATCAGTGAATGTAACAGATTAATGCCTAATAATATTTTTATTATTATAAACAATTTGTATTGTGAAAAGTAACGTAAAATTGTTTATAATACCATTAATACTCCCAACAGTTATTATTTTTTGAAGAAACATTTAATAAATAATGAAACAAATCGCGGACCACCTGCAGTACCCCGTGGACCACAGATTGAAATCCACTGGTCTAGAGCAGGGATGGACTGATGCCGGTGGGGGTCACAAAAAATCTGAACTCATCGTGAGGGGCCGCAGTGGCTGGCGGGTCTGCGTATCCACATCCATACCCACACATGCAGTCAGAGCCTTAGCCTTTTGGGGACCCTAAGCAAAAAAAAATGTTTTGGAGTGGCCCCCTTCTTGACAGCGGAGAGAAAACGTATACGTTTTTAGAGTTATTTCGGTAATTCGTCCATGATTACTATAAATTTAGATATCTGGCTAGACTAACATTTTTTGATGACATGGGCTAATTGAGTGACTATCAGTGACAGATATAACAAGAGAAAAACTGCTGATGCACAACCAAATTTCGAAATTGCGCCTTCGTGTATTCTACTATTCTAACTCTCAACAGTAAAGCCAGTTGCACATCCCTGGTCTAGAGAGACTAAAGGCACATGGGTTCCCAAACCTTTAATTTCGAGGCACCCTAAATATAATTAGGGCTACATAAATGCAAACCATTCGTTTTTTAACGTATTTGTTCACATTTTCCGCCTTAGGCCTACTTCCTGGATCCAGTCCCATGCTGTTTTTGACTGGACGTTAAGATCAAATTCATGAACACGCGGTCACTTAAACACAGCTATATATTCATATTTGTGGACTAATTTAGGCTACTTCTATCCAATAATTGCTCATGTAAGTCGGTCTGGATAAGAGTGTCTGCTGAAATGAAAAGTGCACATTGGATTCATGTGATACAGATCGCCTAAACGTATCTCATAATAATGACTTACTATCTCATTATAACGACTTACTATCTTATAATTATGATTTAGTACCTCATTATTATGAATTACTATATCATAATAATGACTTACTATCTAATAATTATGATTTACTATCTCATAATTTATAGTCAGATTTTCCTTTTTTGGTGGCAGGAACGAGCTTCCATAGTAGACCTATTTATGCCGACCAATATCTCCACAAGGTTTTCAATCTCAATCAAGTCTACGCTAGGCCTAGTTATATGATTGGAAACCTGATTAATGCAGTTGGTTTACAGGGCTAAAATCATGCAGCAGATGGCGCAGGAAGACAACCGGTCCTCGCCACTCAATCCCTGAGGCAGAAAGAGATAGACCCAGCACGAGCTGCGAAGCATCTGCAGCCACTACTTCTCCCTTCTGGCCGAAGCGCAGGAGCAGGAGTGCCCTAGGCAAAGGCTGTATGTGCGAGGCAGCAGGCATGCCCAGAAACAGCCCACGAGCCGATGATGGGCTCTCCAGAAGAAACTGCGTGCAGACTACTTTGAGAAAGGCGGGAATATAGGAGAGCACTGCTTGTCTTGGATAGTTTCAAAATGGGCGTCAGAGAGAGAGAACAAACATGAAATTGGTATAAATATCTGGACGTTAGATAAAGAGTGTACATTTGGGTAAGTGCATGTGTGGAGTTAGGTTTGGGTGGCTTGTGCACTTAATTAGTAGGTTACCGTCGTAGTGTTAACTTCTCATTGGAGTAAACTAGCCAAAATTCAACGATGGAGAAGGGGATGCAGCCCCAGCTGATGGCCAAGAGCGCAGAGAGTCCGGCGGAGGAGCTCTCCAAGATAAGCGACGAGCAGCTGGTGAAGTGGAGCAAAGAGGAGCTCGTGCGGCGGCTACGGAGGGCAGAAGCCGAGAAGATGGGCGTCATGCTTGACCACGGAAATTTGATCCGGGAGGTGAACCGGCGACTCCAGCAGCACCTGACAGAGATCCGGGGTTTGAAGGTGAGGCAGGTGTGATGTTGATAATGCCGGGCGCACAAGTTTGCGCACTGCTCTATGGATGTCTGATGGTTTCCTGGTTCAAAAAGCCATGGTCTAATTATTATTATCATTAATTCGTTAAAAAAGCTGTAGTTTACCGCTGCAAACTCCTTAAAAATAACAAAGGTAAGGGGTTTGAAGGTAGCAAGGTAGTCTTCAAGTGTTACATAATCCAACCCAATGGACCACGTGTTGCTTGTATGTTTATCATAACAGCTGGAACTGCTGAAGGTATCTAGCCCTTATCTGCAGTCAAATGACCTAGTGTCCTCATGGGTGGAATGTTGTTAATCTTTTTCATAATTTCATAATAAAAAATATTATAAAAAATAAATAAAATAAAAGGTGTTTCTATGTCAAATGGTTTTGTTATATTTCAGTCTTCTGTGATGTAAATAAAGTATAATATTGGGATGCAAACTCAAAATTGAATACATTTCAACTCTATATCTGACAGGTGTCTGAGGTGTATACTTTTTAGATTTGTTTAAGACTACCAAGAAACTCTGTGTGACCCTGACACTGCTATAAAATATTGAAATAGAACCACAAAAGTACATTTTTTTAGGCCTATGATTTTTAAAATAACAATAATATTTAAAAAATAATATATATGTATATATATTACCATCAACACACACACACGCTCCCTCAATGCACAATTGCGTGCTCAACATTTGTTATCACAATGCACAATTGCGTGCTCAACATTATCACAATTCCCATATGATAAATGATATATCACCTCCTCTGTGCTTGCTCCTGTGTGTGTGTGTGTGTGTGTGTGTGTGTGTATCCAGGATGTGAACCAGAAGCTGCAGGAGGATAACCAAGAGCTGCGGGACCTGTGCTGTTTCCTTGATGATGACCGTCAGAAGGGCAAGCGTGTATCTCGGGAGTGGCAGCGTCTGGGACGCTACAGCGCCGGCCTCATGAGGAAAGAGGTGTCCCTTTACCTGCACAAACTCAAGGAGCTGGAGCAGCGCCAGGGAGAGATGATCAGAGAGAACCTGGAGCTCAAGGAGCTGTGTATCCTACTGGACGAGGAGAGGGGAGGAGGAGGGGGAGGGGGAGGAGCAGTGCATGGTGCAGGGTGCAGAAGTTCCATCGACAGCCAGAGTAGTCTGTCTCAAACTGGGGGGGCTACAACGTGTCTGCTCCGAGACGTGGGGGATGGGAGCAGCACCTCCAGCGCAGGGAGCACAGACAGCCCCGACAACCCCCACCACAAGCCCCCTCACCAGGGCTCCAGGCTGGGCTCCAACCCTGGCTCCAAACATGACAAACCAGAGGGCCCAGGCCCCGAGTCTACAGGCCGTCGCCACAGCTCCACCCCAGACTACCACACCTTCCCCCAGGCCTGCAGGCCCCGCGGGGGGTCCCTCACCAGCCCTGACCCCAGGGGCCTCCGGGGGCCCTGCAGCCCAGAGAAACACGGCAAATCCCCTACTAGACTGGAGGCCGAGGCTCACTCCAAACCCAGCAGTGCTGACATGCTGGCCCAGAAACAGCTCTTGGGGGCTGGGCAAGGGCTAGGGCCAAACCAGGGTCCGGGTCAGTCAAGTCCAGACCTCTCACAGAGACACAGGGGTAATACGGTCGTGGTTGGGACTGGATGTGGGTGCCCTGAGGCCAAACAGGCAATGCCGGGGACACCAGAGCACCTGAGGAAGGGTCGGGTGATAGTGGGGAGTCCTGAAGTGTTACGACACCAGAACCACCACCACAGCCCCACTTCAGAGCACGGGAAGGGGAGGTACGGCAGCAGCCCCCCAGCAGCTAGGGAGGGGGGACAGAGGAGGACCACTGGAGACGAGTTGTCCCCTCACCACCGCAGCATCTACAATGGCATGAACGGTGCGTTTTTATTCAGAATAGTAATAATGTTTTATTTGATTATTTATCAGGGAAAATACTGTATGTAGCTGAGATGGTTCAGGGAACTATGTCTGTGTGATGAGTCTGAGACATTAACCCTGTCTGAGACATATAGTAAACACTTGTGCAAATGCCTAGGCTTTAGCTGAGTGGGCTAACATGGTCTTTAGGTGTGCAGGCAATATGGGTTAGCACACCCTGTAGCCCTCCAGGACCACTGTATATGACTAGAACAACCATATAGGCAGATGTAACACAATTGACTGTGTAATGTGTTTAGCATTGGGCTATGGCAGGTTCAGTTACTGTGGTATCACCTATGTGGTTCAGCAGCAGTTATGGTGTTAGCCAAGCAGCAGTGATGTCACCGCTCTGTGGGATTCTCTCTCTGTGGGTCACATGGGGTTGTGGTGGTGGTGTTTGTGTGTGTGGATGGATGGTGGAGGGCATATGATGTAACACTCCCCAGGTTGTCTGAAGTCAACACAGGTAACACAGCTGTGTGCGTTCAGGGCCGTGATTCAGGCAACACACACACACGCATACCCACACACACAGCCTGAAGGTGTGTTACTCAGCACAGCAGGGTCCTGTCTTCTTAGTTCATTATTATTATTAGCAGCAGCATCTTTTAGTTATTTTTACCCGCAGTTCCAAGGGCATGTGTTTGTGTGTGTGTCTAAGAGTTCAGGGAGTTATTTTGCCGCACAGTGTGTCCTGGATAAACACGGAAAGGGAGTGAGTCTATCAGTAAGGGTCTCCACATAGTTAAATACAAGGCTTTCATTTAACAGTTAAAGAACATTAAATCAAACTGATTTTCATAATAACCTAGACAAATGGTTCTCTTTTGATAGTAAACGCCTTTCATACCTAAAAAGATTTCTAGGAATCCATTTCAGTGACTGCATTGACTGAGGGACAGCTGAGTATGTATTCATAGATGCTCTGTCCCTTAGTAAGTATGCATGTATTAGGGATACATTTCGTGAGTATGTTTTTCCATTTAAGAATGTGTGTGCACATGTTTATATGTGTGTGTGTGTGTGTGTGAGAGAGAGAGAGTGAGTGTGTGCGTGTGTGCCTATGTGTGTGTGTGTGTGTGTGTGTGTGTGTGTGTGTGTGTCTGCAGCCTTGAGATCTAAAGACTAGTGTAGAGTGCTGAGTGGATCCTCTGTGTAAGGCCATGGGAATGAGTCCTGGAGGTGAGCAGTTAGCCTGACGTGTCGCTTATCACCACAATACTACACGCTCATTTACACACTAGTCTACTCAGTAGGAAAAACACTCTAGATACATAATGTAGACTGGGGGGATTCTGTTTTTGGGTGATGTAGTTGCTACCTTGTCTAAAGAAGTACTATTTAAGATCCAGTATTGATGAGAGGATTGATTATTTGATGAGAAGATTGATTATTGGAGGCATGTTGAAAGGGGATGACATAGTAATTGAGAAGTGGGCCAGTGGTACTGTGCACAGAGTTTATTATAAGGCTTTAGAACACACATCACTGTCAGAACAGGGTGTATAGTACAGTATGATCAAATCATACACAGATTTGCAGATGTTATCGCAGGTGCAGAGAAATGCTTGTATTTCTAGCTCCAACAGTGCAGTAATACCTAGCAATAATACAATCAAATAAACAATACACACCTAATCCAGAAAAAAATTATAAACACATTAAGAAATATCAGAATGAGCAATGTCAGAGACCAGAATATAAATATATATACAAAGTATTCAGAGCCCTTGACTTTTTCCACGTTACGTTGCAGCCTTATTCTAAAATGGATGAAATTGTTTTGTTTTCTCTCGTCAATCTACACACAATACCCCATAATGACAAAGCAAAAACAGTTTCTTAGACATTTTTGCAAATGTATTAAGAATAGAAAACGGAAATATACATTTACAAAAGTATTCAGACCCTTTACTCATTACTTTGTTGAAGCACCTTTGGCAGCGATTACAGCCTTGAGTCCTCTTGGGTATGATGCTACAAGCTTGGCACACCTGTATTTGGGGAGTTTCTCAAATTCTTCTCTGCAGATCCTCTCAAGCTCTGTCAGGTTGGATGGGAAGTGTCGCTGCACAGCTATTTTCAGGTCTCTCCAGAGATGTTCGATCGGGTTCAAGTCTCAAGGACATTCAGAGACTTGTCCCAAAGCCACTCCTGCGTTGTCTTGGCTGTGTGCTTAGGCTCGTTGTCCTGTTGGAAGATGAACCTTCGCTCCAGTCTTAGGTCCTGAGCACTCTGGAGCAGGTTTTCATCAAGGATCTCTTTATACTTTGCTCCATTCATCTTTCCCTCGATCCTGACTAGTCTCCCAGTCCCTGCCGCTGAAAAACATCCCCACAGCATGATGCTGCCACCGCCATGCTTCACCGTAGGGATGGTCCCAGGTTTCCTCCAGATGTGACGCTTGGCAGTCAGGCCAAAGAGTTCAATCTTGGTTTCATCAGACCAGAGAATCATGTTTCACATGGTCTGAGAGTCTTTAGGTGCCTTTTGGAAAACTCCAAGCTGGCTGTCATGTGCCTTTTACTGAGGAATGGCTTCCATCTGGCCACTCTACAATAAATGCCTGATTGGTGGGGTGCTGCAGAGATGGTTGTCCTTCTGGAAGGTTCTCCCATCTCCACAGAGGAACTCTGGATATCACGTTTCAGGAGAAGACCCAGATGCAGACAGTGTCGAAGTAACAAACGTTTATTACAAAAACAGGGGGCAGGCAAACGACAGGCAGGCAGAGGTCAGTAATCCAGATCAGAGTCCAAAAGGTACAGAACGGCGGGCAGTCTCAGGGTCAGGTCAGGCAGAGGTCAATAATCCAGGGTGGTGTGACAAGGTACAGAACGGCAGGCAGGGTCAGGGTCAGGGCAGGCAGAATGGTCAAAACCAGGAAAACTAGAAAACAGGAACTTGAAAAAGACAGGAGCAAGGGGAAAACGCTAGTAGGCTTGACAAAACAAAACAAACTGGCAACAGACAAACAGTGAACACAGGTATAAATACACTGGGGATAATGGGGAAGATGGGCGACACCTGGAGGCGGGTGGAGACAATCACAAAGACAGCTGAAACAGATCAGGGTGTGACACTGGAGCTCTGTCAGAGTGACCATCGGGTTCTTGGTCACCTCCCTGACCAAGGCCCTTCTCCCCCGATTGCTCAGTTTGGCCGGGCGGCCAGCTCTAGGAAGAAACTTGGTGGTTCCAACCTTCTTTAATTTAAGAATGATGGAGGCTACTGTGTTCTTGGGGACCTTCAATGCTGCAGACATTTTTTGGTACCCTTCCCCAGATCTTTGCCTCAACACAATTCTGTCTCAGAGTTCTATGGACAATTCCTTCGACCTCATGGCTTGGTTTTTGCTCTGACATGCACTGTCAGCTGTGGGAACTTATATAGACAGGTGTGTACCTTTCCAAATCAAGTCCAATCAGTTTAATTTACCACAGGTGGCCTCCAATCAAGTTGTAGAAACATATCAAGGATGATCAATGGAAACAGGATGCACCTGAGCTCAATTTCGAGTCTCATAGAAAAGGGTCTGAATACTTATGTAAGTAAGTTATTTCAGTTTTTTATTTTTAATACTTTTGCAAAAATGTCTAAAAACCTGTTTTCGCTGTGTCATTATGTGGTCACTATGGGGTATTGTGTGTAGATTGATGAGGGAGAAAAAACATATTTAATAAATTTTAGAATAAGGCTGCAACGTAACAAAATGTGGAAAAAGTCAAGGGGTCTGAATACTTTCCGAATGCACTGTATAATATATATAAATATATATACTGAACAAAAATGTCAACGCCACATGTAAAGTGTTGGTTCCATGTTTCATGAGCTGAAATAAAAGATCCCTGAAATGTTCCATACGCACAAAAAGCTTATTTCTCTCAAATTTTGGGCACACATTTGTTTACATCCCTTTTAGAGAACAGAAGATCATAGGTTCACATATCACTGTAAAAAAGAAATGTGTTGGCATTATTAATGCCTAAGCAAATACATTTCTATGTGTCCTTTCTTAGTTTGGGTTAAAACAGTTAACCCAAACTAAGCTAGCAGTGTTATTAAAAGCCTTATTGGAACATTCAGTGAAAGTTTTAAGGAAGTTATTAAAAAACCTCCAAATAGCCTAGAATTTCCATTCTCAGAACGTTAATAAAACCTTTCAGGGAACCATAGTAAAAAGTTCTCAGACCTTCCTTGCAACCTAAAAATGTTATTTCCCAGAACTTCCGTTCTCAGAATGTTTAGAAAATGTTTAGTTTGGGCCTCCTGAGCGGCGCAGCGGTCTAAGGCACTGCATTGCAGTGCTTGAGGCGTCACTACAGACCCAGGTTCGATCCCAGGCTGTGTCACAACTGGCCGGTGCACAATTGGCCCAGCGTCGTCCGGGTTAGGGGGAGGGTTTGGCCGGGGTGGTTACTTGGCTCATCGTGCTCTAGCGACTCCTTGTGGTGGGCCAGGTGCCTGCAGGCTGACTTCAGTCGTCAGTTGAATGCTGTTTCCTCTGACACATTGGTGCGGCTGGCTTCCGGATTAAGCTGGCAGGTGTTAAGGAGTGTGGTTTGGCTGGTCATGTTTCGGAGGACACATGACTCGACCTTCACCTCTTCCGAGCCTGTTGGGGAGTTGCAGCGATGAGACAAGATCACAATAAAAAATAATATTTCAGTTTTACCGGTCAGAAAACGTATGGCTTCATTCCCAGAACCAATGGGTAACCAAACACGTACATTCCCACAGTCTCTTCGATTCCTCCTCTCTCTCTTTTTCTCTTTTTCTGTTAATTCCTTTGCCTCATTCTTTCTCTCAGCCTCTCCCTCTCTCTGCTCCCTCCCTCCCTGCTGTTGAAGCTGAGTTTATTGGGAAATGAATGTCTCCGTCTGGTGCTCACTCACCCCTCTGACACCATGAGCTAACGAGGGGAGAACATTCTACAGCACTGCTCTCCCTCCCCCTTCTCTCTCTATCACCCTACGCCTTCTCGTTCTCCCCCTCTGCCTTCCACTCTTTCTGTCTCCATCCCTCTGTTAATGTTGCAGAACCAATTAGACTAACACATACTGTGGTCTGGTCTGTTGGTCTGAGGGTTATAGGCACATAGAGGCACCAGTTATCCAGTTAACCCTTTCACTTTTGGTGCTGGTGTTGTGTGTCCGCCTGTGCCCTCTCGGTTTCTGTGCCAAGTCTATCTTTTTCTGTATCTGCTTGTGCCTTACTGGTGTTTTGCCATTGTACGTGTCTGTGACAATCCTGTTCCCTATGTCTGTGAGCAGTGTGTGTGCCTTGTGTTGTGCTCTATCAAATTGAACTCGATTTTACTGGCATGACTGTAAATATTTTACCTGCAGTAAATAACATGGTTAATCACAGAGTAATAGAGGGTTAGACAAATATATTAAAGTGTCACTCCACAATGATACAATAATTGACAATACAAAATACAGATTTTTTTTTAAACACGTTGTGGACCACTCAAATAGAGTTTTGAGACACAAAAACACTAGCATAGTCCTTTGGCGTCGTCTCTAATACATCACATCATCTATACATTATTGGTATCAGTTATTATACATTGGGTAATCTATACAAGTGTATGCATAAAAAAAACAAAGTACAGTAGATAAAAGGACATTTAGGCACTTATAAAGTAATGCACAATCAGCAATTAATGAATGCTTTATCACATTTTTCAAAACCTGGTAACATGCTCCCTGTCTCAATGGTTTCCATGGGCTCTAGCCTAACCCTGTCTGTGTGCCTGTTCTCTCTCTGGTCTCCCTCTGTCCTGCCTGCTCTTCTCCTTTGAACCTGCATCTAAGTTCAGCAATGTAATGTGTCTTCCAAAGAACCAACTGTACATGTACATCAGTGGAGGCTGGTTTGAGGAGCTATGGGAGGATGGGCTGATTGTAATGGCTGGAATGGAATTCATGGAAAGCAGTCAAACATGTGGTTTCCATATGTTTGATGTCTTTGATAACGTTCCATTTATTCCATTGCAGCCATAACAATGAGCCCGTTCTCCTATAGCTCCTCCCACCAGCCTCCTCTGACGTACATTCAGCATGGCAGTATGCTACCGGCAAGGTGTACAAAACATAATAATTATAGCCTAGGCGTAATCATAGAATCACATATAGAATCCCTATGAATTTAATAGGATCTCTGTGGGCCTAGTAAAGATTTGTCATATAGCTTTTAACATGCATTACCTTTTAATGTAGCATAAACACAACCAGTCATGATGTTTTCATCTGATTGTCAAACAATCTCTTCGAAAAAGCACTCCTCTAGGCTACCAATGCACGTTCGTCCACTCACAAAATATTTCAGCATCCAAACAGTGCACTGTGCACCCACAATTTGATGAATGGAAAGAAGACATATTTTAGAAAACACCTAAACTTGTATTATGATTACATTCTGCGATTGTCATTAGGCCTACACTTGTAGCCTGATGTCCGCGCGCTTCTCGGTATCAGCTACTCATCTCCGCCTTGGCAAAATGTAAGTGTTCTCGTCAAACCACAACTCAATTTGGAGCGTATACCACCGGGTTTCTAGTCAATTAGAAAAATGTTAATGAGGCCGACATGCGGTAATGTTAAATAATGGTGTCATAATACATCGTTTTTCTTGGCATTTTGTGTTAATTATTGTGATAGGCTCACGTTTTACCGGTATGGCATACCCCCACTATCTATTTTGCCGGAACGCCGGAACGCCGGCCTACTTTCACCCCTGGGTAAATCTTCATTATAACACATAGCTTTGCCGACAAGAATGGGCACCTTAACAAACTATGGTCATTAACACTATGGTTCTGCTGTGTGAAGGCCTAGTGTGTTCAATAATTGAGAAGGCCAGCCTTGTGGTAATCAGTAAACATTTCAGAATGGTAAGAGTTTCCATCAGCCAGTTTGTAATGCATTGTAGATGCTTTATGGACATCAGATGGCCCTGTGCAGGTCAGACAATCACTTTGTTTCCTTCAGAGAGGGTGGTGAGGTAACCAGCTCCACACAAACCTCGCTGGGACTGCTTCTAGGGGGCTTCAACCTTTATCCTAGTGAAAAAATGTATAGCGGTGTCATGGATGTGTGTGTTTGTGTTTACGTGTGTGTGTGTGTGTGTGTAACTGCACAGTGCATACCTCCTGACAGGGTCCCCTTGAAACTGCCCTCTACCCTAACACACATGCATGCACGTAGGCACACACACACACACACACACACACACACACACACACACACACACACACACACACACACACACACACACACACACACACACACACCTTCCCTGGGGGCAACCAATCCAGTGCTAGGGTGCTCATCTGAGAGGACATGGGCTGTGACCTGGACTACCTTGAATAAGCACCTTCCAAACACAACATCATAATAAGTGTCTCTTCTTTGTCCCCTTCGATTAGCATCATGGCTCTTGCTTGTCATCCACTGTTAGTATTGCACCATAACGTTCTTATTTATTCACTATGTAGAGTCTGGGTATAGTTTTCTTGGTGCTTGATTTTGTTATGTCCTATCCTTAGAGGTGTTAACCTTGGACTAATGACACAAAAAAACACAATTGATCTCAAAGAAAACAATGCAATATTAGATTTATCTCGGGGACATGATGCACTGCATTTGATTTCCATTTAGTTTGACGACATACAACAATACATATCGACACACAGGTGTAATATGGGCACAATTGTATTGTTAGGTCAATGTAACAACAACATCAATATATCGATACAAGTCAATGTTCTGCTTCAGCGCTAGAGAAGCACTATATACTGTATGTGTTTGTCTTTTGAGAGCACTTAATATTCTCTGGGCTTTGGTGGAGGGATCAGCCAGTCAGTCAGTGAGGCCTGGTGTCATTTGCTGTGTAAATAAGGCATCATTCTCCCTGTAGTGTGCCCAGGGTTGCCAGGCATTAGCATTGGAGATGTGATACCCAACAGGCCCTGCTGAATGTTCAGGCTGCTTCATGCTACATAGGTTTTCCCTTCCGTATCCTTTAGTGATGGGGGGAAAAAATCGATACAGTTAGCCTATATATCACGATATTATTTTGGACTAAATTATATATCGAGACTTTGACTCCAAGTATTTTATTTTGCTGGGTAGCATTAGCTAGTTGGCAGTACCTGCTCTATAGATATCCATCTTCTTTTTAAATATTGAGCCAAAATGTTTTCAGTACTTTTATTTCCATGACTGATCAAAACTCATTTTCTCATGCTCTCTCTTGTCTCTCTGCACAGACAGACAGTATAGTGAGCAATATGTTTGGTATATCAAATCGGAATAAAATTGTAATATTTAATCGCAATACATATAGAATCTTGAGAATCTCGAAAGCCCTTCTCTGGTCTGTCCTGTTCTGTTTGGTTTACGATGTTTATATTGCAGTATGAACCTAATTTAATTTGGAGGGCTTTTGATTTGCTCTCTGGGTTTCAATGAGTGTTGGGGGGGAGGGGGGTGGGGGTGTAGAAGGTTCAACATCGTCTGCTTTAGCGACAAGCTGGAATTTAATTTATCCTCTCTTGAGATGGTGTTACTGATGAGGGAAAGAGGGAGCTGGCAGGGATCCTCTAAAGTCTTGTTCACACTGCAGGCCTTCATTCTCAAATCAGTTTTGTTTTTCTAATCCGTTTTGGAGTACTGACTGTCCAAACAGCAAGTTACAAGTGACCAAATTGGAATTGTGTGTGTATTCAGACAGCAGTCTTTTGCTGACACATGCACAGTGGTGTAGGCTGATTGGTGAGTAGTACTGCTGGACATAGAGAAACTAACAGAGAAAACTGAGCAAGGGAACACAGGGAAGTGAGGGCATAAATACACAGGGAAACAGCTAGACATAGGTGACACCAATAGGATACTGATTAGTCCAGACTGTGAGTGAGGAGGTGCCTAAGGTAGTCGGAAGATGACACCACCCTCCTGTAACAAGCTACCACATGTCCTTGTCAAACTGTCAACAGATTAGCTAGCAAGCAACAATATATGCCAAATAACAGTCTAAAAACCAGTCTAAAAACCATTCAGACACAAGTCGCATGGCCAGGAATCAGATTTGTATCTGACTTCAAACCACAAATGAAGGTGGTTTGAAATGTGGCTCGAAATATCCTATTCCATGTGCTTTTTGGCTGTTCAGACTGCAAGAAAAATAACAGATTCGAATCGGTATGCAAAAAAATTGGATTTGAGTCACTTCAAACTGCCAATGTAAACAAGGCTATATTCTTTCACTTTCTCTCTTCTTTATTCATTCCCTCCCTCCCTCCCTCTCTCTCTCTCTCTCTCTCTCTCTCTCTCTCTCTCTCTCTCTCTGTCTCTCAATTCAATTTCAATTTAAGGCCTTTATTGGCATGGGAAACACATGTTAACAAAGCAAGTGAAGTAGATAGTAAACAAAAGTGAAATAAACAATAAAAATGATCTCTCTCTCTCTCTCTCTCTCTCGCTCCCTGTCTCTGGCTCCCTCTCTCTTTCACTGTCTCTCTACCCACCTGCTGGTATAAGAGGAATTCCAGTTCTCTGAATAATCAGTCGGCTACACTGAGCAGTACTTAGGGCCATGTTCTCTGTGCTTCCTCCTTCACTTATTAACACCCTGACCAGTGACTCCAAATACCTTGGGATTTTAATAAAGTTGGTCCAATGCATTGCATACAAGGCTATTAGTAGTTGTCCAATAAGGATGAACATGTCTGATATCACAGTAGGGAGTTGTCAGTGTGACAGGTCTATTATGGCTCATTTGTAAAGGCCAATTGTTGTTGTTATCAGACTTGCATTCATATTCAATCTAGAATTGGGACTAGGGAGTGTTAAAAAGCATGGGCTGAATCCCCCCATAATGCGTTGCCAGGACAACCCTTTTTTTGTGGTGAAATTCTGAAGAAATGAACTTTCACACACCTGAGTCTATTCAGAACTGAGTCTCTTTTCATTCACAGGCGTGTGTTTTATGCCTCAACTGTAAAATATTGTTGCCTAAAATTGGCATGACATGTGCTATGAGTTTAAAGGCCCAGTGCAGTCCAAAACGTGATTTTCCTGTGCTTTATATATAATTTATATACAGTACCAGTCAAAAGTTCGGACACACCTACTCATTCAAGGGTTTTTCTTTATTTTGACTATTTTCAACATTGTAGAATAATAGTGAAGACCCTCCTCCATGCTTTACCATGGGAACTACACATGCGGAGATCATCCTTTCACCCACACTGCGTCTCACAAAGACACTGCGGTTGGAACCAAAAATCTCAAATTTGGACTACAGACCAAAGGACACATTTCCACCGGTCTAATGTCCATTGCTTGTGTTTCTTGGACCAAGCAGGTCTCTTCTTCTTATTGGTGTCCTTTAGTAGTGGTTTCTTTTCAACAATTCGACCATGAAGGCCTGATTCACACAGTCCCCTCTGAACAGTTGATGTTGAGATGTGTCTGTGACTTGAACTCTGTCAAGCATTTATTTGGGCTGCAATTTCTGAGGCTGGTTACTCTAATGAACTCTGGGTCTTCCATTCCTGTGCCGGTCCTCATGAGAGTGTCACGCCCTGGCTCTGGGGACACTGTTATGTTGAGCCAGGGTGTGTAGATCTATATGTTGTATTTCTGTGTTGGCCAGAGTGGTTCCCAATCAGAGGCAACGAGTGTCAGCTGTGGCTGGTTGTCTCTGATTGGGAGCCATATTTATAGAGGCTGTTTTCCCACAATAGTTGTGGGATCTTGTTTCTAGTTGGTTTGTGTTAGACCGTGAACTGTCACGTTATCGTTTGTTTATTTTGTCGTATAATCGCTAAATAAAGAGTATGTTTGCCTGCAACGCTGCGCCTTGGTCCTCATCTGTTCCCGACGATCGTGACAGAAGATCCCACCAGAACTGGACCAAGCAGCGGGTCCAGGAGCCATCGCCAGGGAAATCCCTAGCGGATATCCAGCGCCTCCTCGACTGGGTCAAGCCGGGTGAGGAAGAGAGGGGCTTGACATGGAGGCAGAAGGGCGAAAGGCTGGCGAGAAGTATGGCGACCTGGTCCACTGGTAGGAGTGAAGCCCATAACATTTTTAGGGGGGGGCTAACGCCGTGGACGACGGGGCAGCAGGAGACCGCGACAGAGCGGCCCAGCGGGTTGGCAGAGGAGGCCGCCAGGTTACGGGGGCCACTGGTCGAAGAGGGGAAGGAAGGTGTAGAGGCACGGCGAGAGGGACTGGGGTGTGTTACCAGTCCGGTCCGGCCCGTTCCAGATACCTGCGTAGGGCCAGTGGTGTGTGTCCCCAGTACGGTCCGGCCTGTTCCTGCTCCCCGCACCAGGCCTATGGTGCGAGTCTCCAGCCCGGCCCGGCCCGCTCCTGCTCCCCGCACCAAGCCTATGGTGCGCGTCGCCAGCCCGGCCCGGCCTGCTCCTGCACCCCGCACCAAGCCAATGGTGCGCGTCGCCAGCCCGGCCCGTCCTGCTCCCCGCACCAAGCCTATGGTGCGCGTTGCCAGCCCGGCCCGGCCTGTCCCTGCTCCCCGCACCAGGCCAATGGTGCGAGTCTCCAGCCCGGTCCGGCCCGCTCCTGCTCCCCGCACCAGGCCAATGGTGCGCGTCGTCAGTCCGGCACGGCCCGTGCCTGTTCCCCACACCAAGCCAATGGTGCGCGTCGCCAGCCCGGTCCGGCCCGCTCCTGCTCCCCACACCAAGCCAGTGGTGTGCGTGCCAGTCCGGCTGCACGGCCCGTGCCTGTTCCCCACACCAAGCCAATGGTGCGCGTCGCCAGCCCGGTCCGGCCCGCTCCTGCTCCCCACACCAAGCCAGTGGTGTGCGTCGTCAGTCCGGCACGTCCCGTGCCTGTTCCACCGGTGCCTGGTCCGGCACCGGTCAGATGCTTCACGCCGGAGCTAGAGCAATCCGCTCCACCAGTGGGCAGTCCAGCTCCGGCCAGCGGGGCCAGACCGGACCAGGGGTACTTTGGGGAGTTGGAGAGGGAGGGGGGATCAGGCCCGGAGCCGGATCCGCCGCCTAGGCGGAGTGCCCACCCGGTCCCTCCCCTGTGGTATTTGGTTGACACGGTCGGAGTCCGCGCCTTTAGGGGGGGGTACTGTCACGCCCTGGCTCTGGGGACACTGTTATGTTGAGCCAGGGTGTGTAGATCTATATGTTGTATTTCTGTGTTGGCCAGAGTGGTTCCCAATCAGAGGCAACGAGTGTCAGCTGTGGCTGGTTGTCTCTGATTGGGAGCCATATTTATAGAGGCTGTTTTCCCACAATAGTTGTGGGATCTTGTTTCTAGTTGGTTTGTGTTAGACCGTGAACTGTCACGTTATCGTTTGTTTATTTTGTCGTATAATCGCTAAATAAAGAGTATGTTTGCCTGCAACGCTGCGCCTTGGTCCTCATCTGTTCCCGACGATCGTGACAGAGAGCCAGTTTCATCATAGCGCTTGATGGTTTTTGTGACGGCACTTGAAGAAACTTTCAAAGTTCTTAACATTTTCCATATTGACTGACCTTCATGTCTTGAAGTAATGATGGACTGTCGTTTCTCTTTGCTTATTTGAGCTGCACCAACCCCCCACCTTGTCACAACACAATTGATTGGCTCAAACACATTAAGAAGGAAATAAATTCTACAAATTAACTTTTAAGAAGGCACACCTGTTTATTGAATCGCATTCTAGGTGACTACCTCATGAAGCTGGTTGAGAGAATGCCAAGAGTGCGCAAAGCTGTCATCAAGGCAAAGGGTGGCTATTGGAAGAATCTCAAATATAAAATATATTTTGATTTGTTTAACACTTTCTTGGTTACTACATGATTCCATATGTGTTATTTCATAGTTTTGATGTCTTCACTATGATTCTACAATGTAGAAAAACCCTTGAATGAGTAGGTGTGTCCAAACTTTTGACTGTTACTGTATATATACCGGAACCATGTCGTCCAAAAAGTTATACTTTTGAATCATCTGTCCATAGAACGTTCTTCCAAGATTCTTGATGATCATCCAGGTGCTTTTTGGCAAACTTGAGTCAACTTTTTGGACGAGATGGGTCCCATTATGCCTGGCGAAAACCAAACACTGCATTCCACAGTAAGAACATCATACCAAAGGTCAAGCATGGCGGTGGTGGTGTGACGGCACCTCCTTACCTTCAGGCTCTGATCAGTCCCTACACCCAAACGAGGGCATTGCGTTCTTCCACCTCTGGCCTGCTGGTCCCCGTACCTCTGCGGAAGCACAGTTCCCGCTCAGCCCAGTCAAAACTGTTCGCTGCCCTGGCACCCCAATGGTGGAACAAGCTCCCTCACGACGCCAGGACAGCGGAGTCACTGACCACCTTCCGGAGACACTTGAAACCCTACCTCTTTAAGGAATACCTGTGATAATATAAAAGTAATCCTTCTACCCCCCCCTACCCCTACCCCACCCCCACAAAAGAAAAGAAAAAATGGGGATGCTTTGCTGCCTCAGGACCTGGATGACTTGCCTTAATAGAAGGAACCATGAATTCTGCTCTGTATCAGAGAATTCTACAAGAGAATGTCAGACCATCCGTCTGTGAGCTGAAGCTGAAGCGCAGCTGGGTCATGCAGCAAGACAATGATCCAAAACACACAATCATGTCTACATGAAAATTGCTAAAAAGCAACAAATTGGAAGTTTTGGAATGGCCAAGTCAAAGTCCAGACCTAATCCCAATTGAGATGTTGTGGCAGGACTTGAAACGAGCAGTTCATGCTTGAAATCCCACACGTCACTGAGTTAAAGCAGTTCTGCATGGAAGAGTGGGCCAAAATTCCTCCACAGCGACGTGAGAGACTGATCAACAACTACAGGAAGCATTTGGTTGGAGTCATTGCAGCTAAAGGTGGCACAACCAGTTATTGAGTGTAAGGGGGCAATTACTTTTTCACACAGGGGAATTGGGTGTTGCATAACTTTGTTTATGAAATAAATATGTAATTGTTGTGTTATTTGTTCACTTATGTTCCATTTATCTAATATTAGGTTTTGGTTGAAGATCTGATAACATTCAGTATCACAAATATGCAAAAGTAGAGAAAATTAGAAAGGGGGCAAATACTTTTTCATAGACATTCGAGTCATTTAGCAGACGCTCTTATCCAGAGCGACTTACAGTTAGTGCATACATTATATAATATATTATTATTATATTTTATACTGGCCCCCCGTGGGAATGGAACCCACAACCCTGGTGTTGCAAACGCCATGCTCTACCAACTGAGTTACATCCCTGCCTGCCATTCCCTCCCCTACCCTGGGCCAATTGTGCGCCTCCCCATGGGTCTCCCAGTCGCGGCCAGCTACGACAGAGCCTGGATTCGAACCAGGATCTCTAGTTGCACAGCTAGCACTGCGATGCAGTGCCTTGGACCACTGCGCCACTCGGGAGGACGAGTTAAAAAATAGGTGTAGCGACTGCAGATTGACCCTTTAAAAGTAAAGAACAGTGATTTTCAAAACCTGCAACAAATTTCTAGGTACTTTCCTGCTCCCTGCATCACTACAAATCTCATAGTGTTTGAAAATCACAGTTTTTAAAATGTTTTTACTTTTGATGACATCATGAAATTGCACTTAAATTTGTATCTTTTATATTTTAATATTTCTAACTTCAAAACATAGAAATGTTCACATACAGTGCCTTCAGAAAGTATTTACACCCTTTTACTTTTTCCACATTTTGTTGTGTTACAGTTTGAATTTAAAATTGATTACATTTAGATTTTGTGTCACTGTCCTACACACAATACACCATAATGTCAAAGTGGAATTATGTTTTTAGACATTCTTACAAATTAATTTAAATGAAAAGCTGAAATGTCTTGAGTCAATAAGTATTCAACCCCTTTGTTATGGCAAGCCTAAATAAGTTCAGGAGTAAAAATGTGCTTAACAAGCCACATAATAGTTGCATGGACTCACTCTCTGTGCAATAATAGTGTTCCACATGATTTTTGAATGATTACCTCATCTCTGTACCACACAAATACTATTTTCTGTAAGGTCCCTCAGTCGAGCAGTGAATTTCAGGAACAGATTCAACTACAAAGACCATGGAGGTTTTCCAATACCTCGCAAAGAAAGGCATATATTGTTAGATGGGTAAAAAAAAAAGCATACAATGAATATCCCTTTCAGCATGGTAAAATTATTAATTACACTTTGGATACTTATCAATACACCCAGTCACTACAAAGATACATGCGTCCTTCCTAACTCAGTTGCCGGAGAGGAAGGAAACAGCTCAGGGATTTCATCATGAGGCCAATGGTGACTTTAAAACAGTTACACAGTTGAATGGCTGTGATAGGAGAAAACTGAGGATGTATCAACAACATTGTAGTTACTCCACAACACTAACCTAATTGACAGAGTGAAAAGAAGGAAGCCTGTAGAGAATAAAAACATTCCAAAATATGCATCCTATTTGCAACAAGGCACTAAAGTAATACTGCAAAAAATGAGGCAAAGAAATTAACTTAATGTCCTGAATACAAAGTGTTATGTTTGTGGCAAATCCAATACAACACATTACTTACTCGCATACATTACATACTCACAAACGTACATTACTCACTGAGTTCCACTCTCCATATTTTCAAGCATAGTGGTGGCTGCCTCATGTAATGGGTATGCTTGTAATCATTAAGGACTGGGGAGTTTTTCAGGATAAAAAATAAAAGGAATGGAGCTAAGCACAGGCAAAATCCTAGAGGAAAACCTGGTTCAGTCTGCTTTCCACCAGACACTGGGAGATTAATTCACCTTTCAGCAGGACAATAACCTAAAACAAAAAGCCAAATCTACACTGGAGTTGCTTACCAAGAAGATAGTGAATGTTCCGACTTATAGTTTTGACTTCAATCGACTTGAAAATCTATGGCAAGACCTGAAAATGGTTGTCTAGCAATGATCAACAACCAATTTAACAGAGCTTGAAGAATTTAAAAAATAATAATGTGCAAATATTGTACAATCCAGGTGTGCAAAGCTCTAAGAGACGTACCCAGAAGCTGTAATCACTGCCAATGGTGATTCTAACGTATTGAGATATTTCTGTATTTCAATTTGTCATTATGGGGTATTGTGTGTAGATGGGTGAGAGAGAAAAAATCGATTTAATCCATTTTTAATTCAGACTGTAACACAACAAAATGTGTAATAAGTCAAGGGGTAGGAATACTTTCGGAAGCCACTGTATGCAGACACTGGTATGTGCTGCGCATGTCGGCTCAATCAGAAATGACCAAAATGTCAAGCACGCTATATTGAATCCCGCCCCAAGTACAGTTGAAGTCGGAAGTTTACAAACACTTAGGTTGGAGTCATTAAAACTCGTTTTTCAACCACTCCACACATTTCTTGTTAACAAACTATAGTTTTGGCAAGTCGGTTAGGACATCTACATTGTGCATGACACATGGAAGTAATTTTTCCAACAATTGTTATAGTCAGATTATTTCACTTATAATTCACTGTATCACAATTCCAGAGGGTCAGATGTTTACATACACTAAGTTGGCTCAAGTCTGGCTCATCCTTGGGAGCAATTTCCAAATGCCTGAAGGTACCAAGTTCATCTGTACAAACAATAGTACGCAAGTATAAACACCATGGGACCACGCAGCGTCATACCGCTCAGGAAGGAGACATGTTCTGTCTCCTAGAGATGGTGCGAAAAGTGCAAATCAAACCCAGAACAACAGCAAAGGACCTTGTGAAGATGCTGGAGGAAACAGGTACAAAAGTATCTATATCCACAGTAAAACAAGTCCTATATCGACATAACCTGAAAGGCCACTCAGCAAGGAAGGAGCCACTGCTCCAAAACCGCCATAAAAAAGCCAGACTACGGTTTGCAACTGCACATGGGGACAAAGATCATACTTTTTGGAGAAATGTCCTCTGGTCTGATGAAACAAAAATAGAACTGTTTGGCCATAATGACCATCGTTATGTTTGGAGGAAAAAGGGGAACGCTTGCAAGCCAAAGAACACCATCGCAACCATGAAGCACGGGGGTGGCAGCATCATGCTGTGGGGGTACTTTGCTGCAGGAGGGACTGGTGCACTTCACAAAATAGATGGCATCTTGAGGAAGGAAAATGATGTGGAAATATTGAAGCAACATCTCAAGACATCAGTCAGGAAGTTAAAGCTTGGTCGCAAATGGCTCTTCCAAATGGACAATGACCCCAAGCATACTTCCAAAGTTGTGGAAAAATGGCTTAAGGACAACAAAGTCAAGGTATTGGAGTGGCCATCACAAAGCTCTGACCTCAATCCTATACAAAATTTGTGGGCAGAACTGAAAAAGCGTGTGCGAGCAAGGAGGCCTACAAACCTGACTCAGTTAGGAGGAATGGGCCAAAATTCACCCAATTTATTGTGGGAAGCTTGTGGAAGGCACATTTGACCCAAGTTCAACAATTTAAAGACAATGCTACCAAATACTAATTGAGTGTATGTAAACTTCTGACCCACTGGGAATGTGATGAAAGAAATAAAAGCTGAAATAAATAATTCTCTACTATTATTCTGACATTTCACATTCTTAAAATAAAGTGGTGATCCTAACTGACCTAAGACAGGGAATTTTTACTAGGATTAAATGTCAGGAATTGTGAAAAAATGATTTTAAATGTATTTGGCTAAGGTGTATGTAAACTTCCGAATTCAACTGTATGTGTTGTAGCTCTCAACAGACATTATTAATCTTATAGATCTGTCGGTCTGTCAGAAATAGTGCATGACTGTCTGTCACGTACTCATCTCATGCTATAGTAGTTGTCTACTGCGCTCTAATTACCCAGCACCAGCAGAGACTTTTATATTCTTGTTTAATGTTAATGTTTGTGTGTGTGTGTGCGTGTACGTGTGTGTGTGTGTGTGTGTGTGTGCGTACGTGTGTGTGTTGGTGTCTGTCTGTGTGTGCATATGTGTGCGTGTGTGTGTTACATGCATTAATCATAGGTTTAATTTATGCTGTCAGGCCTTAAATAGCACCATTTAGCGCCTTAATGATGATAATGTTTTGTAGATGATGATAGTATGGATGGAAAAGAGATGAATGATTTGATGTGTAGAAATCAGTGTGTGTGTCCTTAAGACCAGAACACTGACATGTTTGGCGTCAGGTGTCGCATGAGCAGCAACAGATGGTGCCCCATTCGCTTGAGCGAGAAAGTGTGTGTGTCTGTGTGTGTGTCTGTCACAGAGAATATGATTATGAACATGTGTGTGTGTATACATGCTTTAAAGTGCCGTAAGTGAAAGCACTGCAGTTTGGCTGGGTCTCAGCTGGCCTAGCTCGCATTATTGTTCATAGGCAGAAAGAAGTGGTTGCTCGACTGAACAGAAGGCAACTTTTTTGTTTCTGATGAGAGGGCACACATCGCTCTGATGTCTCTGCTCCTAGACTGTACAGACTTAGAAGGAAAGGAAGTAGTAGAATCGTTAGGCAGCTAAATAACATATGCACTGTGGATATTTAGCACATGCTTTAAGAAGTTAATATAATACCAGAAGTAAGGCAGTCACATAGTGAATATGGAGCAAATCTGCCGGTGGAGATGTAGAGTAGGATGGAGAGATGGAGGTATTGAGGGAGGGAGGGACTTCCTGTAAACCAGCAGAATGGGAGAATCCAATGTCCCATTTCCCAGACTCACACGACCCATCATGTTGGCCTAGCCACGAAAATCCGTTCAAACAGTGAGAGAGAGAGAGAGTGTGTGTTGTGTGTATTGTGTGCGTGCGGGTGTGCATATGGGTGTGAGGGAGTGGAGCATCATAAGAATATGGACATTAGCAATAGCCTCTTCACTATCACCAGTACACATGGCAACCATCCAACTGTGGTCGCTCACTGTGAGTGAATGAGTGCGTGACGCACATTGAGGGTATAACGAAGGCTGAGCTGTTGTATTTGAAGGAGCTTTACTCTTTGTGGGGTATGCCCCGCCCCCACACTCCTCTTTTGAGAAGTTGTTCAACTAGACAAAAGACACAGCTGCAGGAGCCTGGCGAAGCAAAGACAGAACCTTGAGAAATTGGCGCAAACCTCATCCGTCCTTGAAATGTTTGAATCCCAATCCTGGTAAATGCAGAGTGTATACTTTTTGCGCTAGTACTGTATTCCAATCTGGATATGGGTGTCCCTTACAGAAGTCTGAATTAGTCTCATGATAATAGCATTGGTTGGCGGTGTGTCACCTGACCTCATGACATTCTAACGGGTCAGCAGAGAAGCTCCTGAGCAGACCTTCAACAGAACAGATGACATCGCTTCTCCACTCTGTCAGTAAACGGTTAAGCACACCTACCTCTTCTCAGGGCAGTGTGTATGTTTGTGTGTGTTTGCATGTGTGCGAGCAAGAGAGAGAGAGAGATAGAGAGTGAGAAATTGGAGAGAGAATAGAGCAAACAGTGGCTTTCTATTCTCTAGGGTCTCATACAGTGTATGATGCTGGGGCTATTTTTAGACCTGAGATTAGAGCCCGGTTGTAGCTATGAAGAAAGATGCTGAGAAAGAGGATATGATGTCAGCATATGCTCCACATCCTGTTCTCACTGTCAATCAGACTTCCTGTTGTCATGACAGATGTGCTAACTGGGCTGCATTCAATATCACTGATAAGATGTGTCAATATTTTAGAATAGCAATTGTGCCGAACTGAATAAAGGGTTGCACAACACAACAGTATAGTGACAAGGAAGCTGTTTTTGTAATTGATGCATGGTCATCGGCTCCGTCGGTGGCTTGTCAGCTCCGTCGCTGATTGCTAACCCCCTTGGGATTGATTTTTCTTGTAGATGTTCTGAAAAAATGTGTTCATCATTGTCCTGCAATATATGCTTAGACTGTTGAAGTACTTGCTGTGCTGGACATAAGGGATGGTGTTTGCTTTGTGGATCATGTTTTGTGTTCTGAGTCTGGAAGGGCATGCCAGGATGCTAGCAGAGTTGGCCCTGGAGCATTATGCAGTGGTATGGAACGGAACAGAGGGACGTTTGGAGATTTGTATTGCATATTTGAATAGTCTAGTTGTCAGGGTGTCAAATGTGCAGCGGTAGGACGGAGTCAGGCGCAGGACACAGAACTGAGTACACAACGTACTTTACTCGGAAAAAACAAACACTAATTTCCACGCAGGGAAAACACACCAGCTCACAAAAGCGTATGACACAACACAACGAACAAACACGCACAAAACCATGTGGGAACCAGAGGGTTAAATAGGGAAATAATCATCATACAATGGGAACCAGGTGTGTACAAACAAGACAAAACAAATGGAAAACAGAAACGTAGATCGGTGGAAGCTAGAAAGCCGGTGACGACGACCGCCGATAGCCGCCCGCACAAGGAGAGGCACCAACTTCGGCGGAAGTCGTGACACTAGTGTTAGAGTGGAACAATCAAGGCCTTTGAACACTTGTTGGACAATGGATATAGGGAAGGAATGCCTTTTGTGGTGTCTGATGGAGTTGACTGGGTCCAGTTGGGTGCAATTTATGAAGGAAAGGTTTTGATTAGGTTGTTCCTTTGCATGGTGTGATGGCTGATATTTTTGGTTTGTGGAAGGGTATGTTTCGGATGTGGTTAATGTTGAGGAAAATGTTTGTAAAAAAATCAAATATATATATACACTGCTCAAAAAAATAAAGGGAACACTTAAACAATACAATGTAACTCCAAGTCAATCACACTTCTGTGAAATCAAACTGTCCACTTAGGAAGCAACACTGATTTACAATAAATGTCACATGCTGTTGTGCAAATGGAATAGACAACAGGTGGAAATTAAAGGCAATTAGCAAGACACCCCCAATAAAGAAGTGGTTCTGCAGGTGGTGACCACAGACCACTTCTCAGTTCCTATGCTTCCTGGCTGATGTTTTGGTCACTTTTGAATGCTGGTGGTGCTTTCACTCTAGTGGTAGCATGAGACGGAGTCTACAACCCACACAAGTGGCTCAGGTAGTGCAGCTCATCCAGGATGGCACATCAATGCGAGCTGTGGCAAGAAGGTTTGCTGTGTCTGTCAGCGTAGTGTCCAGAGCATGGAGGCGCTACCAGGAGACAGGCCAGTACATCAGGAGACGTGGAGGAGGCCGTAGGGAGGGCAACAACCCAGCAGCAGGACCGCTACCTCCGCCTTTGTGCAAGGAGGAGCAGGAGGAGCACTGCCAGAGCCCTGCAAAATGACCTCCAGCAGGCCACAAATGTGCATGTGTCTGCTCAAACGGTCAGAAACAGACTCCATCAGGGTGGTATGAGGGCCCGACGTCCACAGGTGGGGGTTGTGCTTACAGCCCAACACCGTGCAGGACGTTTGGCATTTGCCAGAGAACACCAAGATTGGCAAATTCGCCACTGGCACCCTGTGCTCTTCACAGATGAAAGCAGATTCACACTGAGCACATGTGACAGACGTGACAGAGTCTGGAGACGCCGTGGAGAACGTTCTGCTGCCTACAACATCCTCCAGCATGACCGGTTTGGCGGTGGGTCAGTCATGGTGTGGGGTGGCATTTCTTTGGGGGGCCCTCCATGTGTTCGCCAGAGGTAGCCTGACTGCCATTAGGTACCGAGATGAGATCCTCAGACCCCTTGTGAGACCATATGCTGGTGCGGTTTGCCCTGGGTTCCTCCTAATGCAAGACAATGCTAGACCTCATATGGCTGGAGTGTGTCAGCAGTTCCTGCAAGAGGAAGGCATTGATGCTATGGACTGGCGGATGGTGGCGGCCCGTTCCCCAGACCTGAATCCAATTGAGCACATCTGGGACATCATGTCTCGCTCCATCCACCAACTCCACGTTGCACCACAGACTGTCCAGGAGTTGGCGGATGCTTTAGTCCAGGTCTGGGAGGAGATCCCTCAGGAGACCATCCGCCACCTCATCAGGAGCATGCCCAGGCGTTGTAGGGAGGTCATACAGGCACGTGGAGGCCACACACACTACTGAGCCTCATTTTGACTTGTTTTAAGGACATTACATCAAAGTTGGATCAGCCTGTAGTGTGGTTTTCCACTTTAATTTTGAGGGTGACTCCAAATCCAGACCTCCATGGGTTGATAAATTTGATTTCCATTGATAATTTTTGTGTGATTTTGTTGTCAGCACATTCAACTATGTAAAGAAAAAAGTATTTAATAAGATTATTTCATTCATTCAGATCTAGGATGTGTTATTTTAGTGTTCCCTTAATTTTTTTGAGCAGTGTATATATATATAATTCATAGACTATGTGTGGTATGTATTTGTATTTATGTGTGAATCTGTTTCTGGTATATGTAGAGCAACAACACTACAACAACACTACTATGTACCATTTGGTATCAATCCTGAATATTTCTCTGTGGTAGCTAAAGTACCAAAAAGTGATTTTTGCCATACTATCTCTTACACAGGCGACTGGTGGTACCTTTATTGGGGAGGACCAGTTCATTGTAATTGCTGGAACGGAATAAATGGAACAGCAAACATGTGGTTTCCATGAGTTTGATACCATTCCTTTGACTCCATCCCAGCCATTGTTATGAGCCGTCCTCTTCTCGCCAGCCTTCTGTGATCTCTCAGTACCAGGGCAGGCAATCAGTAGCTAGACCAGGACTGAATACAGTAGAGTGTTCCTCAGTACCCCTGCTGCGTTTCTACAGACACAAGAGAAGAAATAGAACATTGATCTGTTGTGGGTGGATGCCTTAGGTAGGACTAAGGATGAGAGCCTAATTTGCCTCCAGAGAAAACACACACACACAGTGTAAGAGTAGTTTTTAAAGAGTAGTTTAAGCTCCTAATATTGCTGGGTTCCCTGGTGTGCTCCAATCACTTCTATTTACTCCATCTCTAGGCTCCCGGCTGCGAGCGCTAGGAGTTCCCAACAAACAACTACAACAGGGTAGTGTGTGTGGAAGTGTGAGAGAGAAAGTGTGTGTGTATGTGTGCTGCCACTGTTGGGTATCTTTCTCTCTTTTGGGTGCTAGCAGGCAGGAAGTAGGTCAATAAGGTGGTAAACCCACCACAGATATTTGGAAGGAAACTAATTAAGTGTTGACATGGACTGCTGTTGGAGGATGTGTGCGTGTGTGAGTGTATTTGAGCGTGTGTGAGAGTGTATTTGAGTGTGTGTGAGTGTGTATGAGTGTGTGTGAGTGTATGTGAGTGTATGTGAGTGTATGTGAGTGTATGTGAGTGTGTGTGAGTGTTTGTGAGTGTATGTGAGCGTGTGTAAGCGTGTGTATCACCCCGTCCAGTGTATGTGTGTGTGATAGTGATCAGAGGTCCTCTACAGGGGACAGCTCATAAGCTAGGCCAACAGCTGCTTCCCTGGCTTCTAATTTGCATTTCCACTTTGAAGCCTTTTTCCTATTATTTCTGCGGAGGAATATTTTACATATTAATGGCTTACACGTGCAGCTAACCTACCCACATTTATTTTGTATTTAAATTTTATTTCACCTTTATTTAACCAGGTAAGCCAGTTGAGAACAAGTTCTCATTTACAACTGCGACCTGGCCAAGATAAAGCAAAGCAGTGCAATAAAAAACAACAACACAGAGTTACATATGGGGTAAACAAAACATAAAGTCAAAAATACAACAGAAAATATATATACAGTGTGTGCAAATGTAGCAAGTTATGGAGGTAAGGCAATAAATAGGCCATAGTGCAAAATAATTACAATTTAGTATTAACACTGGAATGATAGATGTGCAAGAGATGATGTGCTGTAATTTCAGATGGGCTGTGTACAGGTGCAGTGATTGGTAAGGTGCTCTGACAACTGATGCTTAAAGTTAGTGAGGGAGATAAGAGTCTCCATCTTCAGAGATTTTTGCAGTTCGTTCCAGTCATTGGCAGCAGAGAACTGGAAGGAATGGCGGCCAAAGGAGGTGTTGGCTTTGGGGATGACCAGTGAGATATACCTGCTGGAGCGCATACTACGGATGGGTGTTGCTATGGTGACCAATGAGCTAAGATAAGGCGGGGATTTGCACATACACACTGTCATGAACATATACACGCACACATGCGCATATACATACAGTTGAAGTCGGAAGTTTACATACACCTTAGCCAAATACATTTAAACTCATTTTTTCACAATTCCTGACATTTAATCCTAGTAAAAATTCCCTGTCTTAGGTCAGTTAGGATCACCACTTTATTTTAAGAATGTGAAATGTCAGAATAATAGTAGAGAGAATGAATTCTTTCAGCTTTTATTTCTTTCATCACATTCCCAGTGGGTCAGAAGTTTACATACACTCAATTATTATTTGGTAGCATTGCCTTTAAATTGTTGAACTTGGGTCAAACGTTTCGGGTAGCCTTCCACAAGCTTCCCACAATAAGTTGGGTGAATTTTGGCCCATTCCTCCTGACAGAGCTGGTGTAACTGAGTCAGGTTTGTAGGCCTCCTTGCTCGCACACGCTTTTTCAGTTCTGCCCACACATTTTCTATAGGATTGAGGTCAGAGCTTTGTGATGGCCACTCCAATACCTTGACTTTGTTGTCCTTAAGCCATTGTGCCACAACTTTGGAAGTATGCTTGGGGTCATTGTCCATTTGGAAGACCCATTTGCGACCAAGCTTTAACTTCCTGACTGATGTCTTGAGATGTTGCTTCAATATATCCACATAATGTTCCTTCCTCATGATGCCATCTATTTTGTGAAGTGCACCAGTCCCTCCTGCAGCAAAGCACCCCCACAACATGATGCTGCCACCCCCGTGCTTCAAGGTTAGGATGGTGTTCTTTGGCTTGCAAGCCTTCCCCTTTTTCCTCCAAACATAACGATGGTCATTATGGCCAAACAGTTCTATTTTTGTTTCATCAGACCAGAGGACATTTCTCCAAAAAGTATGATCGGTTTTGAGCAATGGTGTCTTCCTTGCTGAGCGGCCTTTCAGGTTTTGTCGATATAGGACTTGTTTTACTGTGGATATAGATACTTTTGTACCTGTTTCCTCCAGCATCTTCACAAGGTCCTTTGCTGTTGTTCTGGGATTGATTTGCACTTTTTGCACCAAAGTACGTTCATCTCTAGGAGACAGAACATGTCTCCTTCCTGAGCGGTATGACGGCTGCGTGGTCCCATGGTGTCTATACTTGCGTACTATTGTTTGTACAGATGAACGTGGTACCTTCAGGCGTTTGGATGAACCAGACTTGGGGAGGTCCCCAATTTTTTTTCTGAGGTCTTGGCTGATTTCTTTGGATTTTCCCATGATGTCAAGCAAAGAGGCACTGAGTTTGAAGGTAGGCCTTGAAATATATCCAAAGGTACACCTCCAATTGATTCAAATTATGTCAATTAGCCTATCAGAAGCTTCTACATTTTCTGGATTTTCCAAGCTGTTTAAAGGCACAGTCAACTTAGTGTATGTAAACTTGTGACCCACTGGAATTGTGATACAGTGAATTATAAGTGAAATAATCTGTCTGTAAACAATTGTTGGAAAAATTACTTGTGTCATGCACAATGTAGATGTCCTAACCGACTTGCCAAAACTATAGGTTGTTAACAAGAAATGTGTGGAGTGGTTGAAAAACGAGTTTTAATGACTCCAACCTGTATGTAAACTTCCGACTTCAACTGTATATACAGTTCCAGTCAAAAGTTTGGTCACACCTACTCATTTCAGGGTTCTTCCAGGGTTCTTGTATATTTTTACTATTTTCTACATTGTAGAATAATAGTGAAGACATCAAACCTATGAAGTAACCAAAAAAGTGTTAAACAAATCAAAATATATATATTTTTGAGATTCTTCAAAGCATCCACCGTTTGCATTGATGACAGCTTTGCATACTCTTGGCATTCTCTTAACCAGCTTCATGAGGTAGTGACCTGGAATGCATTTCAATTAACGGGTGTGCCTTGTCAAAAGCTAATTTGTGGAATTTCTTTCCTTCTTAATGCGTTTGAGCCAATCAGATGTGTTTTGACAAGGTAGGGGTGGTAAACAGAAGATAGCCCTATTTGGTAAAAGACCAAGTCCATATTATGGCAAGAACAGCTCAAATAAGCGAAGAGAAACGACAGTCCATCATTACTTCAAGACATGAAGGTCAGTCAATCTGGAAAATTTCAATAACTTTTAAAGTTTCTTCAAGTGCAGTTGCAAAAACCATCAAGCGCTATGATGAAACTGGCTCTCATGAGGACTACCACAGGAATGGAAGACCCAGAGTTACCTCTGCTGCAGAGGATAAGTTCATTAGAGTTAACTGCACCTCCGATTGCAGCCCAAATAAATGCTTCACAGAGTTCAAGTAACAGACACATCTCAACATCAACTGTTCAGAGGAGACTGCGTGAATCAGGCCTTCATGGTGGAATTGCTGCAAAGAAACCACTACTAAAGGACACCAATAAGAAGAAGAGACTTGCTTGGGCCAAGAAACACAAGCAATGGACATTAGACCGGTGGAAATATGTCCTTTTGTCTGATGAGTCCAAATCTGAGATTTCTGGTTCCAACTGCCGTGTATTGTGAGACACAGAGTAGGTGAACGGATGATCTCCGCATGTGTGGTTCCCACCATGAATCATGAAGGAGGAGGTGTGATGGTGTGGGTGTGCTTTGCTGGTGACACTGTCTGTAATTTTTTTAGAATTCAAGGCACACTTAACCAGCATGGCTACCACAGCATTCTGCAGAGATACGCCATTCCATCTGGTTTGCGCTGAGTGTTTTTCAACAGGACAATGACCGAAATACACCTCCAGGCTGTGTAAGGGCTATTTGATCAAGGAGAGTGATGGAGTGCTGCATCAGATGACCTGGCCTCCACAATCCTCCGACCTCAACCCAATTGAGATGGTTTGGGATGAGTTGGACCACAGAGTGAAGGAAAAGATGCCAACAAGTGCTCAGCATATGTGGGAACTCCTTCAAGACTGTTGGAAAAGCATTCCTCATGAAGCTGGTTGAGAGAATGCCAAGAGTGTGCAAAGCTGTCATCAAGGCAAAGGGTGGCTACTTTGAAGAATCTAAAATCTAAAATATATTTTGATTTGTTTAACACTTTTTTGGTTACTACATGATTCCATATGTGTTATTTCATAGTTGGATGTCTTCACTATTATTCTACAATGTAGAAAATAGTAAAAATATAGAAAAACCCTTGAATGAGTAGGTGTTCTAAAACTTTTGACTGGTACTGTATGCGTGCACAGGCACGCACGCACATGCACACACTCCCCTAACCATGTCAGCTCCAGGCTTCTGACTGATCTTAGTGTACAGTGTGTTATGTATCCAAATAGATGCAGTGAAATCACTCTGTTTATTTGACAGTGTAAGCAACACTTAGGGGTCGTTCCTGGTGCTTTGAGCTTTTTGTTCCCCCACCAGGGAAATAGACTAATGCAGAGGTTCAGATTCAGAGCAGACATTCACTGACATTGTGTCTAATGGCTGTCATAGTGGGATTCAGGAACATAATGAAGACTGTTGAGGTGGTGTGTGTGTCGTTTTGTGTGTGTGTGTGTGTGTCTTTACCTTTTTATATGTGTTTGTAGTGTGTGTGTGTGTGTGTGTGTGTGTGTGTGTGTGTGTGTGTGTGTTTACTCTTTGAAGTCTTCATAGAAGCCCAGTGCTGTTGTTCAAAGAGTCACCTCTTTCTATTCTCCCTTCTTCCTTTTTCCTCCTCTCACAATGAGGATAATACAGGAGAGCCACCCCCTCTCACACACACACACACACACACACACACACACACACACACACACACACACACATACACACACACATACACAGGTGCAGCAGAGCAGAGGAGACAGCTGTGGACTAGCCAGAGGTCTCTGTCCCTGTCTCTTGCTAGACCAATGGGAGGGCAGGAGGAAGCAGGTCTGTAGGGGCAGAGAGGGCCAAGATGATCAGGGTCTCTCTGCTCAGAGGACAGGATAGGGGCAGGATAGCCCTTCAAAACACCTGTCAGTGTTTTCTCTGTACTTAGAATATTAAATAAACACGCATGCACACACACACACACACACACACACACACACACACACACACACACACACACACACACACACACACACACACACACACCATGTATGACAGATGATGAGTGACCGGGGTCACTAGTCAGCTCTTCTTTCTTTTCTCTTTCTGAACAGCTGTTCTGCCACATGCTCACTGGAAGTTTGATCCACTGGTTCTGCATGAATAACCAAGATGGCTGAAGGGTCTTAATAGGATACACATGTACTATGTACTGCCTAACATTTGACTATTGATGGCTAAGTATTGGGTTTTAAAATACCTTGCTCCACGTAGAGAGTCAGTGTGGTGGTATGTGTGTAATAATCGCTGTCAAAGCAGTGCCTTGCCTTTATCTCTGCCCCTGCCCAAGGACATCCACGAAAGACAACAGGGGAAACATTAATACGGATACGGTGCCTTCAGAAAGTATTCAAACCCCTTGACTTATTCCACATTTTGTTGTATTTCTCACCCATCTACACATAATACCCCATAATGACAAAGTAAAAACATGTTTTTAGACATTTTTGCAAATGTATTGAAAATGAAATATCTAATTTACATAAGTATTCACACCACTGAGTCAATAAATATCAGAATCACCTTCGGCAGCGATTACAGCTGTGAGTCTTTCTGGGTAAGTCTCTAAGAGCTTTGCACACCTGGATTGTACAATATTTGCACATTATTATTAAAAAATTCTTCAAGCTTTGTCAAGTTTGTGTCACGCCTGACTCTGGGGACTCTTATTTGTTGAGTCAGGGTGTGTATTTTCTATGTGGTGTAGATCTATGTTTAAAGTCTAGTATGTCTAGATCTATGTTGGCCGGTGTGGTTCCCAATCAGAGGCAGCTGTCGCTCGTTGTCTCTGATTGGGGACCATACTTAGGCAGCCTTTTGGCACTAGTGGGTGGTGGGATCTTGTTCTGTGTGAGGTTTGTTGTGTGTACCTTAGGACGTCACGTATCGTTGGTTTATTGTTTTGTCGTTGTGTTTATTCGTTAAATAAACATGTTAGCATATCACGCTGCGCCTTGGTCCGTCCCGTTTATGAACGAACGTGACAAGTTGGTTGCTGATCATTGCTAGACAGCGATTTTCACGTCTTGCCATAGATTTTGAAGCCTATTTAAATCAAAACTGTAACTAGGCCACTCAGGAACATTCAATGTCATCATGGTAAGCAACTCCAGTGTATATTTGCCATTTTATTTTAGGTTATTGTCCTGCTGAAAGGGGCATTTGTCTTCCAGTGTCTGAACAAGGTTTTCCTCTAGGATTTTGCCTGTATTTATCTCTTTTCCGTTTCTTTTCATCCTAAAAAACTCCCTAGTCCTTGCCGATGACAAGCATACCCATAACACAATGCAGCCACCACCATGCTTGAAAATATGAATAGTGGTACTCAGTGATGTGTTCTGTTGGATTTGCTCGAAACATAACATTCAGGACAATTTCTTTGCCACATTGTTGCAGTTTTACTTTAGTGCCTTATTGCAAAGAGGATGCATATTTTGGAATCTTTTCATTCTGTACAGGCCTCCGTCTTCTCACTCTGTCATTTAGGTTAGTATTGTGGAATAACTACAATGTTGTCGATCCAGCCTTAGTTTTCTCCTATCACAGCAATTCAACTCTGTAACTGTTTTAAAGTGGAAGTGACAGCAATTTTGCAACATGACATCTTATTAAAATCTTTTCATATACACCCCCAGGAGGAATATTACACCTTTTTTGTACATTTTCTGACAAGCGACCCTGGGACTAAACACCTCCCTCTGCAACTGGATCCTGGACTTCCAGACTGGCCGCCCCCAGGTGGTAAGGGTAGGTAACAACACATCTGCCACGCTGATCCTCAACACGAGGGCCCTCAGGGGTGCGTGCTCAGTCCCCTCCTGTACTCACTGTTCACCCATGACTGCATGGCCAGGCACGACTCCAACACCATCATTAAGTTTGCCGACGACACAACAGTGGTAGGCCTGATCACCGACAACGATGAGACAGCTATAGGGAGGAGGTCAGAGACCTGGCCGTGTGGTGCCAGGATAACAACCCCTCCCTCAACATGATCAAGACAAAGGAGATGATTGTGGACTACAGGAAAAAAAGAGGACTGAGCACGCCCCCATTCTCATCGACGGGGCTGTAGTGGAACAGTTTGAGAGCTTCAATTTCCTTGGTGTCCACATCACCAACAAACTATCATTGTCCAAACACACCAAGACAGTCGTGAAGAGGGCACGACAAATCCTATTCCCCTTCAGGAGACTGAAAAGATTTGGCATGGGTCCTCAGATCCTCAAAAAGTTATACAGCTGCAACATCGAGAGCATCCTGACTGGTTGCATCACCGCCTGGTATGGCAACTGCTCGGCCTCCGACCGCAAGGCACTACAGAGAGTAGTGCGTACGGCCCAGTACATCACTAGGGTCAAGCTTCCTGCCATCCAGGACCTCTATACCAGGCGGTGTCAGAGGAAGGCCCTAGAAATTGTCAAAGACTCCAGCCACCCAAGTCATAGACTGTTCTCTCTGCTACCGCACGCGCAAGCGGTACCGAGTGCCAAGTCTAGGTCAAAAGGCTTCTTAACAGCTTCTACCCCCAAGCCATAAGACTCCTGAACAGCTAATCATGGCTACCCGGACTATTTGCATTGCCCCCCCACCCCACCTCAACCCCCTCTTTTACGCTGCTGCTACTCTGTTTATTATTTATGCATAGTCACTTTAACTCTACCCACATGTACATATTACCTCAATTACCTCAACTAACCGGTGCCCCCACACATTTACTCTGTACCCGTACTCCCTATAGCCTCCCTACTGTTATTTTATTTTACTGCTGCTTTTTAATTATTTGCAATTTTTTATTTTTTACTTATCTATTTTGTACTTTACTTAAAAACTGCATTGTTGTTTAAGGGCTTGTAAGTAAGCATTTCACTGTAAGGTCTACACCTGTTGTATTCGGCGCTGTCACACCCTGGTTCTGGGACTCTATAGGTTGAGCCAGGGTGTGTTCATTCTATGTGTTCTGTTTCTATGTTGGGAGTTCTAGTTTGTTTATTTCTATGTTGGCCTGAGTGACTCCCAATCAGAGGCAACGAGTGTCAGCTGTGGCTGGTTGTCTCTGATTGGGAGCCATATTTAAACTGTCGGTTTTTCCCTTTGTGTTTGTGGGTTCTTGTTCCGTGTTGGTCTATGTTACCTAGGACGTTACGAGTCGTTTGTTGTTTTGTTCATTGTCAGTATTTATCACTATAGATAAATAAACATGTTTGTTCATCACGCTGCGCCTTGGTCCTCCTCTCTTAACGACGACCGTGACAGGCGCATGTGGCAAATACAATTTGATTTGATTTGAAGCGAAGCGAACACTTAGATATAGTCTTTATCATGTTTTCATAAATTAATATAATGTTTGGGAATTACTTATAGTAAGTAATTTGTGAACATTCAATAGCAATATAGAGTGGGCCTTGCATTTGGACAATTAATAGACACTGCTGTAATTGCTACAAGACCATGGTGCTTGCCTACGGAGCTGTGAGGGGAACGGCACCTCCGTACCTTCAGGCTCTGATCAGTCCCTACACCCAAACGAGGGCATTGCGTTCATCCGCCTCTGGCCTGCTGGCCACCCTACCTCTGCGGAAGCACAGTTCCCGTTCAGCCCAGTCAAAACTGTTCGCTGCTCTGGCACCCCAATGGTGGAACAAGCTCCCTCACGACGCCAGGACAGTGGAGTCACTCACCACCTTCCAGAGACACTTGAAACCCCACCTCTTTAAGGAATACCTGGGATAGGAAAAAGTAATCCTTCTACACCCCCCACCACTTTACAATAAAAACATATTGTAAAGTGGTTATCCCACTGGCTATAATGTGAATGCACCAATTTGTAAGTCGCTCTGGATAAGAGCGTCTGCTAAATGACGTAAATGTAATGTAAATGTAATTAAAACCAAATAAAACATCTGTCCTGTCCAGGACCGGAGTATACACAGACCGGTTCGCCATAGCCAATCAGAGGTACAGTAGGCCTATATGCAAATAAGCCATTTGCCACATGGGCCTGCCATCATTCACTTTGAACTGGACTGTGTGTTTACAGGCAGTAGCAACAGGGCGACTTTAGATCATTAGAACGCATTCGCCAAAAGCTACAAAATACACCTGAATGGATTTCTGCAAATATGTAAATACCATGGGAGTCCTCTTACATTTACAAACTTCACAATCCTATTGATCAAACAACCATAAAAAGGGAGTCTCTCTCTCTCCCTCAGTTGACTATGCACATCAACAACAACAAGATCAACAACTAATGCTAGTCGAGCGAGATTAGATAAAAATCTAACGAGGAACATTAGATATAACCTCTCAAACTAGTTGGCCATCAAAATTGCACTGATAAACAATGGGGAATAGTAGACTGCTCGTCCTTCTGCCAATTAATGCTTGCCCCAACCCACATTTTGGCAGCTGAATGGGAACTTGCCTGCCCGCACATTTGATCGATGCCAAATACATTTGATTGTCAACTAAGAGATATGCTAACTGTGGATAACAGTCTTTCATGTTCAGAATAGCTAGCTAGCAAAGCAATTCACATTTCTTGCTCGCTAACCAAATGGCACCTGCAGCATTTCTAGCTGTAGCCAACGAAAAATGATATGAGGGGGAAAAGTCGGTCACTCACCCACTCCTCCAATGACATCTCATCCTCCCAGCAGCTAGCTAGCTAACATTAGGCTCAGTGTTATTAGCTTGCTAAATAAATAGCTAGTTACATAAATAGATACTTCCATGGGTGTCAAACTCAATCAGTGCACGGGCCATATTGAAAAAACACAAAGAATTCATGTACCAGACATAGCCTATTTGTTTTGACAAAAAAACGTGCAACTGCAGTTGGCCATTGTTTTATTAGAAAAAATATGGCCCTTTATAATGTCCACTTATGTACATAGCATGCTGTATATACTGTAGCATTTTAACATATTAAAACAAAAGAGATAAATAATATTTGTCCAGCCTTTGCCGCTATGCTTGCAGATGTGCATAATATGCTGCGACCCTAATCAAAAGGTATTTAATAACTCCAAATAACAAAAACTTAGCTATAGGTTGTTGTAACATTTAAACTTAAACATTTTTTTTCATTTACACTGCATGGATCACCGGTGCGGTCGAATGCAGCATTTATTTATGATGCAATCAAAATGTATTGTAGTTGAGTAGCTAACCTAGGCTACTGTTCAAATGTTGCTGTAATAGGCCTACATGTTTCTCTTTTGCATTGTGTTTTGTTGCAGGTTTTATTTTTTGGTTATTCATTGTCAAGCTTTAAAAACCGAACAACTTATTATGTGATTTGTTAAGCACATTTTTACTCCTGAATTTATTTAGGCTTGCCATAACAAAGGGGTTGAATACTTATTGACTCAAGACATTTCAGCTTTTAATTTTGTATTAATTTGTAAAAATTTCTAAAAACATTATTCTACTTTGACATTAGGGGGTATTGTGTGTAGGCCAGTGACACAAAATCTCAATTTAATCAGTTTTAAATTCAAGCTGTAACACAACAACATGTGGAAAGAGTTAAGGGGTGTGAATACTTTCTGAAGGCACTTTAGTCCTTTAACCCTTTGATGCCTACGATCACATATTTGTGATCATTGTTGAGTGGTCCTTGCAGCATACCATTGCAAATATGTGATTGGAACAGTAGCAGCAGAATGTATTATGCAACAAACTCATCCAAACAGCATTGTTGTCTGAAAAGCATCTAAACAATGTTTTGTACTGATGGGAAATAAAGGTCTTCACAACTTTAGTCCTCAATTTCACCTTTTATTGTAAAAGATAAATGTGAACTTCATCATCCAAGCATCACACGGAACACATCCACAGCCAAACTCATTCCATAAACCAGTCTAAAAAACAGGTTGCACTGACAAAAAACGAATCCTAAGTTAGTGACCTAACAGCTATACTTGTTTACAATGCACAAGGGAGAAATTTAATATTGTTTAGAAAAGAGATGTGTGTCAGCTAAGCTAACAACACCTAAATTCTTTATGATTGATAAGCAAAAACTCCCTAATCCCAGAATGCCATTCACTATAAGAAGTAAATAAACAAAGTCAAAGATGGCTGCGCCCATTGGACAACATTTTTTAGGGGTGTTTGTGGGGGGGGGGCATTTCAAGTCCATGGGGGGTAGAAATGGGGGAAGGTATCGTGGGCAGATATGATGCAGGAAATATTACTATGATGGGGGATTTATCAATAAATGGGGGGCAAACACGGGGGAAGTTTATAAGCGAAATAAAAATAAAACCCCTGGAGAGGGGGGTCTGAGCTGGCAACCGTGAGTAACGATAGTTATAATTTAAATCAGTCGAGTGAACCATCCCTTCACATCGTTTTGTTATAACATCTTTGGTCTGACAGACGTTTACATGACAACCAGAGTGCATTGTATAATGTCAACAAACATGGCGCCACACATAGCTTAGCATTAGCTCATCATAATCAGTACAACCTTCCAAAAAGTATTTTACACACATCATATGTGTCCATTACAATCCATGCACGAATCGGAATGCATGATTTGTCACCAGTACTTGAAAACATGTGAATAAAACAGAAAATGCATTATGCTCCAAACATACATACAGTATGCTACAGTAGAAACGACAACATGATATACAGAAACTATAATGATAATGTAATAAGGCACTTCCTTTGATAGGAACGCACACATGTCCAAAGTTATTATTAGTAACAAAAACAACAATGAAGGCAATGCGAGCGCCAGCTGGAAAATGTGCCAGCGGGAAAAGGTTTGTGCAAGTTATTTTCTGACTGGAGATGCGCAAATATCTGCATACTTGATCTGGGGAAACACTGGGGAAGTACTTGGGCTCGCTCAGTAAAGCTTCAAACATAAATTGTCCGCAACAGTGAAGTGAGCTACTTCTATGTGAATTAATGAGGAGGCGGACACACATCAATGCAAACTGTTGTTAGAAAATAAAACTTGTTAAAAAATCAATTGAAACATAGCCTATAGATAATTAGCAGGCAGCGTGCCTTGGTTTGAGGGTAGCGTGGGTTAACTGTCCGTAACAATAACATTAACGCCCGTTAAGAGATGTTTGGAACTTACACGTGAAAAGGTTAATTGGTAGACATAAAATTTAGCTCAGATCCAACGTGTTACCATGGCAACCAATACTCAATAATGGTAATTTCTAGTTAATAGAGGGCTAGGGTCACAGTTAGAATGTATGAGTTATTTATGGCTAAATGGAAAATGGAATGCAGTTTGTCGCTATACGCGTGTAGGCTGTGTGTAGGGGGAGGCCTTCCCGCTCAAAGACCTCTCCATCACGGTTGACATCTCCACGGTGTCCCCCTCCCAGAGTGCAAAGAACCTTGGCGTGACCCTGGACAACACCCTGTCGTTCTCTGCAAACATCAAAGCAGTGACTACTCCTGCAGGTTCATGCTCTACAACATCCGTAGAGTATGACCCTACCTCACACAGCAAGGAGCACAGGTCCGAATCTAGGCACTTGACATCTACCGTCTGGACTACTGCAACTTGCTGTTGGCTGGGCTCCCCGCTTGTGCCATCAAACCCCTGCAACTTATCCAGAACGCTGCAGCCGCCTGGTGTTCAACCTTCCCATGTTCTCCCATGTCACCCTGCTCCTCCGCACACTCCACTAGCTTCCAGTCAAAGCTCACATCCACTACAAGACCATGGAACTTGCCTACAGAGGAACTGTCCTTCCCTACCTTCAGGCTATGCTCAAACCCTACACCCCAACTTGAGCACTCCGATCTGCCACCTCTGGTCTCGTGGCCCTCACACCACTGCGGGAGGTCAGCTCCCGCTCAGCCCAGTCCAAGCTCTTCTCTGTCCCCAGTGGTGGAACCAGCTTCCCCCTGAAGCTAGGACAGCAGAGTCCCTGCCCATGTAGGCCTAAAGAGACAGACAAGAAGACAGAGAGAAGGAAAGAGATGTAATGTGTGAGAAACAGGCAGAAAAGCCAGAAAGAATGATGACTCTCTCTTGCAGATACAGTCAGACAGTGCTATAGCGACAGTCACAGACACTAAAGCAGAGGATAATGGGTAACAGGAAGTGGCGCCCGCTGCCATCCATGGTGTAACAGACAGAGAGCGATCTGAGAGTAGCGTCAGTCTCATACATCCACTTCATTTATGCCCCAACCACACAGCTAAACCTTTCACTGTGGGTCTTCACACCTACACCGTGTGCGTGTGTGTCCCAGCTACAGTAGCACATTTAGTTTCTTGGAAGTTGTGGGAATGTACGTTTTTGGTTTCCCATTGGTTCTGGGAACGAAGCCATACGTTTCCTGACCGGTAAAACAGAACGTTTTTTAAATGTTCTGAAAACAGAAATTAACATTTTACCTGTTCTGGGAACATACAGTTTTAAGTTGCAGGGAGGTTCTGAGAACGGTTTACTATGGTTCCCGGAATGTTTTCCTGGGAGGTTTTATTAAAGTTATGAGAATGGAAATTATAGGTAATTAAATAACGTTCTGAGAACATGTTTAAATAAGACTTTTAATAATACTGCTAGATTAGTTTGGATGAACTGTTTTGAACGCCAAGCATATATAGGACACATGGAAATTCATTTGCTTAGGCAATAATCATGCAAAATAGGGCTGCACGATATATCGTTTCAGCATCGACATTGCGATGTATGCATCCGCAATAGTCACATCGCAGAACGTTCGATTTAGTAAGGTAAACATATATCAGTCTACAATATATATATATTTTTTTTACGTTAAACTAGCATTATATCTGTCTGATATAACGTAATTTACTCTGATTTATGGGTTATTGGATACAAAGTTTATTATTATTATTATTTTAAACACGGAGTTCGTTGCTGCACGTGGTTGACATGCAGGCTCTGCTTGCGCGTGACGAAATGATGGGCGAGGAACAGCCAAAAAAGACTGAAATTGAGAATTTGGTTGCAAAAGAAATGCATCATCAATTATATGGAAATATTTTGGCTACAGACAGGATGATGTTGACCAAAAACAGGTACTTTGTCGAGAGTGCCTTGCAATTGTTGCCACAACACGAGGCAACACGACCAATTTGTTCGATCATTTAAGGCGGCACCACAAATCTTCGTATGACGAGTGCAAAGCATCTCAATTCCCTCCAAAGCAAAAATCTATTTCAGATGCCTTTGCCAGTATTACACCATACGAGAAAGGTTCCAAACGGCAGAGAGAAATCACAGATTCAATAACATTTCACGTCGCTAAAGACATGGTACCAATTAACACGGTTACCAAAGAGGATAGTTGCCATCACGCAACTATTTTTCTCAAGTTGCCATCCCAGAGTTGTACGAGAAATGCAAGGCACAAGTTGAAACAGAGCTGTCACAAGTGGAATATTATACAGCAACAACAGACTTGTGGTCCAGCCGGACAACGGAGCCCTACATAAGTCTGACCGTACACTTTATTAATGAGGACTTCCACCTGAAAAGTCGCCGTTTGCAAACTGCATTTTTCCCAAAGGATCATACATACATCCTGTATTTTTTCATATCGCAATATATATCGCAGAAAAACAAAATATGGCAATGTCAGTTATTTCCAATATCGTGCAACCCTAATGCAAAACCCTTTTTTTATTGTGGCACAGCGTCTGTGAGATTCAAAACTATGATCTTCTGTTCCCTATCCATAGAATTAGTCCACTGCGCCACCAGAATGGAAGTAGCATGCCATGTTTTTTTACTCATACAAAGCTGTTCATTTTAGTCTATTCAAATAGACCCCATTTCAAAGGAAACAAGCACTCTTTAAGAACCAGGTGTGGCTAATTAGTGGGCGCAGCCAACACACCTGAACACACAACATAGAGAGAGTTTTGTTGACGCTGAGAACGGAATGTATGTTTTTAAATAACATTCTTAGAACATTCTTTGAATGTTACTAATGTTTTCTTGTGGTTTTTATGGAATGTTTTCTTAATGTTCTGTGAACATGACTTTAAATAGAACCTTGAGGAAACCTGTAGAAAACATTATGCTCAAGTACTGAAATTCCCACAAAAGATTGTTGTTTCTTAACGTTCTCTGAACGTTCTGAGAACATGACTTTAAACCATGAGGAAACCTGTAGGAAACATTCATTATGCTGAAGTACAGAAATTCCCACCTAATAAACATATGGTTCATGTTACAGTGGCTTGTGAAAGTATTCACCCCCCTTGGCATTTTTCCTATTTTGTTGCCTTACAACCTGGAATTAAAATGGATTTTTGGGGGGTTTGTATAATTTGATTTACACAACATGCCTACCACTTTGAAGATGCTAAATATTTTTTATTGTGAAACAGACAAGAAATAAGACAAAAAAACAGAAAACTTGAGCGTGCATAACTATTCAAACCCCCCAAAGTCAATACTTTGTAGAGCCACCTTTTGCAGCAATTACAGCTGCAAGTCTCTTAGGGTGTGTCTATAAACTTGGCACACATAGCAACTGGGATTTTTGCCCATTCTTCAAGGCAAAACTGCTCCAGATCCTTCAAGTTGGATGGGTTCCGCTGGTGTACAGCAATCTTTAAGTCATACCACAGATTCTCAATTGGATTGAGGTCTGGGCTTTGGCTAGGCCATTCCAAGACATTTAAATGTTTCCCCTTAAACCACTCAAGTGTTGTTTTAGCAGTATGCTTAGGGTCATTGTCATGCTGGAAGGTGAACCTCCGTCCCAGTCTCAAATCTCTGGAAAACTGAAACCGGTTTCCCTCAAGAATTTCCCTGTATTTAGCGCCATCCATCATTCCTTCAATTCTGACCAGTTTCCCCAGTCCCTGCCGATGAAAAACATCCTCACAGCATGATGCTGCCACCACCATGCTTCACTGTGGGGATGGTGTTCTCGGGGTGATGAGAGGTGTTGGGTTTACGCCAGACATAGCATTTTCCTTGATGGACAAAAAGCTCAATTTTAGTTTCATCTGACCAGAGTACCTTCTTCCATATGTTTGGGGAGTCTCCCACATGCCTTTTGGCGAACATCAAACGTGTTTGCTTATTTTTTTCTTTAAGCAATGTCTTTTTTCTGGCCACTCTTCCGTAAAGCCCAGCTCTGTGGAGTGTACGGCTTAAAGTGGTCCTATGGACAGATACTCCAATCTCCGCTGTGGAGCTTTGCATCTCCTTCAGGGTTATCTTTGGTCTCTTTGTTGCCTCTCTGATTAATGCCCTCCTTGCCTGGTCCATGAGTTTTGGTGGGCGGCCCTCTCTTGGCAGGTTTGTTGTGGTGCCATATTCTTTAAATTGTTTAATCATGGATTTAATGGTGCTCCGTGGGATGTTAAAAGTTTATGATTTTTTTAAAAATAACCCAACCCTGATCAGTACTTCTCCACAACTTTGTCCCTGACCTGTTTGGAGAGCTCCTTGGTTTTCATGGTGCCGCTTGCTTGGTGGTGCCCCTTGCTTAGTGATGTTGCAGACTCTGGGGCCTTTCAGAAAAGGTGTATATATATAGAGATCATGTGACACTTAGATTGCACACAGGTGGACTTTATTTAACTAATTATGTGTCTTCCAAAGGTAATTGGTTGCACCAGATCTTATTTAGGGGCTTCATAGCAAAGGGGGTGAATCCATATGCACGCACCACTTTTCCGTGATTTATTTTGTCAAATTTTTTGAAACAAGTTATTTTTTTCATTTCACTTCACCAATTTGGACTATTTTGTGTATGTCCATTACATGAAATCCAAATAAAAATCCATTTAAATTACAGGTTGTAATACAACAAAATAGGAATAACGCCAAAGGGGATGAATACTTTTGCAAGGCGCTGTATGTGCTAGCTGGGTATCCTGCACCATTCACAGAACTTTGTGGGAAGGTTGTATGCAAAATAACTATAGGACAACCATGCTCTCAACAAGCTCTAAGAAACATATTGTTCTCAGAACGTTATGTGCTAACTGGGGGGTGTGTGTGTGTGTGTGTGTGTGTGTGGTCCGCTGACTAAGTGTATCAAACATAAATAATTAAGAGGGCATTATAAGCAAATCAAACCAGCAGATCCAGTCCTCTCAGTTTAAGTGATGCTGCCTTATTACAACACACTTGAATTATGGGGTTGTTTTTCAACTAATGCCTGTAATTACTACAGTGACTCACTACTATGGCATCACGCACGAACACACACACACACACACATACACACACACACACACACACACACACACACTTTGCTCTGGATAAACTGTGAGAATATGTTTTATTTGATTCTATTCCATTCTGATTTTATTGTCAGTATGTTGTGCTTGTCCCTTGTCATTTAGATTATTGATCATATTTATTGATGTTGTTTGCAGCTCTCATATCTGCTGGCTGCTGCACCAACACCTGTAGGAGTGTGAAGATTTGGGACAGGTGAGACATACACACAAAAACAAACACACATACAGTGCATTCAGAAAGTATTCAGACCCCTTGACTTTTTCCACATTTTGTTACATTACAGCCTTATTCTAAATTGTGGTTTTTCCCCTCATCAATCTACACACAATACCCCATAATGACAAAGCAAAACAGGTTTTTAGGAATGTTTGCAAATGTATTTATTTTATTTTATTTCATATATCACATTTACATAAGTATTCAGACCCTTTACTCATTACTTTGTTGAAGCACCTTTGGCAGCGATTGCAGACTCAAGTCTTGTTGGGTATGACACTACAAGCTTGGCACAAGCTTGGCACAGTATGACACTACAAGCTTGGGGAGTTTCTCCCATTCTTCGCTGCAGATTCTCTCAAGCTCTGTCAGGTTGGATGGGGAGCGTCGCTACACAGCTATTTTTAGGTCTCTCCAGAGATGTTAGATTGGGTTCAAGTCCGGGCTCTGGCTGGGCCACTCAAGGACATTCAGAGACTTGTCCCTAAGCCACTCCTGCGTTGTCTTGGCTGTGTGCTTAGGGTCTTTGTTCTTTTGGAAGGTGAACCTTCGCCCCAGTCTGAAGTCCTGAGCGCTCTGGAGCAGGTTTTCATCAAGGATCTCTCTGTACTTTGCTCTGTTCATCTTTCCTCGATCCTGACTAGTCTCCCAGTCCCTGCCGCTGAAAAACATCCCAACAGCATGATGCTGCCACCACCATGCTTCACCGTAGGGATGGTGCCAGATTTCCTCCAGACGGGACGCTTGGCATTCAGGCCAAAGTGTTCAATCTTGGTTTCATCAGTCCAGAAAATCTTGTTTCTCATGGTCTGAGAGTCCTTTGGGTGCCTTTTGGCAAACTCCAAGTGGGCTGTCATGTGCCTTTTACTGAGGAGTGGCTTCCATCTGGCCACTCTACCATAAAGGCCTGATTGGTGGAATGCTGCAGAGATGGTTGTCCTTCTAGAAGGTTCTCCCATCTCCACAGAGGAACTCTGGAGCTCTGTCAGAGTGACCATTGAGTTGTTGGTCACCTCCCTGACCAAGACCCTTCTCTAACGATAGCTCAGTTTGGCCGGGCGGCCAGCTCTAGGAAGAGTCTTTGTGGTTCCAAACTTCTTCCATTTAAGAATGATGGAGGCCACTGTGTTCTTGGGGACCTTCAATGCTGCAGAAATGTGTTGGTACCCTTCCCCAGATCAGTGCCTCGACACAATCCTTGTCTCGGAGCTCTACGGACAATTCCTTCGACCTCATGGCTTTTGCTCTGACACGCAATGTAAACTGTGGGACCTTATGTAGACAGGTGTGCACCTTTCTAAATCATGTCCAATCAATTGAATTTACCACAGGTGGACTCCAATCAATGGATGATCAATGGAAACAGGATGCACTGAGCTCAATTTACTCCTGAGTGGCGCAGTGGTCTAAGGCCCAGCGTCGTCCAGGGTAGGGGAGGGAATGGCCGGCAGGGATGTAGCTCAGTTGATAGAGCATGGCGTTCGCAACGCCAGGGTTGTGGGTTCGATTCCCATGGGGGGCCAGTATAAAAAAAATAAAAAAAATGTATTCACTAACTGTAAGTCGCTCTGGATAAGAGCGTCTACTAAAATGTAAATGTAAAGTTTGAGTCTCATAGCGAAGTGTCTGAATACTTATGTAAATAAGGTTTGTCTGTTTTTTATTTTTAATACATTTGCAAAAATAAACTATTTTCACTTTGTCATTATGGGTTATTGTGTGTAGATTGATTAGGAAAAATGTTTATTTAATCAATTTTAGAATAAGGCTGTAACGTAAAATTTATTGGAAAAAGGGATGGGGTCTGAATACTTTCCGAATGCACTGTATGTTGCTCTAAGAGTTGTGCAAAGTTGGTAGAATCTTAATAAAAATTCTTCACAGCTATAATGGCTGCCAAAGGTGCTTCTGTTAACTCAGGCGGATGGAGACTTGTCCAATTATGATATTTCAGTTGTATTATTTTTTCTTAATTTGGAAAATGTTTTATAGCTTTCTTTCACTTTGAAAAGGTGGAGTAGGTTGAATCGATCTGTAGGAAAAAAATCTAATATAATCCCTTTTTAGATTTAAGTTTAACGCAGCAAAATGTGAAAAAAGTTCAACGGGGTGTAGACTTTCTATAGGCACTGTAGCTTGTTGTTTATGTTGGCCAATCAAAGCGACACAGAGGCTCAATGTGTAACAATTGGAGTGAGAGTTCACTAATGCAATGCAAGATGGAAATGAGAAGGAGTAGGCTACAACGAGCAACCAACAGGTAGGCTGTTGTTTTATCTGAGTGGGGTTGGGGAAAAAGCGCAGCATGTGGCCTGAATATTAGCCTAGCTAGCTATAGCTGGCTAGCTTAGCTAGCTAGCTTCTCTAGGCTACTCCAGTCAAGACAGGCACTGTTATATGGGATGATAAATAACATTGTGGCTGCTACAAGTTAGCTAGGCGTGGCTGTCTACCTCCGTCTGCTCGCTCCCATCTCACACACACCGGCCCCTGTGCAGCTGCAGCAATCGAGCGCTAGCCTCTTTACATCATGCAGCAGTGCTCAGGTAAAAAAACGTAGGTAAAAAAAACAACATGTATTTACAATATCCGGATATCTGACAAAAATTACTATTCGAATAGTGAAATTATTTCAAACCCCATCCCTAACGGGCACACACACACACACGGCCACTTGCACACACACATGCATATATACAGTAATGGTAATACCCATTGTCCCCTCTTGTCTTTCAGCTTTGATGCCTCCTGACCACAACAAGCCTCCATCATACATGCTGCAGTGACCAGAGCCCCTAAAGAGAGAGAGAGGGGGAGAGAGAGAGAAACACTAGAGAGAGAGGTGCAGTAGAGAAAGAGAAATAAAGAGAGAGAAAGAAAGACAAAAATAAAGTTTGAAAGACAGTGTATTGATGAGGTCGACTCTCCCACTTCAGCCATGCTCTTTCTTGATGTCAGATAGAGGATACACGGTTGTGTGATTGCCAAATGAATATTACTGTCAGTGAATTGTATCTCTCTGTTGCCAACAAAATAGTCCTACCTCCTTTGATTAAAAAAAGCCTATGAAACCGAAAGGAACAAGACTTGTAGGCCATAGGCCCTTTACAGACCAACACATGCTCTCCATAATACATTACAGTTCCCTTTTGTGTGAAGTTCCAACCAGTGTTACAGTACAGTACATAAACCTTGTGTTCAGCTGAGAAGACTGCATTATATTGGCCCCTTATTATACATCTAGAAATGTAAACACCAGCTCATATGACAATGGTTGTGGAGAGAACATATCAAAATCCTATCCTCAATTCATGTGATTTGTGAGGAGTCACTTATACACACACACCACACACACACCCACACACACATTATTACTAACAGACTGTACTGTATAACCTCTAATCCCTGTGACTTTTTAGATTTTTGGTGACAGAACTAAGATAAGTCAAGAGTAGTGTATATCTGCTTAGTTTTCTATATATAACAATGATCATATTATTTTTGACGTACTGGTCTTATTATATCTATAAATATCATATCAAGAGATGTATGTATAAGATAATAAAATGTCTTTATGTAAAATACCTCATCCAGAGAGACTTGTCTTCTGTTTGGCCCCACACACACACCATAAACTGGCACCATAGGTGTGTTTGTTTTTAGGAGTGCATGGATTCATATTAAGGATGGAGAAAATGACTATTTCACCACAGCAGGAGGAACCGCAAAAGGTATTCAGCAATTATGCACTTAACTCATCGATCCAGGCACAACACAGCAGATAGAAGCTTAAGATGATCAAGCTCACCGTTCCGTTTGACCGAAGAGACCTCCACGATATTCACAGGCTTATCTGATCAATATCTCTCTATATTCAGCTTGTGTGTGTGTGTTTTCATAACACTATATTATACAGTAAACATATAGATATTCCTCTGGGTTGCTGACATGGGAAATGGTCTAACATGATTTATTAACTCAAATGGCATCAGATCAAATAAATTCTAATAAGAACCACCCTCGCACACACAATCACAGTTAGAAACACACATATACACCTCTACATTCTCCCACCCAACACAGCCACACACACACAAACACACACGCGTGCTAAGAAAGCATACATAGTAAGAAAATGTTTTATTTTCATCGCACACAATTATCTCACAAACACACACCTGTGTGTGGGGTAGGCGAGGGGAGTGATGTGCTGATTAACTGCAACCTACTCCTGTGACTGTCTGAGTTCCTACTGCAATGCACCAGTAGTGGGTCCTACTGGGGTTGCCCTCACTACTGCCTGCAAGCTGTGTCTCTGTGTCAGCCTACCTGACTACCACACACACCGTGTCTGTCTATCTGCCTGTATTTACATAGACATCAACAGTCTAGGCTGGGAGGGCTGAAGAGGATGGCATAGATTTCATAACCGCAGTATTGTTCAAATAAAATAACAATTTGTAGGAACTGGGATTGTCTAATTTGCAACATGCCTACGCTAGCACTTTGATACCTGGTGTGTGTGCTTGTGTGTGTGACTGTGAGACTTTGTGTGTGTCTCTTTTTCTGCGCGTATGTGTGTGCATGCATAGAGATCCCTAGGGATTTCCATTATAGAAGAACTACCTTGTTTTTTCAAGTCCTAAACATCCTACATTTGATCTAGGATAACAGTCACACACTAATGTCAGAGCCTAGGGATTTGGGAATCACATTGCAAAGTCCTGGATTTGCAATGGATTGTTCCTCTTCATTGTTATTCCATGTTCCCTGTACGGAAATGTATGTGTATAAATCAGTAGTTCTCACTAGGGATTGAGTAAAGCTGCTTTTCCTTTGGCTCTATTTTCTCTCTCCATCAGTTATGTGACACACTACTTCTGGAAGTCTACCAATCATCAAGTTTGCAGACGACACAACAGTAGTAGGCTTGATTACCAACAATGACGTGACCGCCTACAGGGAGGAGGTGAGGGCTCTGGGAGTGTGGTGCCAGGAAAATAACCTCTCACTCAACATCAACAAAACAAAGGAGATGATCGTGGACTTCAGGAAACTGCAGAGGGTGCACCCCCCAATCCACATCGAGGGGAGAAGGTGGAAAGCTTCAAGTTCCTTGGCGTACACATCACCGACAAACTGAATTGGTCTACCCACGCAGACAGTGTGGTGAAGAAGGCGCAACAGAGCCTCTTCAACCTCAGGAGGCTGAAGAAATTTGGCTTAGCACCTAAAACCCTCACAAACGTTTAAAGATGCACAATTGAGAGCATTCTGTCGGGCTGTATCACCGCCTGGTACGGCAACTGCACCACCCGCAACCGCAGGGCTCTCCAGAGGGTAGTGCGGTCTGTAGAATGCATTACCGGGGGCAAACTATCCGCCCTCCAAGACACATACAGCACCTGATGTCACAGGAAGGCCAAAAAGATAATCAAGGACATCAACCAACCGAGCCACTGCCTGTTCACCCCGCTATCATCCAGAAGGCGAGGTCAGTACAGGTGCATCAAAGCTGGGACCGAGAGAATGAAAAACAGCTTCTATCTCAAGGCCATCAGACTGTTAAATAGCCATCACTAGCACATTAGAGGCTGCTGATGCCTCTTGAAATCAATGGCCACTTTAAGAAATGGAACACTAGTCACTTTAATAATGTTTACATATATTACACTACTCATCTCATATGTATATACTGCATTCTATTCTATAATATTCTACTGTATCTTAGTCCATGCCGCTCTGTCATTGCTTGTCAATATATGTATATATTCTTAAATCCCATTCCTTACTAGTTTTGTGTGTATTGGGTATACAGTGGGGGAAAAAAGTATTTAGTCAGCCACCAATTGTGCATGTTCTCCCACTTAAAAAGATGAGAGAGGCCCGTAATTTTCATCATAGGTACACGTCAACTATGACAGACAAATTGAGGGAAAGAAATCCAGAAAATCACATTGTAGGATTTTTTATGAATTTATTTGCAAATTATGGTGGAAAATAAGTATTTGGTCACCTACAAACAAGCAAGATTTCTGGCTCTCACAGACCTGTAACTTCTTCTTTAAGAGGCTCCTCTGTCCTCCACTCATTACCTGTATTAATGGCACCTGTTTGAACTTGTTATCAGTATAAAAGACACCTGTCCACAACCTCAAACAGTCACACTCCAAACTTCACTATGGCCAAGACCAAAGAGCTGTCAAAGGACACCAGAAACAAAATTGTAGACCTGCACCAGGCTGGGAAGACTGAATCTGCAATAGGTAAGCAGCTTGGTTTGAAGAAATCAACTGTGGGAGCAATTATTAGGAAATGGAAGACATACAAGACCACTGATAATCTCCCTCGATCTGGGGCTCCACGCAAGATCTCACCCTGTGGGGTCAAAATGATCACAAGAACGGTGAGCAAAAATCCCAGAACCACACGGGGGGACCTAGTGAATGACCTGCAGAGAGCTGGGACCAAAGTAACAAAGCCTACCATCAGTAACACACTACGCCGCCAGGGACTCAAATCCTGCAGTGCCAGACGTGTCTCCCTGCTTAAGCCAGTACATGTCCAGGCCCGTCTGAAGTTTGCTAGAGTGCATTTGGATGATCCAGAAGAGGATTTGGAGAATGTCATATGGTCAGAACTTTTTGGTAAAAACTCAACTCGTCGTGTTTGGAGGACAAAGAATGCTGAGTTGCATCCAAAGAACACTATACCTACTGTGAAGCATGGGGGTGGAAACATCATGCTTTGGGGCTGTTTTTCTGCAAAGGGACCAGGACGACTGATCCGTGTAAAGGAAATAATTAATGGGGCCATGTATCGTGAGATTTTGAGTGAAAACCTCCTTCCATCAGCAAGGGCATTGAAGATGAAACGTGGCTGGGTCTTTCAGCATGACAATGATCCCAAACACACCGCCCGGGCAACGAAGGAGTGGCTTCGTAAGAAGCATTTCAAGGTCCTGGAGTGGCCTAGCCAGTCTCCAGATCTCAACCCCATAGAAAATCTTTGGAGGGAGTTGAAAGTCCGTGTTGCCCAGCGACAGCCCCAAAACATCACTGCTCTAGAGGAGATCTGCATGGAGCAATGGGCCAAAATACCAGCAACAGTGTGTGAAAACCTTGTGAAGACTTACAGAAAACGTTTGACCTGTGTCATTGCCAACAAAGTGTATATAACAAAGTATTGAGAAACTTTTGTTATTGACCAAATACTTATTTTCCACCATAATTTGCAAATAAATTCATAAAAAATCCTACAATGTGATTTTCTGGATTTTTTTTCTCATTTTGTCTGTCATAGTTGACGTGTACCTATGATGAAAATTACAGGCCTCTCTCATCTTTTTAATTGGGAGAACTTGCACAATTGGTGGCTGACTAAATACTTTTTTTCCCCACTGTATGTTGTGAAATTGTTAGATATTACTTGTTAGATATTACTACACTGTCAGAGCTAGAAGCACAAGCATTCCGCTACATATCTGCTAAACACGTGTATGTGACAAATACAATTTGATTTGATTTGATTTGGGGTGCGTTCAACGTTTGCTACGTTGCGTGGCGGTTTGCACTGAATGACACATTTTCCCAAAACGGTGCGCACCGTTCTTCAACAGCATTTGAGGTTGGTTTCCCCCCTGTTTGGTGGGTGTAGCAAGGTGTGGCCTGATCAATATGGGTGTGACCATGTGAAATCGCCAAAAACACCATATATAATCGCCGTCTGAGCCACCATAATCACATTGCCACGTTTACATGCACACCAATATCCCGTTATTATTCGGGATACTCAAGGATTCTGTTTTTGAGTTGACGCATATAAACATCATATCCGGTTTACAATAACCCGAAAACTTTGTATCCCGGTTATGAGAAACCCAGATAAGATGCCTGGGATATGCTGATCTTAGACCAGATACTGTGGCTTGTAAACATCTTATCCCATTTACTGTTGTTTTTCACGGTCTGCGCCGGCTCAGTTGTGCATATCATGGGTGTTGTGTGATGATGTTTTCATCTGATTGTCAAACAAATCACTTCAAAAAGTAGGCTACCTGTGCAGTTCGATTCACCATAGTAATTACGTAATAATTGATTTTTGCTGATACTCCGTACTGGACCGTATAGCCTACTGGCTACTTTCACCTGTCACGGTTTCGGCCGAGACTGCTCCTCCTCCTGGTTCGGGCAGGCTTCGGCGTTCGCCGTCCCCGGAGTACTAGCTGCCACCGTTGTATGTTTCGTGGTGTGATTGCTTTAGTCTGTCTTGTACACCCGTGTCTGTTTGTGTTCTGATTACGTGTCTTATAAGTTCCCTGTTTTGTATTAGTTAGATTGTGAGTTGTTGTTTGCCTGTCGTGCGGAGCTGCGTGTTTGCGCTCTGTTAGTTTTGTTTATTGTTTTACGCATGTTGCGTAATTCCCTCGCCTCCGTTTGTTTTCGAGGTTGTGTATTGTTTTGTTGCACTTTGGACTAGTAAAGTCTTTTGAACGAATCCTCTGTGTCCTGCGCCTGACTCTTCCACCACATCCACATCGGTTCTTTTGACAGAACAACACACCACAACTATGGAGTCAGCAGGAGCAGCGGCGGCACCCAAGTCGCTGGAAGAGCGGATCAGCTATCAAGACACCATGATCCGGCAACTTGGGGCCGCCATGGACGAGGTGTCCAACACTCTGCGCCGGTTGGTGACTGGAGAGGTGCCTACGCCTTCTTACTCCATCCCATCACCAACGGCCAGTCCTCCTCTCTCAGTACCGGAACCCAGTGGCATTCGGCTCTCGCTCCCGAGGGCATATGACGGTTCTGCAGCCGGGTGTCAGGGGTTCCTCCTGCAGGTGGAACTCTACCTGGCTACCATACACCCAGCGCCCTCGGGATACGAGGCGTCTCCGCCCTCATCTCCTGTCTATCCGGCAAGGCGTTGGAGTGGGCCAACGCCGAATGGAGGGAATAGACGCCGCTACCATCACCTACGCGGAGTTCTCCCGCCGCTTCAGGGCTGTCTTCGATCACCCACCTGAAGGGAAAGCGGCGGGGGAGCGTCTGTTCCACCTCCGACAGGGGGAAGAGGAGCGCACAGGAGTTCGCACTGGAGTTCCGGACGCTAGCGGCGGATGCGGGGTGGAATGAGAGGGCCCTCATCGACCATTACTGGTGCAGCCTACGAGAGGGCGTTCGTCGTGAGCTGGCCTGCAGGGACACCAACCTATCATTCGACCAGTTGGTGGACATCTCCATACGTCTCGACACCCTGCTGGCTACCCGCGGACGTCCCGAGTGGGGGCCGACCATTCCACCCTCCAGCACCTCCGAGCCGATTCCCATGGAGCTCGGGGTGCTGGCGCTAGAGAGAGGAGGAGAGAGAACCCCGAGGGGGGGCCACCCCCTGCACCAACTGTGGCCGTGGAGGACACACCGCGGCCAGGTGCTGGGGAGGGTCTCCTGGGAGAGGGGACAACGGGTCACGCACTGGGGAGTCATTTCAGGTGAGTAGGCGCCCCCACTTACCCAGAGCTTTCTGTTGGTCACATGAGTATTCCTGTGAGATTTCCACAGGTGGCACCTCATTCCCAGCATAAGGCGCTAGTAGATTCAGGCGCAGCTGGGAATTTTATTGATCGGGCATTTTGTTATAGGTTTGGAATTCCCCTTCGGCCGGTAGAAGCCCCTTTCCTGTCCACGCCTTAGACAGCCGGCCGTTGGGGTCGGGGCTGATCAGAGAAGTCACAGCACCACTTACTATGACGACGCAGGGGGTCATGAGGAGATCATTCAGTTTTATCTGATTGACTCTCCTGCGTACCCGTGGTGTTGGGGCTTCCTGGTTAAGCACCCATGATCCTACCATTGCGTGGCAACAGAGGGCTCTTATGGAGTGGTCTGCCCAGTGTGTAGGGAGATGTCTAGGTGTTTCCTTAGGGGCGACCTCGGTTGAGAGTCCGAACCAAGTGCCCGCAATGCGCATTCCCCCTGAGTATGAGGACTTAGCACTCGTGTTCAGCAAGACGAGGGCAACACGGCTACCACCTCATAGACAGGGGGACTGTGCGATAAATCTCCAAACAGGAGCGGCTCTTCCGCGGAGCCATGTGTATCCCCTGTCTCAAGAGGAGACAGCGGCTATGGAGACTTACATAGCGAGTCCTTGGCACAGGGATACATACGGTCCTCCACTTCCCCGGTTTCCTCGAGTTTCTTCTTTGTGAAGAAGAAGGACGGGGGTTTGCGCCCGTGTATAGATTACCGTAGTCTCAATCAGATCACGGTTAAGTACAGTTACCCTCTTCCACTGATTGCGACTATGACGGAGTCATTACGCGGAACGCAGTTCTTCACAAAGTTGGATCTCAGGAGCGCGTACAATCTGGTGCGCATTAGGGAGGGGGGATGAATGGAAAACGGCATTTAGCACCACCTCGGGTCATTACGAGTATCTCGTCATGCCATACGGGCTAATGAATGCTCCTTCAGTCTTCCAATCCTTTGTTGACGAGATTTTCCGGGACATGCATGGGCAGGGTGTGGTAGTGTACATCGACGACATCCTAGTGTACTCTTCTACACGAGCCGAGCATGTAGCCCTGGTGCGCCGAGTGTTGAGAAGACTGTTGGAGCATGACTTGTATGTCAAGGCAGAGAAATGCCTGTTCTTCCAGGAGTCCGTCTCCTTTTTTGGGTTATCGGTTGTCCGCGTCTGGTGTGGAGATAGAGGTAGACCGTGTGTCGGCCGTGCGTAATTGGCAAACTCAACCACTGTAAAAGAGGTGCAGCAGTTCTTGGGTTTTGCTAATTACTACCGGAGGTTTATTCGGGGCTTTGGACAGGTTGCAGCGCCCATTACGTCCCTGTTAAAGGGGGTCCGGTTCGTCTGCAGTGGTCAGCTGAGGCAGACAGGGCATTTGTCAAACTGAAGAACCTGTTCACCTCGGCCCCGGTGCTGGCGCATCCGGATCCCTCTTTACCATTCCAAGTAGAGGTAGACGCGTCCGAGACCGGTATTGGGGCAGTCCTGTCACAACGGTCCGGCACGCCACCTAAGCTCCGCCCCTGTGCGTTCTACTCTAAGAAACTCAGCTCGGCGGAGCGCAATTATGACGTTGGGGACAGGGAGCTGTTAGCTGTAGTCCAGGCCCTAAAGGTGTGGAGGCATTGGCTTGAGGGGGCTCAACACCCTTTCCTCATTCTGACCGATCACCGTAACCTGGAGTACATCCGGGCAGCTAGGAGATTGAACCCTCGTCAGGCTAGGTGGAACATGTTCCTGACCCGGTTTGTTTTTAAGATCACATACATCCCAGGGTCCCAGAACGGTAAGGCAGACGCCCTGTCCCGGCGGTATGACACAGAGGAGAGGTCCATTGAGCCCACTTCCATACTGCCGGAGTCTTGTCTGGTGGCTCCGGTGGTATGGGAGGTCGATACGGAAATCGAGCGGGCACTGCGTGCCCGACCCTACTCCCCCGAGTGTCCTGTGGGGCGGAAGTACGTTCCGCTCGAGGTTCGTGATCGTCTTATTTATTGGGCTCATACATCACCCTCCTCTGGACATCCAGGTATTGGCCGGACAGTGCACTGCCTTAGCGTAAAATACTGGTGGCCAACGTTAGCTAAGGATGTGAGGGTTTATGTCTCCTCCTGCTCTGTGTGCGCCCAGTGTAAGGCGCCTAGACATTTGCCCAGGGGTAAGTTACATCCCCTGCCCTTTCCACAACGACTATGGTCCCACCTCTCGGTGGATTTTGTGACCGACCTACCCCCTTCCCAGGGGATACCACCATTTTGGTCGTTGTGGATCGGTTTTCCAAGGCCTGTCGTCTCCTCCCAATGCCGGGTCTCCCTACTGCCCTACAGACCGCCGAGGCCCTATTTACCCACGTGTTCCGGCACTATGGGGTCCCCGAGGATATTGTGTCTGACCGAGGTCCCCAGGTTACCTCCAGAGTCTGGGGGGCGTTCATGGAACGCTTGGGGGTCTCGGTGAGCCTTACCTCGGGGTACCACCCAGAGAGCAATGGGCAGGTTGAACGAGTCAACCAGGATGTGGGTAGGTTTTTGAGGTCCTATTGCCGGGACCGGCCGGAGGAGTGGTCCAGGTATATCCCCTGGGCCGAGATGGCCCAGAACTCTCTCCGCCACTCCTCCACCGGTTTAACACCTTTCCAGTGTGTTTTAGGGTATCAGCCGGTCCTGGCACCGTGGCACGAGAGCCAGATCGAGGCCCCTGCGGTGGGACGAGTGGATTCGGCGCTTCCGGAGGAGACGTGGGACGCTGCCCATGTCCATCTGCAGCGGGCCATCCGTCAACAAAAGGCGAGCGCCGATCGCCACCGCAGTGAGGGACCGGTGTACGCACCGGAGATCGAGTCTGGCTCTCGACTCGAAACCTGCCCCTCCGCCTGCCCTGCCGGAAGCTGGGTCGGCGGTTTGTGGGGCCCCTTCAAAGTCCTGAGAAGATTGAACGAGGTGTGTTACAGGTTACAACTGCCTATTGAATACAAAAATATTAACCCCTCGTTCCATGTGTCTCTTCTCAGGCCGGTGGTAGCTGGCCCACTCCAAGAAGATGAGATAGGAGAGACCCCTCCGCCCCCCTTTGGACATCGAGGGGGCCCCGGCGTACAGGGTCCGGACCATCTTGGACTCGAGGCACCGGATGAGTGGTCTCCAGTATCTCGTGGAGTGGGAGGGTAGGTCCGGAGGAACGGTGCTGGGTGCCTAGGAGGGACATCCTCGATCCATCCCTCCTGACTGAGTTCCACCGTGGGCATCCCACGCGCCCGGGTCCGCGTCCTCCTGGCCGTCCCGAGGCCGGGGTCGGCGCACGGCTGGAGCCGCGCGTCAAGGGGGGTACTGTCACGGTTTCGGCCGAGACTGCTCCTCCTCCTGGTTCGGGCAGGCTCCGGCGTTCGCCGTCCCCGGAGTACTAGCTGCCACCGTTGTATGTTTCGTGGTGTGATTGCTTTAGTCTGTCTTGTACACCTGTGTCTGTTTGTGTTCTGATTACGTGTCTTATAAGTTCCCTGTTTTGTATTAGTTAGATTGTGTGTTGTTGTTTGCCTGTCGTGCGGAGCTGCGTGTTTGCGCTCTGTTAGTTTTGTTTATTGTTTTACGCATGTTGGGTAATTCCCTCGCCTCCGTTTGTTTTCGAGGTCGTGTATTGTTTTGTTGCACTTTGGACTAGTAAAGTCTTTTGGACGAATCCTCTGTGTCCTGCGCCTGACTCTTCCACCACATCCACATCGGTTCTTTTGACATCACCCCTAATTTAGACAAGTTTCTGCTTATAATTTGGTAGGCCATATTATAATTTGATAGGCCATTTGTTTGTCAAATATACTGTAGTTATACTGAACAAAAATATAAATGCAACATGCAACAATTTCAAAGATTTTACTGAGTTACAGGAAATCAGTCAATGGAAATTAATTAATTAGGCCCTAATCTATGGATTTCACATGACTGGGAATACAGATATGCATCTGTTGGTCACAGATACTGTACCTTAAAAAATGGGCCTCACAATGGGCCTCAGGATCTCTTCATGGTATCTATGTGCATTAAAGTTGCCCTCAAAACTTGAGACATCTGTGGCATTGTGTTGTGTGACAAAACTGCACATTTTAGAGTGGCCGTTTATTGTCCCCTGCACAAGGGGCATCTGTGTAATGATCATGCTGTTTAATCAGCTTCTTGATATGCCACACCTGTCAGGTGGATGGATTATCTTGGCAAAGGAGAAATGCTCACTAACAGTGAGAAATAAGCTTTTTGTGTATATGGAACATTTCTGGTATCATTTATTTCAGCTCATGATGAGACAAACACTTTACATGTTGCGTTTATATTTTTGTTCAGTACATGCAGCTTCTCTTCTGTCATAAGTTGTTGCCCTAGAAGACTAAATAAAGTAGTGCTCACAAGAATAATGTCTTACATTTATAGAATGAATACATTAGTAATGTAGTTAACACTGGTAAAGTTGTCTGTTTCATTTAGGGACCAGGGATGAAAAGCTGAGAAAACTATGAAACACTTTCTGATAAGACTTCAGTTCCTCTTGGGTGCATAGCCGCAACCTGCTCTCAGAGCATTTCATATAGGCCTCCTGTAGCTATATAGGCCTCCTGTAGCTCAGTTGGTAGAGGATGGCGCTTGCAACGCCAGGGTTGTGGGTTCGATTCCCACGGGGGGCCAGTATGAAAAATGTATGCACTCACTAACTGTAAGTCGCTCTGGATAAGAGCGTCTGCTAAATGACTAAAATGTAAATGTAATATTATCCTGTATATAAATCTGAGATGCTCCATTTAGTATCATATGTTACGTTTAGTATGGTATGTATTAATTTGTGGATGTCCATCATCCATTTCATATGATGTTACGAAATTTGCAAAACGCATAAATATGTGACGATTTTTTCTAAATGTATGGTATATCATGAATATGTAAAACACATGATATGTTACGAATTCTAATTTCTTGTGGCTAACGTTAGCTTATTGGCTAGGTGGCTAATGTTGGCTAGCTGGCTAACGTTAGCTAGGCTAGGGTTAGGGTTAGGGGTTAGGGTTAAGGTTAGGAGTTAGGTTAAAGGGTTAAGGTTAGGGGAAGGGTTAGCTGAAAAGGTTAGGTGAAGGGTTAGCTAAAAAGGTTAAGGTTAGGGTTAGGGGAAGGGTTAGCTAACATGCTAAGTAGTTGCAAAGTAGCTAAAAAGTAGTAAGTAGTTGAAAAGTTGCTAATCAGCTAAAATGCTAAAGTCGTCCAACCTTTGGGTTGCTAGTCGTTTGTGTTATACATCCACCCATCCACCCCAAATAACCACCCTCCTTTTGTTTTTGCCTTACATAACCTCTGTCTTATGTAACCATACCAAACCTAACAAATCATACTATATAATTTGAGTGTCCCTGATTTACATTTACTATGTTACGTCTAGTCTATGAGACCAGGCGGATATTTTATGTGTGTTGAAATACTGTCTGCTTGCATAACAGTGTGAAAGATAACACATTACACTCGCATTCACATTTTCTCAAGAGATGCTGAAAGTCAGTGTCCACATTTCAATTACTATTCCATTTACACCATATATGAACTTTAATTAGAAATATTCTGTTTTTTCATGGATATGGGGATACTCGTGAGCGGGATATCAAAGGTGCACGTAAACATTTTATCCCGAATAAGACTTTAAGCGGGATATGAGCTACTATCCGGAATACTGTGCGCATGTAAACATGGTCCATGTCTTCAACTGGTTGTTCAGTACAGTACCATTTCCACACACCGTTCAGTCATACTGACCTAGAAGTCTCAGAGGGGCTACTTACACAAATGTAATGCAAGACCCCAGGGCATATAGAGTATACATTGTATTGTATTTGATCCCTTACTGTAGTTACCTCAATGCAATGATAACCAATTTGATCAAAGGGATTCTGGGTTATGTTTGATACATTACCACCACCACCATCTAAATACTTGCTTATAAACTTGAAAGCAGGAAGTACTTGATGAAATCCAGACTTGTGAAATAATCATTTTATAGAATATACCATAGAGTTATGTATTAAACCCTCATTGAGTTTGATGCAGTGTGTACTGAAAGGTTGCGTTTGATAGCAGTATGACGTAATGTGAAAAGCACTGTGTGTGCACTGAATGGGCAACCGTGGAGAGTGGGCACTGAGGCAGACTGACATGCCAAATATGGGCATCCTGAACACATTTAGCACCCTACATCAATTGTAGTCTTAATTAATCTCCACCGTTAGGTCACACACATGCATGCACACACACACACACAAACACACAAACGCGCATGCACCCACACCCACACTACTCTTTCTATTGCGTTGCTTTGTAGCATGTCTCCCATGTTGTATCCAACCGCATCCCCACCCCCAACACACTTACATAACGCTGCCCAACCATGGCCGACATGAGTTCATCACCATGGCAACAGACCTAAACGCTCAGAAGCTGTTACGATTATCTGGGTTTCCACAGTTTTACACTCTGTGTCTCAATGACCGTGCCTGTCTAACTCAGCGACCAGTCATTTTCAATGGAAGGAGGATACACAAAGAGACACACAGCAACGGTAGTGCACACGGTAACAGTCAGTGACGAGAGGGCTACAGTAGCGACTAGAATTGATAATATCCCAATATTATGCAATCAGGAGAGGGCGGTTCATTTTAGCTAGCTTTGACACTGGCTAACAACAAAACTGTCCTCATTCATGCTATTTGAAGGATACACCCACCACGGAAGAGTGTGATGACTTGATAGCTGATTATCGCTGTAGGTCTGAGTCCCCCGTAATACACATACGATTCTGGGTAGAAGTATCCTATAAGTACAGATCTAGATGGTAGAATTTCAATGCCAGTCACATGATTAAGGAAATGAGTTTGGTCTATCTGTAAGGGTTGGAAGGGCTAAGAGGACAGGACATGACAGTTCCCTGTGTTAGCTTCCATCATGGTTCCTGACAGGGGCAGCAAGGAGTGATGGAGAACAGGTTTCAGCTGTTAGGAGGGAGAGACAGGATCTGTCTGTCTCACCCATCCTCTCATTATAAATTGTACACAGCAAGGCCCTGCTAAAGTCCACTCAGTGTGCACTAAACCAGAGCTCCAGATATGGATAGCTGTCGTCTTATGGATAGCTGCCGTTTTACAGATAATCCTGAATGAATCGTGAATAACAGACGTACAAATATCATAGCCCCCAAAAAATGCTAACCTCCCCTGTTATTGTAATGGTGAGAGGTTAGCATGTCTTGGGGGAAATGATATTTGCGTGTCTGTAACTTTCTCACTCATCATTATTCATAATCTGTTCAGGATTATCCTTAATGATGGTAGCATCCACATTAATGTAGAAGTATTTAGAAACATTATATTCTTATTTGCAATAAAAATGACTCCAAAATGATACAATATATTATTTACCATTCATATCTATTGGGCATAAAATCATCTGAAAAGATTCAACAACAAAAAAATAATTGCAAATGCGTCCAACAAATGTGTAGTCACAAGCTTGATGTAGTCATTGTGTGCTATGAATATGGGACCAAATACTTAACTTTGTACTACTTTAATACACATATAAGTGAATTTGTCCCAATCCTGTCCCCTAAAATGGGGTGACTATGTACAAAAAGTGCTGTAATTTCTAAACGGTTCACCCGATATGGATAGAAATACCCTCAAATTAATTCTGACAGTCTGCACTTTAATTAACCTCATAATCATTGTTTGATTTCAAATCCAAACTTTTGCAGTGTACAGACAAAATAATAAAACATTCTTCACTGTCCCAATAATTACAGAAGGCACTGTACAGCTAGCTGGGTTTCTATGCATCGTCAAGCCCGAACGGCAGCATTGCGTAAGGTTAAATGAGGAGTTGTGTGTCTCTTTGTTAACAACAGTTGGTGCGCAATCTCTAATGTAAAGGAATTCTGTAGGTTATGCTCACCTGAGTTAGAATAAACTGCAGACCATACTATTTACCAAGAGAGTTTTTACCACCACAAACCAATGGTGGCACTAAGACCGCACTCAACGAACTGTATAGGGCCATAAGCAAACAAGAAAATGCACATCCAGAGGCGGCACCCCTAGTGGCCGGTGATTTTAATGCAGGTAAACTGAAATCTGCCATACCAAACAGGATGTCACCTTTGCAACTAGAGGTGAATTCTTTTTTGATCGACTTTACTCTCGCCCTCCATTTGGCAAATCTGACCATAACTCTAAGCAAAAACTCAAACAGGAAGTACCAGTGACGCGCTCAATATGTAAATTCAGCGGATGCTAAACTACAGGACTGTTTCGCTAGCAGAGACTGGAATATGTTCAGGGATTCATCCGATAACATTGAGTAGTTTACCACATCAGTCACCGGCTTCATGAATAAGTGCATCGACGACATTGTGTCCACAGTGACCGTACCTACATATCCAAACCAGAAGCCATGGATTACAGGCAACATCTGCACTGAGCTAAAGGCTAGAGCTGCCGCTTTCAAGGAACGGGACACTAATCTGGACACTTATAAGAAATCCCACTACGACCTCCGACGAGCCATCAAACAGTCAAAACGTCAATACAGGACTGAGATTAAATCCTACTACACCGGCTCTGATGCTCGTCGGATGTGGCAGGGCTTGCAAACTATCATGGATTACAAAGGGAAACCCAGCCGCGAGCTGTCAGTGAAGAGAGCCTACCAGAGAAGCTAAATTCCTTCCATGCTCACTTCTAGGCAAGCAACACTGAACCATGCATGAGAGCACCAGCTGTTCCAGACGACTGTGTGATCTTGCTCTCCGTAGCCGATGTGAGTAAAACCTTTAAAGAGGTTAACATTCACAAGGCCACGGGGCCAGATGGATTACTTGGACGCATACTCAGAGCAGTTGATGACCAGCTGGCAAGTGTCTTCACTGACATTTTTAACCTCTCCCTGACCCAGTCGGTAATACCTACATGTTTCAAGAAGACCACCATAGTCCCTGTGCCCAAGAATGCCAAGGTAAATTACTATCACCCCGCAGCACTCACATCTGTAGTCATAAAATGCTTTGAAAGGCTGGTCATGGCTCACATCAACTGAATCCTGAACTTCCTGACGGGCTGCCCCCAGGTGGTGAGGGTAAGCAACAACACATCCGCCACGCTGACCCTCAACACGGGGGCCCCTCAGGGGTGCGTGCTTAGTCCCCTCATGTACTCCCTGGCCGCCCACGACTCCAACACCATCATTAAGTTTGCTGACAACACGATGGTGGTTGGCCTGATCACCGACGACGATGAGACAGCCTATAGGGAGGAGGTCAGTGACCTGGCGGTGTGGTGCCAGGACAAAAACCTCTCCCTCAACTTCAGCAAAACAAAGGATCTCATCGTGGACTACAGGAAACGGAGGGCTGAACATGCACCCATCCACATCGATTGGGAAGTAGTGGAATGGGTCAAGAGCTTCAAGTTCGTCGGTGTCCGCATCACTAAGGAATTATCATAGACCACACACACACCAACAGAGCCGTGAAGAAGGCACGACATTGCCTCTTCCCCCTCAGGTGGCTGAAAAGATTCAGCATGGGCCCTCAGATCCTCAAAAAGTTATACAGCTGCACCATTAAGAGCATTTTGACTGACTGTATCACGACTTGGTATGGCAACTGCTTGGCATCTGACCGCAAGGCGCTACAGAGGGTAGTGCATACGGCCCAGTACATCACTGGGGCCGAGCTCCCTGCCATCCAGGACCTCTATACCAGGCGGTGTCAGAGGAAAGTCCTAGAAATTGTCAAAGATTCCAGCCACCCAAGTCATAGACTTTTCACTCTGCTACAGCACGTAAAGCGGTACCGATGCACCAAGTCCAGAACCAACAGGACCCTGAACAGCTTCTACCCCCTGCTAAATAGTTAGTTAAATAGCTAACCAATAGCTACACTGACTATCTGCATTGACTCTTTTGACTCATCACATACGCTGCTGCTACTGTTTATTATCTATTCTGTTGCATAGTCACTTTATCCCTACCTATATGTACATATCTACCTCAATTACCTCGTACCCCAGCACATCAACTCAGTACCGGTACCCTGTGTGTATAGCCAAGTTAGCGGTACTCATTGTGTATTTATTCCTCATGTTATTATTTTTCTATTATCTCTCTTTTTTTCTCTCTGCATTATTGGGAAGGGCCCGTAGGTAAGCACTTCACTGTTAGTCTACTACACCTGTTGTTTACGAAGCATGTGACAAATACAATTTAATTTGACGATTTGAGATATCCAGAGTAACAAAAAAATATTTATTGGTGAACTGCACTTAAATAGAGTTTGAAATGTATGCACTCACTAACTGTAAATCGCTCTGGACAAGAGCGTCTGCTAAATGACTAAAATGTAAAATGTAAATATATCCAATGAGCACTTCGACTTTACTTCATTTCTTAATCCCCTACCTAAAGAAGGAAGTCAGAAGAATCTTTACATTTTATCTCAAACTTGAATTGAAGAGTTTCATTCCAAAACGCTACAGTATATATACATTTTCAGAAATGATCAATTCGCTTTTATTGTTAAAGAAATTACGTAAGAGATTGGAGTGTTTTGTCACTATCTAATCATGGCATGGCGTTGTTCAATGACAGACATGTATTTGTTTGAAATCTATCACTTGATGGTTTAATTTCAGATATCATGTTTATTTGCTAAATTAAATATATCCGCCTCACTCGCAGATATTTACTGTATAGTACTGCTAGGTTTTACACAGTCAAATGTAACAAATAACTACATTTTTAATAAAGAAATGTACAAATAATTAAATACAGTAATATGACATCTGTATGTAAAACATTTACATTTGACATTTTAGTCATTTAGCAGATGCTCTTATCCAGAACGACTTACAGTAAGTGCATTCATCTTAAATAAACATTTTCATACACATCTCAAATCTATTAATTAAAAACCTGAGAACAGTAATATTTTACACACACATGAAGGTACCCATAAGCAATCATTTTGTTTTGGAAATAAACTCTTCAATTCTTGAACCCTTAAGCACGCATGCACACATGCACACGTAAACATTCTCTCTGCCTCCCTCTCTCAAACTATTTTTCAGCATCTCACTCTCCCTCCATCTGTCCTTCGGTCATAGCCCTATTCTTCGGGGTCTGACAGAAAGCATGAGGGACCTGCAGGGAGCAGAGTAACACACCTCAACCCCATTCTCCATTACCTACTCATTGAAAGATAAGCATTAGCTAACGCTAGTCTTCATTATAACAGTACAATAGACAGCTCATTACAACCCAGCCCGGCTACAATAGACTCATCATTATAACTGGGCGCTGCAATTACAGAGCACAGGCAGATAGGAAGATGGGAGATAGATACGACAAGTCTCAGCATAGTTCACTGTTCACATCTCTGCCCAGAGAGAGGAGAGAGAACATCTGAGGGGCTATGGGACTGTACAAGCACCAGTCTGATCATAATATGAAGGGCAATCCCCCTTCCTCTGGAGTTTTTTCTTTGTTCTTCTCACTTCCTCTTCTTGTCATGCAGTGTGGAAACGATAAAATGACCCAGGGATTAAAAAATTACTCTGTGACATTGGATCATGCATGCAATTAAGATGACAGAAGCACTGCAAGCATACACGCATGCATGCACACACCACCAAGCACTTCAATCACCTGCAATAATCTGTCCCCCCTGCAATCTGTTGGCCCATCACACACATCTGGATTAAACACATTTAGAACCACGCTTAATACCCACTCTGCTGCTGATCCGTCTACATTTTGGAAAACAGTTAATGTACTGAAACGTGGAAATTCCTCTCCGTCCCTGCCTAAGCAAGTCTGACATCATTACTGAGAAAAATGTGATGTGATGCTTTTATTTTTATTCATTTTACAACCCCCTTTTTCTCCCAATTTCAATGATACTCTTGTCTCATCGCTGCAACTCCCCAACAGGCTTGGGAGAGGCTAAGGTCGAGTCATGAGTCCTCCGAAACATGACCCGCCAAACCGCGCTCCTTAACACCCGCCCGCTTAACCTGGAAGCTAGCTGCACCAATGTGTTGGAGGAAACACCGTTCAACTGACGACCGAAGTCAGCCTGCAGGCAACCGGCCCACCACAAGGAGTCGCTAGAGCGCGATGAGCCAAGTAAAGCCCGTCATTTTCTAGGGATTCCCTGTTCTCATTTCAACAACTTACTACGTATGATGTGCTAGACACCTTGCTTAAGATGGATTTTTTTTAAATCCATTGGGACTGATTTACTTGATCCTTTTTTGCTGCAGCTTTCTGCTCCCCTGATTGTGGAATCATTGACAAATACACTATATATACAAAGGTTTATGGACACCCCTTCAAATTAGTGGATTCGGCTATTTCAGCCACACCCTTTGCTGACAGTTGTATAAAATCGAGCACATTGGCAGTAGAATGTCCTTACTGAAGAGCTCAGTGACTTTCAACGTGGCACCGTCATAGGATGCCACCTTTCCAACAAGTCAGTTCGTCAAATTCCTGCCCTGTTAGAGCTGCCCCTGTCAACTGTAAGTGCTGTTATTGTGAAGTGGAAATGTCTAGGAGCAACAACGGCTCAGCCGCGATGTGGTAGGCCACACAAGCTCACAGAACGAGACACCGAGTGCTGAAGCGCGTCTGTCCCCGGTTGGAACACTCACTACTGAGTTCCAAACTGCCTCTGGAAGCAACGTCAGCACAACAACTGTTCGTCGGAAGCTTCATGAAATGGGTTTCATGGCCGAGCAGCCGCACACAAGCCTAAGATCACCATACGCAATGCCAAGAATTGGCTGGAGTGGTGTAACCATTGGACTCTGGAGCAGTGGAAACATGTTCTCCGATGGACGAATCTGGGTTTGGCGGATGCTAGGAGAACGATACCTGCCTCAATGCATAGTGCCATCTGTAAAGTTTGGTGGAGGAGGAATAATGGTCTGGGGCTGTTTTTCATGGTTTGGGCTAGGCCCCTTAGTTCCAGTGAAGGGAAATCTTACCGCTACAGCATACAATGATATTCTAGACGATGCGCAAAGCAAGGTCCATAATGAAATGGCTGAATGGTAGCACGTTTGAAGGTAGGCCTTGAAATACATCCACAGGTACACCTCCAATTGACTCAAATGATGTCAATTAGCCTATCAGAAGCTTCTAAAGCCATGACATAATTTTCTGGAATTTTCCAAGCTATTTAAAGGCACAGTCAACTTAGTGTATGTACATTTCTGACCCACTGGAATTGTGATACAGTGAATTATAAGTGAAATAATCTGTCTGTAAACAATTTTTGGAAAAATGACTTGTGTCATGCACAAAGTAGATGTCCTAACCGACTTGCCAAAACTATAGTTTGTTAACAAGAAATTTGTGGAGTGGTTGAAAAACAAGTTTTAATGACTCAAACCTAAGTGTATGTAAACTTCCGACTTCAACTGTACTTAATTAAAACTATTTTGAAGGAAAACTATTTCACTCATATTGCAATTAATAATAGGTAATGTTTCATAGAAATCAGGAAACACTGGACAGTTATTAAAATTTAAATGGGCTTTGAGTGCCAAAAAATTGAGTTCCAAAAAGACAATAGCTGCTCTTAAAAACATAATGAAAAAACAGCAATCAATTAATTACATAGATATAATTATAATTAAATTGTTTCATATTACACTATAATGCAAAACAAACATATGAAATAAATAATCTAGAAATAATCAAATAATCTTTGCACGCAAGAACCCTCAATGGGCTCATTCATTCAGTAGTTTTATGAAACATTACAGATGGCTTCTACTGCAATTCCAATTGGTTCATTTTGCAGCTTTGGGGTTGGTTGAATCATCATGGTAATATTTCCTTTAGGGCTCTTCAACTTTAGCAAAATACCACTTAAATCGCCTCTCAATAACCTTTTTCTTCAACAGCTATATAACAACTTCCTACTTTCAACTTTTAGGTAAGATTTGTTTGTCTAAAAATTGTCTAAAAATACAGAGTCAATGTGCGGGGGCACCGGTTAGTCGAGATAAATGAGGTAATATGTACATGTGGGTAGAGTTAAAGTGACTATGCATAGATAATAAACAGAGTAGCAGCAGCGTAAAAGGGGGGGGTGGGGTGGGGGGGACAATGCAAATAGTCCGGGTAGCCATGATTAGCTGTTCAGGAGTCTTATGGCTTGGGGGTAGAAGCTGTTAAGAAGTATTTTGGACCTAGACTTGGCGCTCTGGTACCGCTTGCCGTGTGGTAGCAGAGAGAACAATCTATGACTAGGGTGGCTGGAGTCTTTGACAATTTCTAGGGCCTTCCTCTGACACCGCCTGGTATAGAGGTCCTGGATGGCAGGAAGCTTGGCCCTAGTGATGTCCTGGTCCGTACGCACTACCCTCTGTAGTGCCTTGTGGTCGGAGGCCGAGCAGTTGCCATACCAGGCGGTGATGCAACCAGTCAGGATACTCTCGATGGTAAAGCTGTAGAACTTTTTGAGGATCTGAGGACCCATGCCAAATCTTTTCAGTCTCCTGAGGGGGAATAGGCTTTGTCGAGCCCTCTTCACAACTGTTTTGGTGTGTATGGACCATGATAGTTTGTTGGTGATGTGGACACCAAGGAACTTGAAGCTCTCAACCTGTTCCACTACAGCCCGTCGATGAGAATGGGGGCGTGCTCAGTCCTCTTTTTTTTTCCTGTAGTCCACAATCATCTCCTTTGTCTTGATCACGTTGAGGGAGAGGTTGTTGTCCTTGCACCACACAGCCAGGTCTCTGACCTTCTCCCTATAGACTGTCTAGTCGTTGTCGGTGATCAGGCCTACCACTGTTGTGTCGTTGGCAAACTTAATGATGGTGTTGGAGTCGTGCCTGGCCATGCAGTCATTGGTGAACAGGGAGTACAGCAGGGGATTGAGCACGCACCCCTGAGTGGCCCCCGTGTTGAGGATCAGCGTGACTGATGTGTTGTTACCTACCCTTACCACGAGGAAGTCCAGGATCCAGTTGCAGAGGGAGGTGTTTAGTCCCAGGGTCCTTAGCTGAGTGATGAGCTTTGAGGGCACTATGGTGTTGAACGCTGAGCTGTAGTCAATGAATAGCATTCTCACATAGGTGTTCCTCTTGTCCAGGTGGGAAGGGCAGTGTGGAGTGCAATAGAGATTGCATCATCTGTGGATCTGTTGGGGCGGTATGCAAATTGGAGTGGGTCTAGGGTTTCTGGGATAATGGTGTTGATGTGAGCCATGACTAGCCTTTCAAAGCACTTAATGGCTACAGATGTGAGTGCTACAGTTCGGTAGTCATTTAGGCAGGTTATCTTAGTGTTCATGGGCACAGGGACTATGGAGGTCTGCTTGAAACATGTTGGTATTGCAGACTCAGTCAGGGACATGTTGAAAATGTCAGTGAAGACACTTGCCAGTTGGTCAGCGCATGCTCAGAGTACACGTCCTGGTAATCCGTCTGGCCCTGCGGCCTTGTGAATGTTGACTTGCTTAAAAATCTTACTCATATCGGCTACAGAGAGCGTGATCACATAGTCATCTGGAACAGCTGATGCTCTCCTGCATGCTTCAGTGTTGCTTGCCTCAAGCGAGCATAGAAGTGATTTAGCCTCGTCTGGTAGGCTCGTGTCACTGGGCAGCTCTCGGTTGTGCTTCCCTTTGTAGTCTGTAATAGTTTGCAAGCTCCTGCCACATCCGACGAGTGTCGGAGCCGGTGTAGTACGATTCAATCTTAGTCCTGTTTTGACTCTTGCCTGTTTGATGGTTCGTCGGAGGGCATAGCGGGATTTCTTATAAGCGTCCCGCTCCTTGAAAGCGGCAGCTCTACCCTTTAGCTCAGTGCGGACATTGCCTGTAATTCCATCGCTTCTGGTTGGGGTAAGTACGTACGGTCACTGTGGGGACGACGTCATCGATGCACTTATTGATGAAGCCAGTGACTGATGTAGTGTACTCCTCAATGCCATCGGAAGAATCCCGGAACATATACCAGTCTGTGCTAGCAAAACAGTCCTGTATCTTAGCATCTGCGTCATCTGACCACTTCCTTATTAACCAAGTCACTGGTGCTTCCTGCTTTAGTTTTTGCTTATAAGCAGGACTCAAGAGAATATAATTATGGTCAGATTTGCCAAATGGAGGGCGAGGGAGAGCTTTGTACACATCTCTGTGTGTGGAGTAAAGGTGGTCTAGAGTTTTTTTCCTCTGGTTGCACATTTAACATGCTGGTAGAAATTAGGTAGAACGGATGTAAGTTTCCCTGCATTAAAGTCCCCGGCCACTAGGAGCGCTGCCTCTGGATGAGCATTTTCCTGTTTGCTTATGGCCCTATACAGCTCATTGAGTGCCATCTTAGTGCCAGCATCGGTTTGTGGTGGTAAATAGACAGCTACAAAAAATATAGAAGAAAGCTCTCTTGGTAAATAATGTGGTCTACAGCTTATCATGAGATACTCTACCTCAGGCGAGCAAAACCTCGAGAGTTCCTTAGTATTAGATTTTATGCACCAGCTGTTGTTTACAAATACAGTGGGGAAAAAAAGTATTTAGTCAGCCACCAATTGTGCAAGTTCTCCCACTTAAAAAGATGAGAGAGGCCTGTAATTTTCATCATAGGTACACGTCAACTATGACAGACAAATTGAGGGAAAAAAATCCAGAAAATCACATTGTAGGATTTTTTATGAATTTATTTGCAAATTATGGTGGAAAATAAGTATTTGGTCACCTACAAACAAGCAAGATTTCTGGCTCTCACAGACCTGTAACTTCTTCTTTAAGAGGCTCCTCTGTCCTCCACTGGTTACCTGTATTAATGGCACCTGTTTGAACTTGTTATCAGTATAAAAGACACCTGTCCACAACCTCAAACAGTCACACTCCAAACTCCACTATGGCCAAGACCAAAGAGCTGTCAAAGGACACCAGAAACAAAATTGTAGACCTGCACCAGGCTGGGAAGACTGAATCTGCAATAGGTAAGCAGCTTGGTTTGAAGAAATCAACTGTGGGAGCAATTATTAGGAAATGGAAGACATTCAAGACCACTGATAATCTCCCTCGATCTGGGGCTCCACGCAAGATCTCACCCCGTGGGGTCAAAATGATCACAAGAACGGTGAGCAAAAATCCCAGAACCACACAGGGGGCCTAGTGAATGACCTGCAGAGAGCTGGGACCAAAGTAACAAAGCCTACCATCAGTAACACACTACGCCGCCAGGGACTCAAATCCTGCAGTGCCAGACGTGTCCCCCTGCTTAAGGCAGTACATGTCTAGGCCCATCTGAAGTTTGCTAGAGTGCATTTGGATGATCCAGAAGAGGATTGGGAGAATGTCATATGGTCAGATGAAACCAAAATAGAACTTTTGGTGAAAACTCAACTCGTCGTGTTTGGAGGACAAATAATGCTGAGTTGCATCCAAAGAACACCATACCTACTGTGAAGCATGGGGGTGGAAACATCATGCTTTGGGGCTGTTTTTCTGCAAAGGGACCAGGACGACTGATCTGTGTAAAGGAAAGAATGAATGGGGCCATGTATCGTGAGATTTTGAGTGAAAACCTCCTTCCATCAGCAAGGGTGTAGTGTATTAAGATTATGTCTTGGTTAAATGTTTTCCTGAAGAAAGGAATGTTGTTTATGGTAGTATCAAAAGGGAATGTTTTAGGGTGACGCCCCAGGGGAGACTGGTGATTGGCCAGAAGAGGGAGCATCAGTGTTTATAAATAGGGGGGAAAACTAAGGAGAGGGCAGAGCAAGCAGCCATTCTGAGGCATCGCTCTCCGGGTGTCATGTCACCTGTCACTCATGCTGAAGCTTCTGATCTGAATAAACCTTATGATCAACGTTCAGTATGAGCAGACTCCTTTTGTTCATCAGCAATAATTGCCACCACTCATCCGATACGACAAATGGCGAGCTTGCCAGGATTGGCTCTGCAATCCTCCTCTGTTGCATTTGCAGTCGCCAAGCTAACTCAAGCTAACTTCGGTCTGGAGTCATGACCCAACCAGGGTGAGTGTTTCTCACAGCTAAGTTGTTGGTTTTGTTGCTGCTTGTGTACACTGGAGGAATGTACCATTATGACCGTGCCTCAGGTGGTGTTTTTGCTGATGACTAGGGGGTCTGGCTAATCATTATACAAATTTTAAAAATAGCGCAAAAGTGGTTAGAGTTTAGGGATTGTTTATAGAGATGTGTTGCTTGAATAGTAAGTCAAGAACAGTCGGGCCAAGATATGTATACAATTTTAGAGCATTGCAGGTTTAGATAAGCCCTCGTGACACACGGGGCGACCGCAGGGTGGGCCATGAATCCGGGAAACGCATTAGGAGTTTTCAGGTCAGTCTGGGACTGGAGGTGGTGGGAAATTTTCTTGGGGGTTGGCTGCTCATCTTCTGTCCGACGGGATATTTGCGTGGGTGGAACCGCTCATTTAAATAGCCATACTCACGGCAGAATAAATTTAGGGCAAACGAAACAGTAATCAATTAAAGACGCAATGCGGGTTTTGTTACAGGTTGTAGGCCGCAGTTGGCTAAAGGCTAATGCTAATGCTAAATGCTAAATGTGTGTTGTGTCACATTGTACCTAAAGCTAATGCTAAGGCTAATTGCTAAATGCTAATTGTGTTGCGTGCTACATGATAATCTTAACCTTAGAGGTCCACTGCGATGGATTCAAGCCTCTTAAACTTGTTTGTGTGTGGGGGGAACTGAAAGTTCTACGCAAATGTGAGCTCTGTTATGTGTAATTGTGTGAGTATAACGTATAAAATAGTGAAGCTGTAGCGTAATGCTATCGTTCTATTGTATGGCAGGCATGGGATTAAAGGGGATGTGCGCATGTGCATGATTTTACGGGTGCTCAGCCTACAAAACAAAATGGTTGGTTAAGGTCATAGGTCCCATCTGGGGGCTGCAGGGAGATGGAGAAATGGACACAGACAAAGAGGAGAGATTTTAACACGAGTATTCTAGTTTAAACTGCGGTTGGTTAAGGATGAAACTTGTTTTGTAACCTATTGAATTTATAAATTAAATATATGTTGGCGAAGTATAATGAATTGAATTAAATGACGGATTAAAATAAAATAGAAATGTTTTTGGAGCGATCTATTTAGTTCTGAGTTTAGTCTTAGAGTGAATAATGTAGAACGACGAATATTGAATGGTTGGAAATACTCAGTGATTGCATTAACTACTAAAAGCTGTTTCTGTGTCTTTGTCCCTTGTCATGAGAGACAGGAGAGAGGGGGAGCGAGGTGATACAGGAAGTGATCACGTGACACGGCAGAGGATCAAGTAAAAAAAAAAAAGGTTTTGAGACTGTTACAAGATGTGATGTTATGACAATTTTACATAGGCTTGGCAAATACTATTTCATTAAAAATTGCATTTTGGAAGCTCTGTGTATCACTGGGGTTTGATTACAGATGTGTTGGGAATCAAAGACTGACATTATTCTGTAAATTTATGATAATTAGGGGTTATAGAGCAAGGGGTTACAGGCTTTGTTTTTGGGATTGCTTTGAAGTTGACTAACTTACATTTACTTGCATTTGATGGGTTGTGGTAAGATAGCCAACACTAATTGATAAATTGGTGATATAGGAATAAAAAATTGGTTTTAAATTATTCATAATTTTTAATTGAGTTTTTAATTGGTTTTTTATTTTTAATTAAATGGTTTTTGAATAAGGCATTTAATTGAATTTTTTAATATTCATATTTTATTTGATTAGAATTTTTTTTTGGGGGTTGTTAGGGTTATATTAATAATTTAAGGGGGGAAGCCATAGGCTATACAGTCTAAAATAAGATAGTTCACAATAAAGGAATATAAAAGGGTTGATATAGGGGAAAAATAGTAATTCTTTAACTAAAGTAGTGTTAGGAGAAACTAATGGCAGATGTTAGTACACCTTTCTCACATACGGATTCAGCAAAAAGACACCCACCTTATGAGAAGGAAGCTTTCAGTGATCATCCAGGAGGGTGATTGTTGCATCAGAGATGAAGATGAACGAATAATAGATAGAGGACAAGCAGAAACGATGATAAAGATGAATCCAAAACTCCAGAAGGAAGAAAAACCGAGATGTCTGGGAACTTAAAGAAGATGAGGATGATGAAGATGAGAGTGATTGAGAGAGGTCATGGGTGGATATGACTCTGTGATCAGAAGGAAGTTGGCAAGAGAGAAACGAAGAAGGATACACGAGATTTGATCTCTGATGAAAGTTGAACGAAGAAGGAGACAAGAGATTCGAGTTCTGATGAAGAAAGCGATGAAGATTTGGAGATTAAAGGTGCTTTATGTTCAAGAGGATTTTATCCTACAATGACTGGCAAAGAAGAAATAGGAGATATAGACCGAGGCGTATCAGGCCTGGAGGAAGCGACGACTTTGGGAGAGGTAAGAGAGCTAGAGGAACAGCTCGAGACGCTGAAGATACAGAAGAGGAGAAACTGCTGAGAGGATCCCAAGAATTGGAGAAGAACAAAGAAGAAATAGAAGAAGGAGGAAGATTTCAGCTACACTTCCAGCAACTTTCAGAAGACTGTTATAATTGTGGACAGATTGGTTACTTTACCTGGGATGGAAATGCGCCAGGAGAAAACAACAGAGGAAGATAAAGGAGCAAGTGAAGATCACCTGTTAGTGCCTAGAAGAGACGAAGGGGGGTGTCAGCTGAGAGAATCGATTAGAGAAGAAGAGAAAATAGCTAACAATTGAAGTTAGGGAATCAATGGAGCTCTGCTATAAAAATCAAAGAGAAATCAAAATAGACATACTAATATTAGAAGATACTGTTATGGCAGTGTTGGGAAGAGATGCATTGTTTAAATTGAATTGTACAATAAGATGTACACTAGACGACTGGGTTTTTGGGAATCTGGGAATCATGTGCTTAAAAAAGATAATATCATAGGAAGGATGATAATCTATTGTTCTGTCTATTAGACAATCTGTCTGGAAAAATAAAGTTAAAAGGGGTGACTATTATTCTGGGGTACATTCTTACACTAAGGGATTTCAGGCTAGGCTAAAAGGTGTTTAGTCGTTTGCCAAGTGTGTGTAAAGAAGTCAAAGGCAGTTGGGAATTTTCTCAATCACATATTCTAAAAATTTGGTGGTAAAGGGATTTTGTGAATATATCAGTGGAAAAAGGTTTAAAAGTTATGGGAGAAAAGATTAGATTAAAATAAGTTAGGAGGACTAGGTTGAAGGAACTCTAAGACAGTAAGCTAAGTTTCAAAGTTAGTAGTAAGAGAGAGAGAGAACAGTAGTGAATGACACTTTAGAGTAGGAAGATCAAGGTAATTATAGGTGTTTTTTGTGTAATCAAAAGTTTGAAAGTCAGGGATTATAGAGAGGACTGAGATTTGGGGAAAAAAGTGACACTAGTGGTGATAGATGGAAGTACAAGCAAAGACAACTTTTTCCTTTGGGGAAAAACTAGAGTAACTAAGGACATTAACACTTCAGTCTATTATAACAACAGTGAGAAGCAAGTTAACTCTTTCAACATTGATAGTTATTAAAGCCATAAATATATCGCATTTGATTATAAGGGAACCAATAGCTCCAGCGCCAATTTTAGGAAAATACTTATTAGGGTTAGGATGGGGACGTTTCTTCCATATGGAGAGATAATTATGGAGAAGAAGTATTGTTATCAGGACCAAGAGTAGAAGCTGTGGCACCTAATTAAAGGAGGTATAGTTTAGAAGAGGGTTAGGAGTGACTGTTTACTTATGTTGCGTAATGTTACAGAGATAATTATGGAGAAGAAGTATACTTATCTAGTGCAAGCATTAGAAGTTGTTCCGGTTAAGAATTATTGGTTAAAAGGCTATGTAATTCATAAAGTAATGCTTATAATGGAAGAGTTGAGGTCTGTTGTAGTCTCCACAGTCATTGAGGGAGTTCAGGAGGAGTAGATTACAGTAATCATTCAACAGTAGATAATACACATAGGATATTGGTAATTTCGCACTAGAAATAATTAAGGTTAATACATCAACTACTTTAATGGTAACTTTGGAAGGGATTAATGATACGATGGCAATAGCAAATGTAGGAAGTATGACACCGACAACAACTGTTCTGAAATTAAAGGGGGTAGCAAGACGAATAGGGTTAAAATAGGAGAGCAGATAGTAGTAGAGAGAATAGTGAAGGATACTATCATGGAGGACAGGATGAGGTCTTTGATTTTAATGACAGACAAGGAGAGGTATCTGATCAGTACCGCTCGTTAGGGAAGAGAGAAACTAAAGGGAGTGGTTTGATTCTTCTGTTGTGAAGATTAGAGATAGATGGGCAGGTTCCAGCAGCTCATTCTGTAAGATCAGTGAGGAATCTTGAGGGTCCATGTCTGGTTAGAATTCCAGTCAAACATGTTAGAGACGGTCGTTCGACCTCTATCAAGTGTGTGTGTGTCAGTATTATGCGTTGTCATGAATGTGGTATCAGCAACAATCAGTAACAGATAGAATAATGTCGTGGTCAAAACATTTGTTTAAGCCTAGGGGTAGGTGGTATTGGGTTAAGTGAATTAACTTGTGTGCATTTGTTAGATGGAAAGTAAAATCAGGTAACAAGCAAACCCTGAAGCATTTGAGGTGTAACCATTGAGGGTTAAAAGTTGTTTTGTTCTAATAAAACATGAGGTAAGGGGTATGTTTATGGGAATATCAGATTGTGATGTTATATGATAACTTTGGGGTAAGCATGACCTTAAGGGTAGTAATGAGAAATGTGTTACTTTTTATGTACCAGGTAGTAGGAACAGCAGGACTTTGAGGGTTAAAAGATTAGCTTTTGCCTGACAATGTGACTATGGAGAATTTTAGAGATATTTGGAGGAGTTGTGGTGATAAAGTATATATATTCTTACATTATGGATGGACAGGATTTTGTTACATGTCAACGTTGAAGCTTCCATATGAGGTTTCTACCATTATAAGAGGGGTAGCACCGGACACAGAAATCTGAAGCTATATTTGAAATTGGATGAAAGAGACATGCTACATGTCATAGTCTTCAAGCCTATCATTGAAGTATAAATCTAAGGGAGAAGGGGGGACTTTTTCCATGGTATGGTATAACATTTGGGAAGATCATATGGATAATATTAGGTATACTTTGAGTCCAGATAGTTCAGATAGTTATATATGCATTAAAGAATATAAGGGATGCATTTGGGAGATATGAGAAATCTTGGTTGCAAGATCAGGTAGGCCAGTAGGGGCAGTGATGGGTTACATTTAATGGCAGCTTTGATAACACTGTGTGAGGTTTGTAATTTGTTACTGACCTCTGAGAAAGCTATGATATTGAGATAGGTTGGAGAGTGAGGCCTGGAGACAACACTCAGAGGCCGGTGTTGACTGTTCCTGATCTGGATAAAGATGGACAAGTGGAACTGATGGATAAATATCATTTTTGATTATTTGATCATTTTTCAAATTTTTTTTTTTCAATATTAGGGTGATGTTGGTATGATTTATGAATCAAAGGGGGGAATAGGTTTATGTGATTCATACATCATTTATATATCATTTCTATATTCTTAGTTGATATTGATGTTCAATTTGAAAGTGTTTTTTTGGAAAAGATACTGTTTGGTTTCTTTCTTTTCTCCCAGAAGCATTTGGGGAACATGTGACTCAAACAAGGACAATATGAAGGGACAATATGACTGGAGGAGATGAAACAAGGAGGGTGTGGCCGATTCCATCATCAACAAGTCCATTGGAAGAGGAGACTACGGGGAGATGAAGTGTAGTGGACTACATTCCAGTGTCTGCAATGAAATATAGACATGTGTAATACATAATTTGTGTAATAGCCTCAGGGATAAATTTTTGTAGAATGATGTTTGATGTTATTGAATACATGTGAGGATCTTAGATGTTTTTGTTTATTTCGTGAATGTTTAGGGACAGAGAGGCTAGGAAGGGAGAGTTTCACTGTACGGTCCAATGGGTTGACCAGCCTTACAGTGGATGTTTTTGGATAGGATTTTGTTTGCAGGGGCTTACATGTGTATTTAATTGCATCATAGTTTCAAATGCATGTACATTGTTTATGAGGTTATCTGGAGTACCGAGGTGGTTGCCTGGGGCAGAGGGACCGTGAGAGAATTTTACTGTCTTGATTGATTAATGGATGGAAGGTTGCCGGACAGTTTTTCGCTCTTACACTCCATAGAGATTTGTTCATATTTCATAGTAATGTATTCACATTTCATAAACAGTTATTCATATTTCATAGAAGGGTATTTACACTCTAGAGGAGAATGTTTTTGGGTTAAGGTTAAAGATACTCAATAAGATAAATTGTTACTGGTCATAATCCTATTGTTGTCGAGACTTTTTAGTTTTGTCTCGAAGGGGGGAATATGTAGTGTATTAAGATTATGTCTTGGTTAAATGTTTTTCCTGAAGAAAGGAATGTTGTTTATGGTAGTATCAAAAGGGAATGTTTTAGGGTGACGCCCCAGGGGAGACTGGTGATTGGCCAGAAGAGGGAGCATCAGTGTTTATAAATAGGGGGGAAAACTAAGGAGAGGGCAGAGCAAGCAGCCATTCTGAGGCGTCGCTCTCCGGGTGTCATGTCACCTGTCACTCATGCTGAAGCTTCTGATCTGAATAAACCTTATGATCAACGTTCAGTATGAGCAGACTCCTTTTGTTCATCAGCAATAATTGCCACCACTCATCCGATACGACAAGGGCATTGAAGATGAAACGTGGCTGGGTCTTTCAGCATGACAATGATCCCAAACACACCGCCCGGGCAACGAAGGAGTGGCTTCGTAAGAAGCATTTCCAGGTCCTGGAGTGGCCTAGCCAGTCTCCAGATCTCAACCCCATAGAAAATCTTTGGAGGGAGTTGAAAGTCCGTGTTGCCCAGCGACAGCCCCAAAACATCACTGCTCTAGAGGAGATCTGCATGGAGGAATGGGCCAAAATACCAGCAACAGTGTGTGAAAACCTTGTGAAGATTTACAGAAAACGTTTGACCTGTGTCATTGCCAACAAAGGGTATATAACAAAGTATTGAGAAACTTTTGTTATTGACCAAATACTTATTTTCCACCATAATTTGCAAATAAATTCATTAAAAATCCTACAATGTGAGTTTCTGGATATTTTTTCCTCATTTTGTCTGTCATAGTTGACGTGTATCTATGATGAAAATTACAGGCCTCTCTCATCTTTTTAAGTGGGAGAACTTGCACAATTGGTGGCTGACTAAATACTTTTTTTCCCCACTGTATACACATACCGCCACCCCTTATCGTACCGGAGTCAGCCATTCTATCCTGCCAATGTAGAGTATATCCCGCCAGCTTTATGTTATCTGTGTCGTCGTTCAGCCACGTCTTGGTGAAACATAAGATATTATCGTTTTTAATTTCCTGTTGGTAGGATATCCTTGATCTTAGGTCATCCATTTTGTTTTCAAATGATTGTACATTAGCTAATAGGATTGATGGAAGAGGCAGATTACTTGCTCGCCGTCGGATCCTTACAAGGCACCTCAACCTAGGTCCACAATATCTCTGTCTCTTTCTCATGCGAATGACGGGGATTTGGGCCTTGTCGTGTGTCTATAGCATATCCTTTGCTTTCGACTTGTTGAATAAAAAATCTTTGTCCAATACAAGGTGAGCAGTCGCTGTCCTGATATTCAGAAGCTCTTTTTGGTCATAAGAGACGGTGGCAGAAACATTATGTACAGAATAAATTACAAATAAAGCGAAAAAACACACATAATAGCACAATTGGTTAAAGGGCGGTAAAACGGCAGTCATCTCCTATGGTTAGTACTGTAGGTGCTTGTATACGGGAGAGTTGGTGTATTCAAACTGTATGTATTTGTCTCTCTGGCTCTCCAGTGTATTCCTATTGCCTTTAGTTTCCAAGTGAATATGACCCCATGCTAAAATGAAAGCTACACTATATGTTTGGTCTGTTAATATTTCACATACTGTATCTCTATATCCAACCCTCAAATCTCCTGTCTATAGCTGCAGTGGAGGCTGCTGAGGGGAGAACGGCTCATAATAATGGCTGGAATGGAAAAAATTGAATGGTATCAAACACATGGTTTTCATGTGTTTGATACCATTCAATTCTCTCCATTCCAAGAATCTCAAATATAAAATATATTTTGATTTGTTTAACACTTTTTTGGTTACTACATGATTCCATATGTGTTATTTTATAGTTTTGATGTCTTCACTATTATTCTACAATGTAGAAAATAGTAAAAATACAGAAAAACCCTGGAATGAGTAGGTTTGTCCAAACCTTTGACTGGTACTGTTTTTTCACAAAAGTAGTGCACTGGGCCTTTAATAGTCCTGTATTAGTGGACCGATATAGCCCCTGCAGCGCGGGCAAAAACTTTCTGATTAGCTATTTCTGAAATTAACATCATATAGCACATTTAGCACATAAACTAAGCATTTGTGATAGCATAGAGCAAATGTTGTCTCTGTTAAGTTATGCAGATGAGATATGACCCCTCATGCGTTGAACACCCACACTATTTACTAAACGGAAAACGGAGGGTCCGACATTATTCCCACCTCTCCTGGAGTATTGACAAGACAACGGCGGGGTGATTGGGAATGCTGTTCATTTGCATCGGACACAGGGCGGAAATTAAATTCCTGTGGTGATGGATTGGCTGTCTCACTCGGATTTAAACAGACTGAGTGGAATTCCAGATCGGAATTCTCAGCGTCACAGGTTCCCAGCTTTTCTCGTTATCCTAGCAGATCTAGTTCATCCTGAGGTTGTCTTTATGAGAATTGAATATAAGGTAAAATTATGGTTGTTCTCAACCACACCATTGCTCATCACAATAGCCCATATTGTGATTTGAATATAGTGACATTGGATTGCTAAATGACCTTGGCTGTTACTGATTTTCTCATACAACAGCTACTCCATAATGACTCTATTTTAATCAATCAACTTTAGATGGCTGTCAATGAAGAAATGCTGAAACCACAAATCTAACCTTGTGCATAACTCATGTACATTCAAGATGGTGTTTCTGCTGTTTGGAAGAATCGTTTACCTGCAATCTGCCACGTGTGCAGCCTCCTGACAGGAATACCTGGTATGTATCAACCTCATTCACTCAAGTAATTCATTCACAGCAGTCATACCTTTTCTGTTGATGTGATTTGTCACTGTGCTGTGAATAACCAACATGGCCATCCTCCAGGATGACTCAGCGATGTCAGTATCATCATGACAGCGGAAGAGCAGGTGGGACACACTGTCTGCCAAAATAGAGAGGCTGAAGGACACACATGCTTCTATCCGCACACACACACTTGTATGCACTGAAAATCCTCACACAGGGTTTCAAATTTAACAATAACTCTTGGGTGTATCGAAAATTAATGGATATTCAAACCTGATGTGACAATCTAGACCCTTTCTTTCTAAAACTAGCCGCCGAAATTGTCGCAGCCCCTATTACTAGCCTGTTCAACCTCTCTTTCGTAACGTCTGAGATCCCCAGAGATTGGAAAGCTGCCGCGGTCATCCCCCTCTTCAAAGGGGGTGACACTCTAGATCCAAACTGTTACAGACTTATATCCATCCTGCCCTGCCTTTCGAAAGTTTTTGAAAGCCAAGTTAACAAACAGATCACCGACCATTTCGAATCCCACCGTACCTTCTCCGCTATGCAATCCGGTTTCCAAGCTGGTCATGGGTGCACCTCAGCCACGCTCAAGGTCCTAAACGATATTATAACCGCGATCGATAATAGACAGTACTGTGCAGCCGTCTTCATCGACCTGGCCAAGGCTTTCGACTCTGTCAACCACCGCATTCTTATTGGCAGACTAAATAGCCTTGGTTTCTCAAATGACTGCCTCGCCTGGTTCACCAACTACTTCTCAGATAGAGTTCAATGTGTCAAATCGGAGGGCCTGTTGTCTGGACCTATGGCAGTCTCTATGGGGTGCCACAGGGTTCAATTCTTGGGCCGACTCTCTTTTCTCTGTCTATATCAATGATGTCGCTCTTGCTGCTGGTGACTCTCAGATCCACCTCTACGCAGACTGACACCATTTTGTATACATCTGGCCCTTCATTGGACACTGTGTTAACAAACCTCCAAACGAGCTTCAATGCCATACAACACTCCTTCAGTAGCCTCCAACTGCTCTTAAACACTAGTAAAACTAAATGCATGCTCTTCAATCGAACGCTGCTGGCACCCGCCCACCCAACTAGAATCACTACTCTTAACAGGTCTGACCTAGAGTATGTGGACAACTACAAATACCTAGGTGTCTGGTTAGACTATAAACTCTCCTTCCAGACTCACATTAAGCATCTCCAATCCAAAGTTAAATCTAGAATCAGCTTCCTATTTCGCAACAAAGCCTCATTCACTCATGCTGCCAAACATGCCCTCGTAAAACTGACTATCCTACCGATCCTTGACTTCGGGCGATGTCATTTACAAAATAGCCTCCAACACTCTACTCAGCAAATTGGATGTAGTCTATCACAGTGCCATCCGTTTTGGCACCAAAGCCCCATATACTACCCACCACTGTGACCTGTACGCTCTTGTTGGCTGGTCCTCACTAAATATTAGTCGCCAAACCCACTGGCTCCAGGCCATCTATAAATCACTGCTTGGCAAATCCCCGCCTTATCTTAGCTCATTGGTCACCATAGCAACACCCACCCGTAGTATGCGCTCCTGTCACGACCGTCTTCAAAGGGAGTAGACCAAAGCGCAGCGTTTGAAGTGAACATGACTTTATTAATAAAGTGCAACACGAAAAACAATAAAACAACGACGAAACGTGAAGTCCAACAGTACAAAGACTGAACACGGAACAAAAACCCACAAACACAAGGTGAAAACACACAGTTTAAATATGGCTCCCAATCAGAGATAACGAGCCGACAGCTGACACTCGTTACCTCCGATTGGGAGTCACATGACTAATCAAAACCAACAAAACCAAACACACCCAATAACACAACATAACCTACCCAAAACCCAACAAAACGAACACACCCTGACTCAAAATACAAGTCCCGGAGCCAGAGTGTGACAGCTCCAGCAGTTATATCTCACTGGTCATCCCCAAAGCCAACACCTCCTTTGGCCGCCATTCCTTCCAGTTCTCTGCTGCCAATGACTGGAACGAATTGCAAAAATCTCTGAAGCTGGAGACTCTTATCTCCCTCACTAACTTTAAGCATCAGTTGTCAGAGCACCTTACTGATCACTGCACCTGTACATAGCCCATCTGAAATTAGCCCACCCAACTACCTCATCCCCATATTGTTATTTATTTTGCTCATTTGCACCCCAATATCTCTATATGCACATAATCTCTTGCACATCTATAATTCCAGTGTTAATACTAATTGTAATTATTTTTGCACTATGGCTTATTTATTGCCTTACCTCCATAACTTGCTACATTTGAACACACTGTATATATATTTTCTGTTTTATTTTTGACTTTATGTTTTGTTTACCCCATATGTAACTCTGTGTTGTTGTTTTTTATCGCACTGATTTGCTTTATCTTGGCCAGGTCGCAGTTGTAAATGAGAACTTGTTCTCAACTGGCTTACCTGGTTAAATAAAGGTGAAATAAAAATACAAAATAAACGCATGCGGAGATCATCCGTTCAGCTACTCTGAGTCTCACAAAGACATGGCGGTTGGAACCAAAACTCTTAAAATTTGGACACATCAAACCAAAGGACAGATTTCCACCGTTCTAATGTCCATTGCTTGTGTTTCTTGGCCCAAGCAAGTCTCTTCTTCTTATTGGTGTCCTTTAGTAGTGGTTTCTTTGCAGCAATTCGACCATGAAGGCCTGATTCACACAGTCTCCTCTGAACAGTTAATGTTGAGATGTGTCTGTTACTTGAACTCTGTGAAGCATTTATTTGGGCTGCAATCTCTAATTAACTTATCCTCTGCAGCAGAGGTAACTCTGGGTCTACCTTTCCTGTGGCGGTCCTCATAGAGGCAATTTCATCATAGCGCTTGAGGATTTTTGCGATTTTTTCCGGATTGACTGACCTTCATGTCTTAAAGTAATGATGGACTTCCCATAATATGGACTTGGTCTTACCAAATAGGGCTATCTTCTGTATACCACCCCTACCTTGTCACAAACACATCTGATTGGCTCAAACACATTAAGAAGGAAAGACATTCCACAAATTAACTATTAACAAGGCACACCTGTTTATTGAAATGCATTCCAGGTGACTACCTCATGAAGCTGGTTGAGAGAATGCAAAGCTTTCATCAAGGCAAAGGGTGGCTACTTTGAAGAATCTCAAATATAAAATATATTTTGATTTGTTTAACACTTTTTGTTTACTCCATGATTCCATATGTGTTGTTTCATAGTTTTGATGTCTTCACTATTATTCTACAATGTAGAAAATAGTAATAATAAAGAAAAACCCTGGAATGAGTAGGTGTGTCCAAACCACATGCGCCGAATACAACAGGTGTGGACATTACAGTGAAATGCTTACTTACAAGCCCTTAACCAACAATGCAGTTTTTGAAAAAAATAGATAAGTAAAAAATAAAAATACATCTTTAAATACATTTTAAAAAGCAAATAATTAAAGAGCAACAGTAAAATAAAATAACAGTAGGGAGGCTATATACAGGGGGTACTGGTACAGAGTCAATGTACAGGGCCATATGACCTTCTCCACAAATTGCCCCAAGAGTTACATAATTATTTTCTATAATAGAAGGTAAGCAGAAGAGGAGATGGTGTTGAGAGAGGAAATTAGGCAGCTAAAGAGTAAACAGTTTCTTAATTGGTTATATATTGTTGCATTAGCTTAGGGATAAACACAAACACATTGCCTCCCAACGCTCTCGCTCATTCTATTCACACACATGCATGCACGCGCGCACACACACACACACGCACACGCACACACATACACACAGAGATGCAGTGACACAAGGTCGTAAATCTTGCTTACTCTTGGAGAGAGAGTAAGCAAGCTTAATGGACGCACAAACAAACACACAAAAACACAAGCACGCACGTGCACGCACACACGCACACAACCACACACACACAAACACCCACACATTATACTGTATATTCTAGAAGCTGGTAATGAGAGAGTGACTTAGAGAAACACAGTAGAAATTGTAGAGAATATTTTACAGTATCACAGGTAAGCATCCCCTTCCTCTTGGGCAATTGACAACACTAGTGCTAGCTACAAAACAGAAATATAACATATTTATTTGTAAAGCATTAATTGTCACGGCCCATTGAGTGGATACCATTTACATGCACTACATTTTCATTCTTTAGTTCAAAGCCTTTATGTATTATGTCAGCACTGAATCCTTCAGCCAAATAATCGCTCAGTTGTACACACATTCATTAAAGGTAGAGTAAGACTTACAGCTCTATACCAGAGGACACCTCTGCTAGTGGGCGGTTCCTCCTAGTTGTGTAAACTGCATATACGATTACCATCAAGGGTAGTGCCACACAGAGCACTATGCGACTGATTGGCAACTCATTGATGTGGTTGGTACCTGAATGAGAGGGCTTTGAAGGACTTTGACCATCAATAGGTTGTTGTGGGGCAGTGATGATTGTCCCGGACAGGATCCATAGTCCCACCTGAGACCTTAGAAGTGAGGTAGACAAATGTCTTCCTCGTTCCTCAGTCAGCTGACACCACCACTTCCTGTTGTTGTCATTTCTTCTAAGTTTCACAGTCAGAGTGATGTCACAGCCAGACGCCCGTGTGACCTGGTATCTGAGTCTCCCTGCAACTCGCCACCTGTCTCATTCACCCAGTTCACTCTAATGATATCCCTAATGAAGGAGTCACACGTTACAGGACCACCGTATGTGAGCAGAGAGCACCTCAAGGTTACATTTCTAGGATGCTTTAGATCTGTCTCTGGTGTGGACATAGAGATGGTGAGAACAGACAGGTAGACAGTAGTATCCTCTCCAAGATGTGCACTGCCATCTGTAAAGTACTGTCGGCAGACGTAGACTCCAGTATCCTCAGCTCCAATGTTACGAACGCGTAGGGAGCAGTCAGACCCTACTCTCAGTCTCTCACTGCTCTCATTCCCTCCATTTTGGATCTCCCCTTGAAAGACCTTTTCAGTAGCACTGTGAGACCAAGTGCTGCTGTAGAGCCACACTGTAGAGGAGCAGTCAGGGTTGACAACGTTGGTGCATGGCAGACTGACATCATCCCCCACACTGGAGTACAGAGAGAGGGAGCCCCCATTGACACCTGGATAGACAAAGAGGTTTCTTACAAAACATATATTTTGAACACAATTTGCTAAAAAGAGAATTACAACAAAGTCAGTTGTCATGATATGACTTACTTTAATGTATGACTGTTATTTATCGAATCACCTAACTATGTTTAATTGTCACTGGATTAAATTAATAATGTAACAATTAACTAATTAGGAATTTGGGGCACCACGGAAGAAGTTGTTCAACGAGTTACCATCTCCCCGAATTAAAGATATATAACAGTCACATAATCCTTGAACCTGCAAGAACCCTAACCTTATTGATGAATCAGCAATACACAAATTGGCTTAATTATTTACTAACTAAATAATGAATAACACAATACAAACACACACAGGTTATTGATTACTAATGTAATACAATGAAAATAGGTCCCTAGTGGACTGGACTAACAATAGCATGAATGCTTGGGTAGAAGGAGGGTCAGAGTGGAAGGGAGAGAGAGATTCAAACTATCGTGGTTACTTTGGAGACTACGCTCACAGTAATCATAATACTTATGCACCCTAATACCGCTAATTCGGATTAGAAATGCAACATGCATTTACGTGTAGCTGTCCTCGATAGTTGAGTTGATGATGTAGGACTCTGGTTTGCCCACCAGAGGTCCCAATGTCCTTGGTAGAGTTTCTGGTCGTAGTTGTGGTTAGAATGGATACTTCAGATGTACCAGCGGTTGTCTGAGATTGTCCTCTCCTCTCGTGTCTTTAGTGAAAGTTCTGTAGACGACTATCATGCCAGCTGCAGACTGAAATGATAAGGTCTGTTGCATTGTCTTCTTCTTCACCTCGTGTAGAGGTTGAGAGTTTCAGAGTTTCTCCATTTCAAACGTGTGGACTAACGTCTCACGTTTTCTGGTCTTTCTGGTCTAACCATTTTTGTAACGTGTAGCTTCAGCTTCACACGTCTTGGTCTTGTAGAAATTCAACCATTTGCAACAGCCGGCTTATACCGTAGTATGCTTGGTCTTGCTTTGGTAATGGAGTTGTAGTGTTAAACCATTTTGTAACATTTAGCTCACGCTTCACGTCTGCTGGTCTTGTAGAGTGTCAACCATTTTAAGCCGTGGGCTTCCTGGTCTGGTAGAAATTCAACCATTTGCAACGTTTAGCTCATGCTTCATGTCTGCTGGTCTTGTAGAGTGTCAACCATTTTAAGCCGTGTGCTTCCTGGTCTGATAGAAATTCAACCATTTGCAACGTTTAGCTCACGCTTCATGTCTGCTGGTCTGAGGTGAATTTTTGTCACCAGGCTTTTTATGCACTCGGGTAAAAGGGGCGTTCCATCATGTTTGTGCTTATCTGGGCGTGGCCACTGACTGAGAACAAATCAATATGGAAAACAATAATCTCATCTAGAATGCTAAAATCACATTGTTATCTTCACAAAAGTATTATTATACTTAATCATTTGCTTTATACAACGATTAGATGCAAACCTCATAACTGGGAAGTGTACCCCCCAGAGATACAGTTTTGTTGTTCCACCGTCTTTAATGACACCACAACATAGTAACGAATTTGACATGATTGTTCTTTACGTCCCCACCAACCATTTCCCACATTCTTTTAAGTAGGAATATTGTTTCATTATCCACTTTTGGATGTTGGAGTCTTGGCGAGAAGACTTCATTTGTTAACAAAGTGGTCCTTTCTCCCAATACTTCATGGCAAGGAAGAGAAAGTCTGCACGGTATTTACATACCGGTCATAAAACTGGCCCCCAGGAAAGGGGGTGTTCAAACCTTTGCCTAGCCGGCATTTTTGATCCTCAACCCATGAGGGCAAGTCATGACACAGTCTTTTTTGTATTAATTGAAATTCTGTTCCATACCCCCGCTCCCCTTAACATGTGCTACAGTACCGGTCAAGAGAAGAGCAGTGCTGATCAGGAGCTCCATCAGAAGTCCATTGTGTGTAACCACAGTCAGTCTCTCTGTGTTCTGTGTTCTGTGTGTGCCGTAATCCTAATGTCTCTATATAAAACACCCTGATATCCTTTAGTTAGAGGTCAATTGGGAAATGATGTGACTTCCTCTTTTGTTTTGATCAGCCCCAGCCCTCAGCCCACAACGTTGCCTCTATGTATTCGTTCCCCAGTAACATTTGGAATTAACATATTGTTGAAATTATGAAACTACCCTAGACAGGGTGTGTGTTGAGGTCTTTTGTGTGTTAACCAACATGTAACTTCCCTCTTCTCCTCTAAAATCAATACCCCCATCAATTCAACTCAGTCAGCTTGTTCTCTGGGGAAGCCGTGCTAGAAATATAATGTTATTGTGTGGGTGGGTGCCTGTGCATGGTCTGTGGGTCCATGTCCTTAATTTCCCTCAAATTAGTGTGTGCATGTGTGCGTTTGTGTGTATGTGTGTGTGTATGGGGGGTGATTCATGAATTTGCCTCAATATTCTAATCATTTGTCTTTTGAGCTCATATTTTATGAACATTCAGACCATAGTGTGATATGTAATGCAAACCGACCACATTTAGAGAGAAGGTAGTGTGAATATCAACAGTGAAAGTTGTTTCACACCTCAGATGTAATCAAAGGACATAATATTGGTCAGCACAAAAAGGACAACAAATATGGAAATGCCTTTTTGTTTAGTTTCGAACACTACTAATTTAACCACACCGTGAGTGAAGAGAAGGAGGAGGATGAGTGCGAGAAGAGAGAGAGAGAGAGAGAGAGAGAGAGAGAGAGAGAGAGAGAGAGAGAGAGAGAGAGAGAGAGAGAGAGAGAGAGAGAGAGAGAGAGAGAGAGAGAGAGAGAGAGAGAGAGAGAGAGAGAGAGAGAGTGAGAGAGAGAGAGAGAGAGAGAGAGAGAGAGAGAGAGAGAGAGAGAGAGAGAGAGAGAGAGAGAGAGAGAGAGAGAGAGAGAGAGAGAGATTATTTCACTTCTGTTTATTATCTATTTCACTTGCTTTGGCAATGTAAACATATGTTTCCCATGCCAACATAGCCCTTTGAATTGAATTGAGAGAGAGAGAGAGAGAGAGAGAGAGAGAGAGAGAGAGAGAGAGAGAGAGAGAGAGAGAGAGAGAGAGAGAGAGAGAGAGAGAGAGAGAGAGAAAGAGAGCGAGAGAAAGAGAGAGATAAAGAGAGAGAGAGAGATAAAGAGAGAGAGAGAGAGAGAGAGAGAGAGAGAGCTATGAATTAGCATTTTTCATCCTCATCAGAAGTCTAGGTGTTTGTGCCTCTTCCGCTAATGACAGGGTTAGAATTACAAATCAGGGCATCCCCATATGTGTGGTACAAATATTAAAGTGGGCATTCTCATAATAAGTGTTGAAAATATCAACATTGGTCCAGATCATTATTTTCAGGGCACTCGCAAGTGACAACACATCATTACAATTCTATGGACTAATGCAGTTATGGCCAGTTATGGCATTTTCTTTGGAGGCTGTGCTGATAATTATGTGGAGTATGTATTTAGTAAGAGACTTGTTTAAAATCTGCTGTTCCCAAATCATTAAGGGCAGTGAAATGAAGAACAGTCCAACTGTGAAACACACAAATCAACATACTAATTGTCTTGTGTCTGTGGCATCAAACTACACTATGTCTACACTATGATAATCTCAATTTGAGGTGTCATAGATTATTTACTACAGGTCTGTGGTCAAAAAGATGATGTCTTCACATTTTGGCTCACACCTCTCTCTGTATCTGAGTAATTGGCAGTGCAGTTATGTGAATATTGTATAGGTCATTCAGTGCAGGCTAATCTTGGTTAACACAGAACTAAAATCGTGCGTAATTTTTTTCAGCTCTGTGATTAAGTTTTTGGTCTATATACGTTTTAGAAATTGAGAGTTCCGGTCTCCACCCTCGCAAAATAACTAGTGACGAAAACCCAAACACCGGAACTACTGCTGCTCATTATCCCAGGCATCCCATTCAGTCCCAACAGATTCTACGGGTTACTCACAGATATCTGTCCACGAGAGATTAAGTGCAGACCTACTGCACCCAATGCGGCATTTCTGAGTTAATAGGGCTGTGTGTGTGTGTGTGTGTGTGTGTGTGTGTGTGAGAGAGAGAGAGAGAGAGAGAGAGAGAGAGAGAGAGAGAGAGAGAGAGAGAGAGAGAGAGAGAGAGAGAGAGAGAGAGAGAGAGAGAGAGAGAGACAGAGAGAGAGAGAGAGAGAGAGAGAGAGAGAGAGAGAGAGAGAGAGAGAGAGAGAGAGAGAGAGAGAGAGAGAGAGAGGGTGTGAGAAGATCATGATGACCATACATCCATATTTAACATATTCTACCTTTGAGGGTCCTGATTAGAACTGTTCCTCTGATTAGGACTAATACAGCATGTTCTGTTCCTTTTGAAGTCAGAGACATCAAACAGATATAAAGCATAACACGAATGACCCTGTTTGCCAGATGTATTTAGTTTGATGTCATTCCCAGTAAAACACAGCAGCAGTATACAGCATACAACAACGTGGATGTTCCCAACATCTCTGGATCTTTCAGTAGAATGACAAACATTTGGGTCTAGGAGTTTCTCCTACAATCCACCATGACAGATAGAGTATGCCATGGGCAGTTCTCATAAAATCATCTTTCTCTACCACAATGTCTGCTTGACAGATATTTTGTCAGTGGTATCTCTTTTTTTCTCTTTGTTGTCTGTTTCATTTACATCAGTGTGGTTTCTGCATTTCAGGCCTCCATATTGCATCTGTGTGCTGGCGCTGTGATTTGGTGTGTACTGCACTGAGCTGTTAGAGAGAGCTGATTTAGCGGTCTCATTCCCCCACCTAGCCAGAGGGCAGGGGTTTCATGACAGATGTGATCTGCTGTAGACAGTCTGATACAGATACAAGGACATGTACAGACACAGAGACACAAACACACACACACAATCTCTTTCTCCGTCATGATTAAAGTCACAGCTATGCGGTTGTGGTTTCAGCTGTGCCTTCGATCCTTAGCTGTGATATAATCAAGAATTGGCTCAACCTTTTTGCTTTATGATGGAACAATACCTTATTCTAGAAATGAGTTCCAGGTAAAATTGTCAACATTGTTACCACAATTGTCTGTGTTTTGCTGAGGCTGAAAGTGTTAGAGGCCTTTCTTTGCCTGAGTAAGTGCTTGGTCGAACTGGAGTTCAGTAGTAATCGACTGAATCTTCTTGTTAGATGTCTGCTGTGCACTAATTAACGACTCTTGTTACAGTATTGGGGTTGGATGAAATTGCATGAATAAAACATATATCTCAACAAGCTCAAGGTCTCACTCTGAGTTTTACAACAGCAGTTTCCCTCTCTCCCGTTTGCAACGAAGAAAGAGAAGCGCTACACAGCTATTTCCATTGTATTGCTATTATGACACATCCTGTCAGAGGTTTATATAAAAAAACATTGCTTATACAATTTCTTCTCAGTCTCCAGTGTAATAGTCAGTGTGAGAGGGAGGCAACGACAGAGCCATTGGAAGTGATCTTATAGGTTACCAATACATTACCCTATGATTTCCATTTTAACATTTGCAGACAGTGCTACTTGATGTTGTCAGAGAGATACTGTGTGAATTCTAAACTGTGTATTAGACACATGCAAATGAGCTTAATCTAACCGAATGTGATGTTATATCTGGAGGTCTCATGGCTGACGTTAGCGCTGTGGCTACTGTAACATAATTTCCCATTTGGCAGTTTTAACTTGATGTCTGCAATCAGCCAGCTGTGCCTGGAGTGTGGCAGATTGCATTACCATCGTGAGGCATGCCCCTGCAAATGTCTACCAGTCAAATGTATTCAGAGCATTGATGTACTGGTGTCACATCAATGTTAACGTGGTTGGTTCACACTGTGAGATAATGGTGAGATGGGGCGAGGGAGGAGGGCAGTACGAAGGATAGGGTGAGGAAGAAAGAAGGAGACACCAGTACATGTTGACAGCTCTTCAAGATACATTACCATAATCACTTTCCCTTTAGGGGAAACTTCCAGATATGATACATACTGATACACACTGGTAATGGTTTTTATTTAATATGACCAGAATTGTTTCAATTTGACATAAGTTGATTACTAATTCAATGAAATCAATTTTCACATTAATTCAATAAATACATTGTAAAATGACATTGAGAAATAGAGTATTCATTTCTAATACTGGGTAGATAAGGATCCAGAGTAATGGTTGTTTCTCTATGCAGCTAGCTACCTGCGAATCACCATCGCCAGTCAAGATGAATACTTGTCATTACTCTTCAGATGCAGTCTTTGTATAGACTTGAATACCCTGACAGACATGGCAGGAAGGATGACCTGGCCAAGCAATCAAATCAACGTTTGCTGTAAACATACTGATAAAAAGCCATTCTCTTTGAGAGCATCTTAAGATTCATATTATTTCAAATGATTTTGTCTGTGTTTACGCAATTTACTCCTTGCTGTATTGGGTCTGGTGTGCCCAGAACATATTCACACCCCTTGACTTTTCCACATTTTGTTGTGTTACAAGGTCGGATTAAAATGGATTTAATTGTCTTTTTTTTTTGTCAACGATCTACACAAAATACTCTGTCATGTCAAAGTGGAAGACAAATTCAAACATTTGCAAAAAAAACACACAAAAAAAAACACTAATATATCTTGATTACATAAGTATTCAACCCCCTGAGTCAATACATGTTAAAATCACCTTTGGCATTGATTACAGCTGTCTTTCTGCTTAAGTCTCTAAGAGCTTTTGCAAACCTGTATTGTACAATATTTGCATACTATTCTTTAAAAAATGTAAGCCCTGTCAAGTTGGTTGTTGATAATTGCTAGACAGACATTTTCAAGTCTTACCATAGATTTCAAGCCTATTTAAGTCAAACTATAACTAGGCTACTCAGAAACATTCAACGTCGTCTTGGTAAGCAACTCCAGTGTATATTTGGCCTTGTGTTTTAGGTTATTGTCCTGCTGAAAGGTGAATTTTTTCTCCCAGTGTCTGTTGGAAAGCAGACGGAACCAGGCTTTCCTCTAGGATTTTACTGCGCTTAGTTCTATAAAGTAAATTTTTATCCTAAAAAACTCCCTAGTCCTTGCCGATGACAAGCATACCCATAACATGATTCAGCCACCACTATGCTTGAAAATTATGGACAGTGGAACTCAGTGATGTGTTGTGTTGGATTACGCTTTGTATTCAGGACACAAAGTTAATTTCTTTGCCACCATTTTTTCAGTTTTACTTTAGTGACTTATTGCAAACAGGATGCATGTTTTGGAATATTTTTGTACTGTACATGCTTCCTTCTTTTCACTCTGTCATTTAGGTTAGTATTATGGAGTAGCTACAATGTTGTTGATCCATCCTCAGTTTTCTCCCATCACAGCCATTAAACTCTGTAACTGTTTTAAAGTCACCATTGGCCTCATGGTGAAATCCCTGAGCAGTTTCCTTCCTCTCCGACAACTGAGTTAGGAAGGACAAAAAAAGTATTTAGTCAGCCAACAATTGTGCAAGTTCTCCCACTTAAAAAGATGAGAGAGGCCTGTACTTTTCATCATAGGTACACGTCAACTACGACAGACAAAATGAGATTTTTTTTTCCAGAAAATCACATTGTAGGATTTTTTATGAATTTATTTGCAAATTATGGTGGAAAATAAGTATTTGGTCAATAACAAAAGTTTCAATACTTTGTTATATGCCCTTTGTTGGCAATGACACCGGTCAAACGTTTTCTGTAACTCTTCACAAGGTTTTCACACACTGTTGCTGGTATTTTGGCCCATTCCTCCATGCAGATCTCCTCTAGAGCAGTGTTTTGGGGCTGTCGCTGGGCAACACAGACTTTCAACTCCCTCCAAAGACTTTCTATGGGTCATTCACTAGGTCCCCCTGTGTGGTTCTGGGATTTTTGCTCACCATTCTTGTGATCATTTTGACCCCACGGGGTGAGATCTTGCGTGGAGCCCCAGATCGAGGGAGATTATCAGTGGTCTTGTATGTCTTCCATTTCCTAATAATTTCTCCCACAGGTGATTTCTTCAAACCAAGCTGCTTACCTATTGCAGATTCAGTCTTCCCAGCCTGGTGCAGGTCTACAATTTTGTTTCTGGTGTCCTTTGACAGCTCTTTGGTCTTGGCCATAGTGGAGGTTGGAGTGTGACTGTTTGAGGTTGTGGACAGGTGTCTTTTATACTGATAACAAGTTCTAACAGGTGCCATTAATACAGGTAACGAGTGGAGGACAGAGGAGCCTCTTAAAGAAGAAGTTACAGGTCTGTGAGAGCCAGAAATCTTGCTTGTTTGTAGGTGACCAAATACTTATTTTCCACCATAATTTGCAAATAAATTCATTAAAAATCCTACAATGTGATTTTCTGGATTTTTTTTCCTCAATTTGTCTGTCATAGTTGACGTATACCTATGATGAAAATTACAGGCCTCTCTCATCTTTTTAAGTGGGAGAACTTGCACAATTGGTGGCTGACTAAATACTTTTTTTCCCCACTGTATCTTTGTAGTGACTGGTGTATTGATACACCATCCAAAATGTAATTAATAACTTCACCATGCTCAATATTTAATCTCAGCTTTTCAAATTTTAAACACAAACATTCACTGCATCTCTCTCACAAACAAGCACGCTCACAAACACAAACTAAGTTATGAGTGACATGAGCTAAGACAAGCAGAATTCACCCACAGCTTCACTTTGAACAAAATTTGATTCCTGGAAAACCATAGTTTTAAGTAAATATACATTGACAGTAAAAATGCTCAATAACAGACCTGTTCTACTTTGAATTGTGATTGAGGTATACCAGATTATTTTTTCCATGCACTATCGCTTAATTAAATTGCTGTTTGCACTGAACAAGGTAATGTTTAAGTTAGTTTATTGTCATATACACATAATATACAGTGAGCTCCAACAGTATTGGGACACAATAGTTTGTTGTTTTGGCACTGTACTCCAGCACTTTGGATTTGAAATGACACAATGACTACGAATAATGACAATTGAGAAAGTTACAGATGCACAAATATCATAACCCCCCCATTAGCCTGATTAGCATCAAAATCCGTCATTTTAAGCGAGAGATGTCACTTTTTGCAGGGGCTGCGTCTCAATCCACTGCATCCGCCTGTGTCGGCCTTCCGCATCTGTGGTGGAAGGTGGCCGAGCTACAGCGGTGTTTGTAAGACCCTCCAAAATCGGTCTTGTATGGTAACCCAACCAAATTAATGGAAGTATGGAGTTAATTTTGTGCCAATAAAAACAAGGGGTTAAATATGTGTACCAAAAAAGATATACACTGCTCAAAAAAATTAAGGGAACACTTAAACAACACAATGTAACTCCAAGTCAATCACACTTCTGTGAAATCAAACTGTCCACTTAGGAAGCAACACTGATTGACAATACATTTCACATGCTGTTGTGCAAATGGAATAGACAACAGGTGGAAATTATAGGCAATTAGCAAGACACCCCCCAATAAAGGACTGGTTTTGCAGGTGGTGACCACAGACCACTTCTCAGTTGCTATGCTTCCTGGCTGATGTTTTGGTCACTTTTGAATGCTGGTGGTGCTTTCACTCTAGTGGTAGCATGAGACGGAGTCTACAACCCACAAAGTGGCTCAAGTAGTGCAGCTCATCCAGGATGGCACATCAATGCGAGCTGTGGCAAGAAGGTTTGCTGTGTCTGTCAGCGTAGTGTCCAGAGCATGGAGGCGCTACCAGGAGACAGGCCAGTACATCAGGAGACGTGGAGGAGGCCATAGGAGGGCAACAACCCAGCAGCAGGACTGCTACCTCCGCCTTTGTGCAAGGAGGAGCAGGAGGAGCACTGCCAGAGCCCTGCAAAATGACCTCCAGCAGGCCACAAATGTGCATGTGTCTGCTCAAACGGTCAGAAACAGACTCCATGAGGGTGGTATGAGGGCCCGACGTCCACAGGTGGGGGTTGTGCTTACAGCCCAACACCGTGCAGGACGTTTGGCATTTGCCAGAGAACACCAAGATTGGCAAATTCGCCACTGGTGCCCTGTGTCTTCACAGATGAAAGCAGGTTCACACTGAGCACATGTGACAGACGTGACAGAGTCTGGAGACGCCCGTGGAGAACGTTCTGCTGCCTGCAACATCCTCCAGCATGACC